>NC_087067.1:15135638-15670063 GCF_963678635.1 Symsagittifera roscoffensis
CATGAAATGCATTTCAAGAACTAATTTCTACGCTTCTTTTTTTGCCACAGTCGGTTTTGCAATAAATTGTAAATACTGTTCAGAGTATAACAAAGAGCCATCCAGCTATATAATTTGGTTCTGCCACCTGTTCTAATATATCACCGATTCAGGGGCGGATCTAGGATTTTCTCGAGGGGGGGGGGCGGACTTTCAAAAATTTTCGAAAATTTTGACGACCTTTTTTTTTTTTTTAGGTCGACCAAATTGATTTTCCGAGCTCTTCTAAAGCACTAAAAGGTCTCTGTTTTTGCCAAATTTTCTGTGACCGATTTGTGTTCTTTAAACGTAGCTCTGCCTTGAGCTGTACAGTCCTCTCGAAGCCAAAATTTGAAATTTTGAATCTGCAGCTTGCAGATCATAATTTATTTGTGATTTAGTAGGGGCGCATTTAGGGGAGTGGAGGGGGGTTGCCCCCTCCGGATTTCGACCCTATCATCAATCAATTAGTCCGCCCTTTGATATTATTTTATGACATCCATTTAAGGTCGACCAATACTAAAATTTTTCTAAAGGCGCTTTTGGCGTCAATATTTACTTATTTTGAAGAGTGCGCGACGAAAAAACGCAATTTTTTGGTCAATATTTTCCATAAAGTGCCCAAGAACGGCTTTTTTGATATTTTTTCCAAAATTTTGTCTGCGGCGTAATTTTTCCGTCAAAATGGGGTCTTTATAGTGTCTGGGAGGGCTCGGGAAGTCAGTATCGTCGACCTAAAATCCGCCTCCCCATTTGAGAAAGACCTAGATCCGCCCCTGTGATTAAGGATCATTAATTGAAGTGAAAACAAATAATTAGTTCTTGTGATTTCTTTTTTTTTCGGCATAAAGGGACTTGCAATTTTTTTGAGCTCATAATATTTTTGGCGGTTTGTCTTCTGATTGTTTAAATTTCACTTTAACTTCATTTGATAAAAGGAGGGCAAATTAAGCTGTACAATAAACAAAAAGCAATTCACTGAGAATTTACTGATGTTTTTTTATTTTCAATTGTGGATTTTAATTTTAGCATCTTCCAGTTTCTTTTTCATTATCTAAATGTAAGGTGTTCAGTTTTCTATTTTCCCCACATTTTGCGTTCATTTTTTCTAAGGTTTTCTATAGTATATGCATGTATTTCATCGCTAAATAACAATTAAAGCTAATTTTAATTCAAGCGATTATACTTTCTTTACTATCTGAAAGATAAAGATTTGCTGAGCTCGAAATTGAGAACCTTCGATTTCGATCATTTTTGCAGTTGTTGGAGGTTAATTTGACCAGTATCTTATAACTTTTGTGAGCGATTTAACCAGTTTTCTACTAATTCATGGCGTTGGCGGAGAATTAATCATGCTTAAAAATCACTCCAAATTTGAAAATTATAGCAAGCTTACTGTTTGAAATATTGCGTGATCAGGTTGACCAAAAGGGTGATATTTATTGGCTGGTTTATTTTGGGCGATAAAAGTCGATATTTAAAGTTCGATTTTTGTTATCTTTTCTGTTACTAGTTTGATAATTAAGAGTCATGAACAAAGTCATCAATGCCAACTCAGTTTCCATAGTCAGTAATTTTCTCTCGTTGGAAGATGTCCGTTTTTAGAGCATTGACTTACATATATTCATTTTTCACCAAAAATTTGATGCATAAGGCAGCCATTGAGTTTGCTGTTAATAAAAAATCTATCTATCTATCTAATGTCTTTCTATCTATTGTATATTTAAATTCGGGCTTCACTATCTCGCCATGTTTAAGCTTTCTTAACATATATTTTTTTTGAATTTAAACGAAAGAATTTTTTCATGTTTAAGCTATATCGTATATTGCCATGGTTAAATTTTTTTTCCGATTTTCCAATTGGATTCAGTGTTTGTTTTACCGAGTTGAAAATAAGCAACCCAATAGTGGCATGCTGTCAGGGTTTCCCCAGGGATTGCCAATTTCGCCTCGAATTATGAATGACCAAGTCTTTTAAGTTTACGAGATCAGACAATTTTTGTGGTTTTTCAAAAATTTTCAGAGAACTCCAACAGAAAAAGTAATTCATTAAATTTGAAATTCCCAACCCTGTAGTTGGGTGCTGTTAGAGTACTCTCAAGGATTGCGAATCTTGCCTCCAAATGATTGCTCAAATCTTTATAGTTTTCGAGATATGACGTGTTTCATGATATCTTTTTTGTTTTTCAGGAAACATAAGATTTTTTAAAAAAATCAAAAGATTTATTTAAAATTCCCATCTTCAGTGGTGTACTGTGAGGGTACTCTCAGGAGTTCCACCTTGCAAATTTTGCGTCCAAATGCAATTTTTCTACAGCGAGGATCTGTCAGGGCGCTCCCAGGGAGTTGCGAATTTTGCCTCTAAATAAGGATGCTCAAATCCTTGTAGTTTTTGAGATATGACGTCTCTTTATATGACGTATCTTGAGACATTTTCTGATTTCTTTTTAATTTTTCAGAAAACTTAGATTTTAAAGAATTGAAACAGTTTGAAACTCCCAACCTTGTAGTTTGTTGATATGAGTGTATTCTTAGAAATTTCACTTTGCAAATTTTTCGTCTAATTTTGGCTGCTCAAATGCTCTTAGTTTCCGAGATGTTACGTTTGTTATGTCTTTTTTTGTTTTATAAAATGTTCAAAGAACTTAGATATAAAAATTTTCACACGGTTTGAAGTTCCCATATCTCCAATTTTTTCTTTGGAGCTCGAATTTTTTTTATAAAATAAGTCAGTTTTTTAATATTTTCTTTCGTTCATGACTCTGTTCCAACTGTCTGTTGGCTATGTTTTTTTTTGAAGTTTATGCTAAATTTGTGCGTCGGACAATAATAAAAGAAGTTCGGGTTGAGAAACAAAAATTGAAAGACGAAAAAATGGCCAGCCGTTCCTTGAGCAAAACAGTCAAATACTGTAATTTCTTCGATGTTTGGCAAATAAAATTTTGACGCGTTGTTTTTTTAAGGTCGATCGACATTAGGTCCGCGTGACAATTATTAAGACTAGTGGAATGCGTAACAAGTAGATTAGAAATAGTGGTTGAAACTTATGATTACACTGTCGAGCAGCTAAGTGTATTGGGAAGTTTCATAGCATCTGTTCCCTGCTTTATTTGTGTCTATTATTTGTGATTTATTAGGCAACCGTGGGTGAGTGGTTAGTTCGCAGATCAAAGCCGAAACGTTGCCGAGGTTTTACTTATTAGAAGCTTATTTCTACTTTTTCTTGAAGCACTTTATAAAGCTGCTTTTTATCGTGTTCTCCCTAGTGTTTGCGATGCGAAATTTCGCCTCTGTGTTTAATGTATTGTCGCACCTAACATAAGTTTTTCGAAAGAAGCGAAAAGTTTGGGAATAAAGAAGATTTTTAGTGGTCGATATAATAATTAATGAAGTCAGAGCAAGTTTTTCGATGTCCTGGACTCAAAGTTAAAAATCATCTAAAAGTTTAACCAATTCCGGACATTGGAGTTTGCCAATTCAGATAACTGAATCTTAGTTATTTCATGCTATCTCATGTGGGCAGAAAGCATGAATAGCGCAATCAAAATCGAATTGAATTTGGAAAAACGTTCTTCTTGCTGTTCCGATTATTTGAACAATGCGGAGGAACTTTGTATTCGGGTGTGCTGATGTTTTTTTTGTTTTCCACGCAAAATCGGGTGTAACACAAATAATAATCGGAATTGGTCGATTGAAATATCATATTAAAGCCCTTTCAGTCGTTCATATCTTGTTTTCCAAATTTCTCTAAGATCCGTTGATCACACCACGCAGAAAAATCGACACTAAATTGAAAGAAAAAAAGTTGTGCTATTTTTAAGACTATGGTCGGAACATTTTGTGCTACTTTCACAGTAACCGGCTATCATTGTTTCTTTTATTATAAAGCATTGTAATTATGCTTCGGTTCTAGGAAATAAAGTGTTCTTAAATAATATTTCAACACATGTAAGAAGTTGAAAGAAAGAGGCCATTCCATGGCTATGTGGGTAGGGTGAAGGACTGGGTCAGAGTTCGAATCTTGTGTAGGCGAAGTACAGATTTGCATGTTCGAAGTGCAGTTTCGCCGCTGTATTGAACATTGTAGCTTAAAAAAAAATTTTTTAGCATGTTCTATTTTTCTGTAATAATTTGAGTAATGTTCCGACTTCGAAGAAGTTTACGAAAAATCTGTACTCGGGGTGGTTTTTCCGACTAGTTTCGACTTTCAAGTTAGCAATTTTTCTCAATGTGTTTATAGTTTATGCTATCGGAAAGATATTGAGATCCAAGTTCCGAACTTAAAATAAGTTTTACACAAGATTATTTTTCGCAAAAATATCAGATTTCGAAAGTTGCCAGTTTGTGCAAAAATTATTATAATAATGTATGCGAAATGATCGCTTTTCTTTTAATAAGTATATAGTTTGAATGTCGCTTCTCTATAATACGTATTCATCCGGCTGGAATGTCATTACATTTTGGAGTGAAGCTAGTTAATCCAAATATAACGGTTCTAGACGAAAAATTTAGCGTTTTGGGCGTGGCGTGGGGGATTTATTTATTCTTCTTTTTTATTTTTATTTATTCTTTATTAATTTTTTTGAAAAATTTCAGCATGCTTTGCCCCTGAACTAATTCACAAACTGTAAAGGGCAGACGGAATATTCTGAGCTTAGATTCTTAATTATTTTCATATGAAGTTAAACATGCGCAGGCTACGGCTACCTTTTCTTTTGATCTCTCGCGAGGCAAGTATACTTGAGAGAAATATCTGGAAGAGGAGTTGCAGCAGTTCTTCCTCTGGAAATACAATTTATGCTCTGGCAACACCCCGGATGAGAAGTGCAATTGGGGTTATCAGAGCAAGTGGGCCATCTTCTCCTTTGATTATTACTCAAATGACCTCTCTATCGGTGGAACCAGAAAAAAGAGGGCGAGGAGTGACTCCGAAAAAGCATAGATGTCCATAGATACAATTAGTTTAATAGCCTACTTAAGTAAAGAAATTTTAACGCGGCTAATGATCTGAATGCTATTTCTGCATTTAGGAGCTTAGGTTTGTTAGATGATTTTCTTGATGCTTGATGCAATTTTTATTTGCCAATTTAATTACTTTTTTTCGGATAATTTTACCTCTTTCCCCGGTTATCTGTTTTGTGTAGGTTTTCTGAGATATCGCTCACCAGTTTCAGTATGTTTTGAACAGAAATTACATTTAGGAAAATTTGATATGCTTTTGAGATTTCGTCAGGCTTTTCTTTAATCAAAAGGAAAAATCTATAATCAGTTCTATATTGGGGTATATATAGGACATCTATTCTAACAAGGGTCTATCTGACGAAATTATTTCGTCCCAACTGTCCCCAGACTGTGATTGATGAAGTTCTGTTGTTGTTCTTTGCCGGCCCAAAGTCGCTGACAGGAGAGAACGTGGTAGAAATTCATTGTCACGGAGGTGAGAAACCTTTCTGCTGTGCTTTGATGGCCCACGAATAAGACTCGTGGATGGAAACCGGTCACTTTTTTCTCGACCCAAAGCAACTGGTCACATTTTATTACGAGTAGGGTCACTGGTCAACTGTTCAAAACTGAATAAGCTTTCAGAAAGCTTCATTCAAGATAAATATTTTCAAATTATACAAACGGGCATAATTATACAACCGACGCTTTCTGTGCAATTATACGCTGAATTTGAATTTAGAGTGCGCCGAAATAATGCAATGTTTATTTCGAAGTATTCCAAAAAGCATATTTCAGGCTTATTTTGTCCAAAAACTTTTTACTACAATGGGTCTTTTTTTTGCGTTAGAAGAGAGCGCAGAAATTGAAATCCCTTCGACCTAGAAAAAGTTCGCTCTTTGCCCTCGTGAAAATTTTACATCTGCAGCTATTTTTTGTTTTCAAGAAAAGTTGTTTCCATCATAAATTATTATTCTGTTCTCCGATTTTTTCTTTATCTAAGTCGCGCATTTTTGGGTTCATTTTTGTGTTAAATTTTTGTTAATCTGCATATAAGATTTTTGAATATTTTAGACTCCGAGTTTTGATTGAAAAGGAGCTAATAAGATATCACACTCAATTCCCTGCGAGTTTTCTTTGAGATACCTAATTTTGTGTGTAAAAATTTCCTTGCAATTTGCACGTTTTTGAGCTTCAGATCCTGTGTTCAATTCATTGCCATGTCCATGTGCTTATTGCTTGAGGGTGAGACAACATTACCCTGCCCAGATAATTTTTTTGAAAAATTGCTGGTAGATATTAAACAGGGGCACAATGCACAATAGGGGCTCTCCGTTAAGTGCTAAACAGCTCTTATTTTGCTCCTTTCTCTTGCGGATAAATCGTCTTAACTTAACTGATGTCAGTAGTGTATGCACGATAGCTCATTTAGTTTCGCGCATTTTTAGATTTCTTGGTTGATTTTAAACTCGACATCAGGTAAATAAATTCTTCTTCTTCAAATTTATTATTATAGGTCTCGCAGTGGTCGATGAAATTCTTGAATGCCTCAATAAGCTGCCCACTTTCAGATTAGCTCAAGCGGGCGAGTTTACAAAACGGGCTCTTCTTAACGGAAAAGTATCCATCAGTCAAGCGAATGCCGTGAATCAGTTAGTGAATGCAAACACATCTAAGCAGAAACTGTTTGCTCTGTCTTCGTATTTGGCAGAACTACCGAAGCAGAAATCTGACGGGACCCGTAAAGCGGGAGAGGAAAGTGTGTTTGGAAAATGGAGACATGCCTTAGTGGAATGCCAGGCGTCAATCGAGGTATGACGCGGACCTAATCTATAAACTTTTTGTACTTTGTTTGGAGAAGCCCAGCAGCGGGCGAAGCGTGTGAGCCTCACTTAGAGGTCGATTTAGCTTCAAAAACTAGTTTTTACTGGAGGATTACTGGATAATAATTAACATAATAAATAACATAATAAATCACTCGACCCATCATCGTTATATTATTTGTGGTACCTAATTTTGCGTGGTAACAAAGTATTTAACAACCTTCTTTCGTCGTTTTTTATCTTCCCCTGCGTTAAATAAGGATTCTGATGAGCCTATCAATAATTCTGAGGCGCTATGGCTGCTCCTTTATTGGGTAGAAAATTGTTGTTTGTTTTTGTTTCGGTTTAGGCTTGTCTTGATTTCGGCGAAGAAGAGCACATTGACAGCAACGCTGTGTGTGTTCAATTAGCCGATTCAATTGACAGAGTAGTTGAAGAGATGAAGTCAGTGTTGCATTCGGCCGAAAGACGCAGCAGAGTCCACGATGGTATCCGAGTGGTTTTAGTAGGAGCTCCTAACGTCGGCAAGAGCTCCCTGATGAACTTACTTAGCAGGTTAAAGTTGCTGTTACGCTCATTAAATTGAACAAAACTATCCGTATTTCATTCCTTACGCTATTAAGAGTCGATGCACATTGTTTAGACTCTTATAAAGGTGCTGATGATTTTTTTGAATTTTTTCTTCAGGAAAAGTCGAGAATTTTGTTCAGGCTTAAAATTACTTTTTCGCGGTTTGACCTATAGTTATTTTTTAAAATCTGTTCAATTCTTTAGTTAAAAGGAAGGCAAAATCCACTATCGAACAACAAACTGTAAAGGTTACGAAAAACGTGATTGACTTCTTGTTTCGAAAGTGGAATTCAATTTTTGGATTTCCAAGCGGAATAAAAAGTTTGCCTATTGATTCAGTTTTCTCAAATTAGGTTGATTTAATCAGTGTCGATCATAATTTGTTCTAGAAATTCAAAGAGCTTTATGGGCATCTAGTTTTTTCTTTATAGTTCGAAATTTTGTATGTGAAATTTTGCGAAGCAAAAATTCGAAATTGACTTTTATTTATTCTAATTAGCATCAACCTTGAATCTTATTTTCAAACGAATGTAGTCTAAGAAACCGGAAGTGACCTCCAACTTTCTGCGTGAAAAAATTTTGAATAAATTTCAAAATTAGTTTGATAAAGTTGAACAATATTGTACAAGATAAAACTGACGCTAGCATTATCTAACTGAGAAATGATTGTTACATGCAGATAGATGCTGTATTAAATGTGGATCTGTAATGAAATCACCTTTAACTGACAAGGGACAAGGGAGATCGATGGCGTTGTAATACAAAAATTGCAGGCATCAGTCCCAACTGACTAGCGGCACCTGGTTTCATGGGGCACATCTATCATACAGCAAATTCACTTTATTTATTTGCTGTTGGGCAAATGAGTACACAACTATTGCATTTTGCCAAAAAGAGTTAGAGATTATCTTCTACAGAAACGATTGTTGATTGGAACAACTACTTAAGAGATGTATGTGCCTCAGCATTGTTGGCCAGTCTTATCAAAATTGGGGTAATTGACAAAACTGTAGTGATAGGCGAGAGTTTTTTTAAAAAAGAAAATACAATCGAGGCCATGCTGTAAAAGAGCTATGGGTTTTTGGCGGAATTTGTACGGAAACGGCTGAATCTTTTCTATATGCCGTGTATAACCGAAAGAAAGAAAACTTGATACCAATTACAGAATCATCAATTCAAAAAGGAACTCAGATAATCTCTGAATGGAAATTTTTTTCTAAAATTGATCAAGTATCGGAAAAGGAGTTCAGTCATCTGACACTAAATCATGTTCAAAACTTCAAAGATCCAAAAACTGGAGCATGTACAAATAAAGTTGAATGCATGTGGAATGAAAAAACCTTGGGAACAAAAAAAGGCGCGGGGCCTTTTAATTCATTAATTGAAACGAACAAAGCGATTTGTTTCAAAGAACATCACAATAACAAAAACTCGATATCAGAAATTTTCTAACTCAGTGTATCTCGCAATTTTTTTCAAATGCTTAATTTAGAAATAATGTGGCTTTATGCTTTGCGATTTGTTACATGTAAAGTTAGTGTGGATGCCTTCAGTTTGTATTATTTCAAATTATTATTTGCAAAATTGAGTCTATTTGTATTTGGTGCTGAATCGCATTGGCAATTTGATAGCATATGTAGCTGCTTTATTCGTGACTAGTTTTTGTCGATTGTGAAGCTTGAGTGGCTGAGGGGATATTCCGCGAGACAAAAAATCCCTTGATTGCAATGGATCGCAGGTTCGAATCCTACACTTAGCCAATTTTTTTGCTAATTCGAGGCTTATTTCTACTTTTTCTTTTTTAACTTGATACAGCTGCTTTTTGGTCGTGTTCTCGCGAGTGTTTGCGAAGCGCTGCTTCGATTCTGTGTGAAGGTATTTGATCAGAAAAAACTTCAATTGCGAAGCCATATGTAAATTATGGTGCTTTACTAGTTAACCGATGAACCAATAAGCCGAAACCGGTTAGACTGCGTCAGTGAGCTAAACTTTTGCGTCATTAAATTACATCGAAACAATACTCAAATAGACGATTTGTACAATATCACAAATTTTGTCTAAAGCTTATGCATCTTCATGATGAATTCTTGTATCAGATTGTTGCTCAGCTGGCACAGTATTTTACCACGAATATCATTGTCCAAAATTCAAAATGTTTTTGTCTTTTCAGACGGAGAGTGTCGATTGTTAGTGATGAGAGGGGCACTACTCGTGACGTCATCGAGACCATAGTGGACATTGGGGGGTGGCCAGTGGTGCTGAGTGACACTGCAGGACTCACCCACTCCCCCAATCACCACGTTAGATTATTAGACTCTTGTCCATCCCACCACACTCTTCATGCTCCCTAAAATTAAGTTTTACTTCCTTATCCCTAAATTGAAGGTATGTTAAAACCTGTGATAGCAAGTGTGTTGCAACCGAGTACAAGACTTTTTCGTCGATAATAACTTTGTTCACAGGACTTATCTCTTGGTCGCCTCTGTTGGAAATTGAGCAACACACATATTTTGAACATGATAGCCTTTTAGATGTCTTTCGTATTGGAAAAAGTTGGTTGTAACTTTACCAACTCGATTTGTTAAAATTTCAGTTTTTTTCAGTTTCTTTTTTTTCGGATTTCTAAGTTTCGGCCTATATTATATTGGCTCAGTGATCTCATTTTACGTCATTTGATGACCTGAAAAAGGTTTTATGTGCGTTTATCTGTATTTTGAGGGAAGGGGGCTTAAAAGTTTTTCTTTAGTTTGTACGTTTTTTGATTTTTTCGGCTCAAAGGGTTTTTGCTCAGGTATGTTTTTTTTACCGCTTGGTAAGTTTTCTTACGATGCTAATTTCGCTGTGTTGTCTTGCCATGTTATTATGTTATATCAACTAAGTTACCTTATACTGTGTCGTTTGAAAGGCAAAAAAAAATATGTTCTCTTACTTTTCAGGCAAGGTGTCTTGTAAAAACTTCGAGCTTCTTAAGTTTAATAGCTTCTTAGAGACAAACGTATGAAAATTTTCTAGATAATAATTTTTCGAATATTTTTTGTCTTAGTGATTTCTATTTCCCAGCATGCAACGCTGTTCTTGCGATGGGTTGCAAATTTCGTGAAGCTCCACTTCGCCACTGTGTTAGAAGAAGGTTTCCATTGTTGATAAATAAACGAGTCTGAGAACATTTCGTCAAAGCTAAGCTTTTATAATCCCGCCTTTAGCCATAGTGCCATGGAAGTTTTTTTTTAAAAACTGGCAAATTAACTTGTTTTTCATTACAGGGATGATTATCAAACTTCTGAAAGCGGGGAAGACTTTGTTATTGGGTATGTTTTTACGCAAAATCAGGTATCTCAAATAAAAAGTAATAATTACGCTTGTGATTAGCAAGCGTTATCAAACTGGATTATACACTTTTTTCAAGTTAACAACTAGTTTAACAGAATCACTTGAATCATCTGATAGCTTGCCCTCTTAATGAAGCTAATTTTCATGAAAATGTGGGTCAAGTAGTGTGGTGGTAAAGAGCGGGGTTATGTCGCGAAGGATCAAACGTTCGAATCCGAGACCATGGCAGTATTTTTAAGAGTCGATTAACGTACTTCAGACTCTTATATAGGTCACGATGATTTTTTGTACAGGAAAGTATTTTCGTGGTTTGACTTCTGATTTCTTTACTCTTGCGATAAGCAAGGTTATTGTAATCGGGTACTAGACTTTTTTTCCGTAAATAACTTTGTCACAGGTTTCATCTGGACTCCAGGTGGTACCTTGGTTTATAATGATTTCAAATTTTTTAGTGTCTCCTCACACTTAGCCTGGAGGTAACGAATACGCCTGGAATGGCAATGGTCCTGGATTTGAATCTGACGAGGACTTTTTTCAAACGATAAATGTTCCGGTTCAAAAAAATTTCGGCCTATTATATGTCTGCTTATGTTTTTTTGGCTTAGCTGCCACATTTAAGAATGTTTTTTTTTACTGCAAACAATTGCCACTGTTTCTGATTTTATTCTTTCAGCATTTTAAAAGTCCGGCTGTATCGAAACTTTTTTTTTCAGTTTTTATTATTGTGGTCGTTTTTTTGTGCTACTTGAACGGCAACCGGGTCTTCGCGTTTCATTTTATTCTGGTTGAATCGGAGACATAGGCAGAGTATGAGACATCAAGCTTAGCTGTCCGATGAGCTGGATAGTAATATTATAAAATAATTTCAGCATTTTGTGTGGAATTATTCATTGCAGCATGTATAACGGATTAAAGTTTTTTTTTGATATCTCTCTAAATTTTCTACTATATTTCTTGGATGCTGCGTCTTACTTGAATCCATAGTCCTTTCAATTAAGTTGGTGGTCGGACACATAATTCACTAATAATTTTCAGCTATGATCTTCGATTTTTTTTGATATGTTTTATGTGTTTTGTTCTGTGTTTTGTTCTGTATTTTTAGACTTATTTAGAGTAGATTGAATTTAAATGGGTGAGAAATGGTATTTCAAATGAAGTGACTGGGTCTCTGTTTATCAATCGACAGGTAGGAGGTTCGAAGTTCATGATCCATGCTCGTTGCTAGAGGGTCAGGCAAAATTACCTAGCCCAGAAAAAAAAACAATTTACATGTTGTTTTTGTTCAGGGACAAGAGCGGTTTTTTGTAAATAGTTAAACAGCTCGTATGTTGCTCCCTTCCCTCCAGGATAAAGCGTCTTTAAATATCCACGATTCAAAAGTCTGAGCGTGAATTCCATTTCTTCGCTTCTAAAAGTGAAAACTGTCGAACCATTTTCTAGAGACTGGAAAAACTTTTAAATTAAGATCTCGAACCGTGCGTGAAAGAGTTTGATATGATAAAAATTCACGCAAATTCTAATTTTTTTTGTGGAATCTAAATTTGCATTGAAAATAAACTAAAGGATAGAAACAAAAAAATTTGTGGTAGCAGTTGGTATTTGTGGTAGACTGTGTGGTGGTAGCAGTTGGTATTTTGTAGATTGAGAAAGAAGGGATTGAAATGGCACTGGATAAGATACAACAAGCAGACATTCTGCTACACGTGCAATCAGTCGAGACTTCGACAGGTGAAGAAAATGAACAAATAAGAAGGGCCTTAACATATCAGCAACAGACAATCAGAAGCTCATCTGGTATTCCAATTCCTATAATCACAGTCATCAATAAAGCAGACCTTCTGAACAGTACTAACTCTAATTATTCAGATAGATTAGTTGCACAGTTTGAAGAAACGGAGTTTACGGATGTTTCTGGTAATACTAATACATTGCTCAAACCAAGTGGAAAGATTGCGAATGCCGAACGTGTTTCATATCAAATTGCGGATTCTGCCGAACATACTTCATCTCAAATTTTGACTGACGATCTTGTAGCAAATGATGAAGATCTGTCTTTCTCTTTTTCTAACTGGGCTCAAAACTTTAAGACGAACAAAAAGACAACAAAATTAGAAGAAGTTTCAACTAATTGCCAAGAATCATCGCTTCTTGTTTCCTGTCTGACTAAACAGGGGATCAAGCAATTGGAATCTCTTTTAGTCAAGATATTAGATGAATCATTTTCAGAACAAGATGATCTTTTCTCTCTTCAGTGTTTATCTTACCAAAGCCAAGTTCTTAAAGAGTGCATCTCAGTTCTTACCATAAATATGGATACCAATGATAATGGTTGTTCTTCGGAGGACTTGGTTGCGGAACAGGACCTGGTGATGCTGAGTGAACGAGTAAGATATGCAGTCGATAAACTTAGCTCTCTGATAGGCCAACCTGTTCTTACTGATCGTATATTAGACAGTGTGTTTTCTAATTTTTGTATCGGCAAATAAATTGTTCTCACAGACACGGTTTAATTTTGTCAAGCGACTTCACTGCAGCTCATTCTTGTCATGATATTTTGTTGCTAGTTCCTTTTTCTGGACAATTTTTTTCTCCAGAGAATTATTGGATATAGGTATATTTAAGCTGATACGCCTAACTGAATATAGCGCAAAATTACTTGGCAAAAAATACTTTCCAAGAGTCATTGGAAAGTACGAGTGAGGTATCATCATAGCTAATTTAGCCTTGATTTAAGTCTTCTATAAGTTAATTTTTTTAGCATTGATAAAATTAAGTTTGATGTTCTGCTATAGAGACTTATCTTTAGTGGCCAGGCTGTTGAATCAAAATGAGATAAAAATGACTTTATAAGAATTTAGTACGTGTAGGTTTTTTTCTGTAAGTTCAAAATAGAAAGATGCTCATACTTGGATGTCTTGAATTGTTAAATATTAAAACGATTGACATGCTCCTCGTAGTCTTAAGCCGAAATGATAAAGATGCGGCTATCAAACGCAACGTTAGGAAATTGCTTTCAGCTTTATTGCCATCAGGTAAAAATGTTATAGAAATTGAAATATTTTCAGTTTGGTATGTTCTAGAAGATTTTCAAGTCAAGGCTTCAAACAAGATCATTTCGATTCAACTTCAATTTCAAGTTTCAGCGTAATTTTGTTTTGAAGTCAAGATCATTGCGATTCAATTTCAAGGCTAGAGAACGCCAGCCAGTTTTAGTTGAAGCTTCTTCTGGGCGAGCTGAAAAAAAAAACGAACGTTTCCGTCGTAAAATAACAAAACCTAGGCTGATTATTGACTTTTCAGTTTTCGCAAACGGATTCTTGCTATACATAGTTAGAAATTCACCTCTCGAGAGAGTTCGATATCCGCTGCTACGTTCGAGAAAACATTTAAGTACGTTGTGTTTATTGTATTTCAAAAATCTGCTTGCTAGTAAGTGTTAATAGGTAGGAGTGTTCTAAATGGTGACTAATTAGTTGAATTTTCCTTAGCTGTCAGAATTGTTTGTTAAGTTTTTTTGTACAGACTATTTGGATGTTGTTTTTTGAGTTCAATCTGGTTTTTGATTTTCTCGGTTCATTAAAAGCAATGAATGGAGTTTTGTCTCAATTGTTGTAAATTTATGATTATATTTGATTGCAACAGATTGAAAAAATCTTCGTTTCTTTTTTTTCATAAATGATTCAATCACCTGTTTAAGTTCGCCAAATCAGCTCAATTGAAATATAAACGCTAGAAAAGGGCTGCATCATAACAACTCTGAAGTTTTCAAAATAAATTGCTGGCAAGGGGTTATTTGGCGATTGAATCGCAGCTTGTCCGAGATATCTTTATGCCGAGATTTAGCATAAACAGCCAGGGGCGGATCTAGGATTTTCTCGAGGGGGTGGGGGCGGAAATTCGGAAATTTTGACTTTTTTCGGTCGACCAAGTTGATTTTCCGAGCTCTGCCAAAGCAGCAAAAAGACCCTGTTTTGGTCGGCAAAATTTTGAAAAAAAAACAATCTAAAAAAGACGTTTTTAGGCTTTTATGGAAAATTTTGAAAAAAAAATTGCGTTTTTTCGGCGCGCGCTCCCCCCTCAAAATTGATATATATTGGCGCCAAAGGCGCCTTAGAAAAATTTTAGGGTACGTCTCCAAAAATTGATATCTCAAAATAATACTAAGGGGGAACCTTTGGGTCGGCAGGGGGTCGGGATCCGCCCATTTAGTGGGGGGGGGGGGGGGTAGGTGTCGGATTCGCCTATGTAAACAGCACAGGGTGTTTGATTGTATCAAACTCCAAGCTTCTTTTCATTGGAAAGCTGAAGATCTTAGCTATGCCCTCAAATAAGATTTAATCAACAAAACAGAATTCGAAAGACTAAATCAAATTTTTATTTTAGTAAACAGATGTACGAATTACCACAAACATTTTGTTAACGTTGTTAAATTGGAACATAGGTTTTTCCGGTTTAAAACGTGTGTACCAGAATCACTGAATCTTTTTTGTCAGTTCTGTGATTTGTTGAGCAACAGCCATACTTTGAGCATGTTTGAATATTAAATACCTGTTCTTTTTGAAATCTGTTTTCATTATGGTTATTAAGTAACTATATTTGATTAGAAACGTTGTCCGATGGACGAAGTTTTTTTATGCGTATGTTTCAAGGGGAAGGGGGTAACATCGAAACATAATTAAAACAATTTTCAATGAGCGCAACGGGTGTCTGTTTCGTCTGAATTACCGCTTTGCAAACTTTGTGTTGATACTCATTAATCACCGGCTATTGTCGTTCTTGGCAACTGTTCTGCAATGGTTACTTCCTTCGAGGCAAATTAAGACAAAACAAATGAAATTTTTGGTATATCCAGTTCCTTTTGACCTTTTTTCCATTTTATTCAACTCAGTGGCTTCCATGTCAATTTTCCACTGGCTACCTTGTCTTGCTTTCTTTGTGCTTCGTCTTTTTACTAAGTGATGTCTGAATTTTGGAAAAAGCTAATGACTGAAGTTTTCATCTCAATTGGAAATCAATAATTAGTCTTTAGAATTTTGAAAAACTTAATTTTAAGAAATTAATGGTTTTGGCAAAGCTGAAAAACTTGCTCATGTATTTACTCAGATGTTTGAAATTTTAGAAGAAAAGTTGTCACAGGTGACGATACCTTTCTGTCGACAGCGGTGTGTATTTTTTTAGACGCTACAATTGTCATAATGCAAGTTTGTTGATCGCAAATTGTTGGTTAAATTTGGTGACATATCTCAACGCTGGAAAAACTCATATTGAATTTATTTTTGGGCAACTAAACTGTTAATGATGTTAGATGTAAATTTGTTAGATGACAAGTAAGTATTTTTGGGGTTTTCAGGAATGAGAGAGTTAGAAAAGTTATCAGGTTCAAGAAACTCGAGGCATCTAATTATCATTCATAGACGATTTTTGAAGAGGACGTCGGTGTTCCTCGGAGGACTTGGTTGTCTGATTGGTATCCGTGTACGACGCGGGGTTAGTCTGCGATTGAGTCTTGACAACATCCCCTCGGGATTTCCTGCCGAGTAGTGTCGGGAGAACTTTGCGACTCCACCATCTCCGAAAGGGTTCCTGGAACCGTCTGGATATGAAGAGAATCAAGAGAGGACTGACGTAAGAATGGGCCAGGTAGCTGATATGTCTGAGAGAAAACAGTAGAAATTAAATTCAAAAACCTTCTCTTGATGATTTCAGAAAAAAAAAAACAATAATACATATCGATTTTTTGAAAAACCAACTGCTACTTATGGACAACTTCAGAATATTCAGAGTCGGAAGATGATAGATAATAAGTTTCTGCTGACCTATCTGTGGTAAAAGAAAAGATTTATCGGCTAATAAAGTAGACACAGTTTTATTTTTCCTAAGAATTTTTCTCTGGAGTAAATGGCAATGAGACCTCAATCGAAAAAAGATATCTAAGAACTAGGGGATGAGATGGTATTAAAAGTGGCACGTTTCGCCCCACAAATATTTCGCCCCTCATAATTTCACACATTTCGTCCTCATGTTTTGCCCCTAATTTATTACACAATTAATTAATCGCTGCTTTCTTCTGTGTGGGGGCGAAATGTGCGTAGGAGGAAATGTGCCAATAATTTCAAAGGGGGCGAAATGTGTGAATACCAATGATAAATGTTTTAATGCATCAGATGCCAATTAAAGAAGAGAAATTCTCAATTCAGAACTCAATTTACCATTTATAGAACCCCCTTTCACGACCCTCGCTTCTGGTGACCACTCTAAAACTTGTCGCTATACCACTAAATTCTTTTGATGCCAAATCGGCATAAAAAAGTCGACAACACTTTCGAACATCCGATTCTGAAAATACGTGGTACCCCTGACTGTCTTCCCTTTGGGGTTCACCATCCTCCCCTCTGACCCGTCCCCTATCCCTTTGGGGTCATTATTCATACGGGCGCACAACAGCGGTTAACCCTAAAGAGATGAACAACTCGTATGTTGCTCATTTCCCTCATAAGAGCTTGTATTATATTGGTGGTTAATTGGTCATAAAATTAGGACCTGAGATCACTGCCGATGTAGTATGCCTTGGACTGTTTCAGCAGATCTCTGTTGGAGTCGATGATGTGGTTTCCGTAGAGAGTCAGCACATGTTGGGGTATATAGCACACTATCCAGAATACATTCGACAGGATGAAAGCGACAGTTAGGTTCCGATTGCGAATCTGCTTGCTACCCTTCGATTGCATTAACACGTAACCTAAAAATGGGTGAAATAGATTGTACGGAGACCGAAGATGAGCTATCTCAGGGCAGAAGCAACGAATGGTCGAAAAATTTTAACCAGTTAGTGTCTTTTGAACAGGCAAAAATTGACCGATTTTCTAGATTCTTTCAATCAGTTTTTCCGATTCTGAATTCTAATTGGCTTAGAGCGTTCGTTCATTAACCGAATAATAGAATGGCTGAATATTAGAAAATTAAAATAAGCCAATCGCAAAATTCGATAACGTCGAGAAAATTTTGACAAAAATAAACAAATACAGACCTAAAAAATAAAATAAGCAGATTATAAATCAATCCGATAATGCAATCGGACCGAACAGGGGCGGATTTATGGGGCTGGACGCCCCCCCCCCTCTGGGATTCGACCCCCTGCCGACTATCCGTTTTTGGCTGACGGACCCTAAAATTGTCGCCAATATATACTAAATTTAAGGGAAGAGTACGCGCCGAAAAAACACGATTTTTTGGTTAAAAAACTCCAAAAAATGCCCAGAAACGCCTTTTTGGCCCGGTTTTTTTTTCAAAATTTTGCCTGCGGCGCTCGGTATGGTTTTAGACTGATTCGTTGTAATTTTTTTCGGTTCTTCCATTATTCGAATAGCCACCCTTCAACTGCTAAAACCCATTTTTGTTACCGGTTAATGATAATAATTTAAAATTTAGGATTCAACGATGTTTTTTTTGGTACTCGATTGATTGGAATTTGAAATTTTTGGGAGGCTTATAATTTACTGGAAGTCGGCTATTATGGAAAAAAAGCCCTTAGCTCACCTGTTCGTCCATAGAGAACTAGACAGAGTACAGCGGGTGCAAGATAGAACACAATTCCGTCTACGAGTGACCGCACTTTAGGATCTTTGTACATCATCGAATCACAATCCAGATACCCATTCTGGCTATAGTACTTGTGCAGTGTTCGCGCAGGTGCGGCCACGAAGATCGCGAGGATCAGGAGGGTGACGAGAGAGCAAGAGACCACTCGCACTGTCTTAGTCATGATCTGTTTGGCACGGGTGGCCCAACACACGGCAACGTACCTAAAGAGCGGGGAGCGGTGGTGAAGTGGTTACGTCTCCGCCTCTCAATCGAAAGGTCGGATGTTCGAGGACCACCATGATCCGTGCTCGTTGCTTGAGGGAAGCAACATTACCCAGCCCAGAAAAATAACCAAAAAAATGCAGATAGCTCTTAAACAGGGGCACAACAGCGGTTCGCCGTGATGAGCTATACAGCTCTTGTGTTGGTCCTTTCCACCGTTGGATAAATGGCCTTAATCCTAATCTTAAGAGCAAGAATTCTCTAATTTTGAAAATATTTTTGTAGTGAATGAAAACTTTGGTAGTTCTGGCAAAAATTTGGTAGTTCATGCAAAAGCAAATCGTTAAGTATTTTTGAACTCAGAGACTGCCTGTTTTCTGCATTTTCAAGTTCTTCAACTTTAACACATGCATGCAAAAGTGACGAAGTTACGCTCTGAAGTTACTGTTAATATTTGTTGCTGGTCTTCGCTTGCAAAATTACCATAAGAGAAAAATGTTCTCTTTGTTATTACCGAAATTTATAAAATTCGAAATTGCTGAAAAAAACATAATTTTACATCTTATTTGAAAGGAATACGGCTAGCATTTTCTCCCGATGTTAAATATACTTGAGGTTGTTGATATAGGAGACTGCAATTACTGGTCCGACTCATCAATCCCATTTAGCACTGAAGTGTTACAGATAAAATCAATTATACTAGATTTGTATAGTCTGTCTCTCTAAATTTCGAACACCATTAATAATATTCGATTAGTAACGGATTTTTTTCTTCACATTTTTCGAAGCAATCCATTCTTAATCAATTATAACAGATTATTTTCTAAAGTTTTTATCAAAAGAATTTCAATTCATTTTAGATAAATATTACTAGCGAGACTGTTTCCATTTATCAATCAGCTCGCAAAAAGTTAGCTGCTCTTAGCAAGCTATTCAATCAACGAAACATTAAATAGTTTGAAGTTAATTCGGATGGTGAATCGTTGGTAAGCTGTTCAAAAAATTGAAGATTTTTTAGGCAAAATTTGAAATATATCAACCGTTTCAACTTGAGACGTTTTGCAAATTTTTCCGAGCAAGCCATTCGAATGATTAAATTTGCAATGCTCCATGGCAATTTCATACCGTGAATCGATTTGTAGGAGACTCAAAATTTCGTGAGCAGGCCAATCAAGCGTTGAAACGTTTTAAATGATTTCAGTTAAATCACGATTGATCGATTCACGTTCAAATATTTACGTTTTTCTAAAAAGTCTTTCAAGTAACAAAACTTTGAAAAGTTTTGAATTTTTACACAGGTCAAGCGCTGCTTTGCACCACTTGGGATACAATCTGCGAAAAATTGAAACATAAAATTTAAAAAAAGTATCGAAAGAATTTGAAACTGCCGAAAAAAAAATCGGATGTATCAAATGATTAGAGCAAGTTTTAAAACAAAAACATGACAGGACAAAATATTGTGAAATTAGCCTCGATAAAAACTTACCAAGCGGTAAAAAGCGCTGAGAGAGAGAGAGAGAGAGATTGCCTAAGCAGTAATTCTATGATGTGGCAACCAAGACGAAAAAAAGTGCGCCAAAAAAAACATTTTCTTAACGCAATATTTTTTTATTTGTCCCGTCAGATTCGAAACCATTTACCGTTCCAAGTCCCTTCAGATTCGAAACTATTTACCGTTCCAAGTTTACTCATTAACTCCAGACCAAGTGTGTTGGAGGCGCAAAGAAAATGAAATTTATTATGAATTGAACTTAAAATAAGCATTCATTGTTGAACATTCTGGGAACTAAGTTATATACGCAAAAAAAATTAAATTACAGCTTGAACCAAATCGGAAAAGGTTAAGATTTTTTTTCAGCAAGCTACTGAATTGCAGAAACTTTTTAAATTTCTTCATTTTTTCGCTTCCATAGATTTCTTTAATCTGTTGGTTTTCTAAACAAGCTGATCAATTGATTGAAAAATTATTAAGTCAACTTATTACAAATGAATCCTTTTGAGAAAAATTTCAAGCTTTTGTAGGCATTCCATTCTAGCTATAAAACTTCTAAATATTTCAAATTACTTCAGACAAAATCTGTTTGTGAAAAGTTCAAGTTTTTTTTCAGTAAGCTAATCAAATTGATGAGACTTTGCAATATTTCAAATTATTTCAAGGAGCAAATGAATTAGCAAAGTTTTTGCGCTAAGAGTTAATTTGAATTTTTCTCATCAAGCTATTGAAGCGACGTTGCTATGAACTTTTTTATGTTACTTCATCGAGCAAATCGGCTCACAAAAATTTAAAATTATTCGAGCAAGCTATTGAAATGATATAGCTTAAATTATTTCTAAGTTTTTTTGCTTCAAAAGCTAGGTTGAGAAATCTTTCAATCGGTTCGCTAATAATTATGATTTTACTAAGCAAGTTGTTCGAACGATTTTAGTTCATAGATCGAACCGGTTTGCCAAAAGTTTAAGCTTTCAACGTCTTAGAGCAAAAAAAAATTGTTGGGGCATGTGTAAGAAAATGAGTCTGTCCGCGCAAAATTTTAGTTAAAAAATTGAGATGTGTTGTCTGGGCAAGTTGACTCGAGATTATCTTCTCTAAAGAATCTTTTTTAGAAAATCCATTTTAGAAAATTCTCGTATTTAAAATGCGTGAAACATATGAAGTATGATGGGCTTTATCTTAAATGTGGAGCTTGTAGGCTTTTTCTGAAAAACTGTGTTCGACCAAATATAACATCGCATTCAGCTAAGCATTGCTTCTATAGTGCATTATGAGTTTCGTTTATATCTAATGCGGAGGGAAGAGGTGAGGCAAATTGGGGACGTGGGGCAAATGGGGGATGTGGGGATTCTGGCTTGTGCGGAGGCATTGTGGCAGGACTTGGGGTAAGAGGGGGTAGTACATGACGTGAGGGTTGTTTCGAGCATGGAAATGAACGCGTTGTTTCTGTTTCGAAAAAGGCAGAAAGCTTCAAAAATCAGAGTAGTCACTATAAAAACTATAGATTTTCTTGAGTTTCTGTACAAACAACCTGTTATATGTTGAGAACCAAAAATGAATTAAATCAATGGATTAAAATGGTTTTTTGTTTTTTGACAATAACAGATTATAATCGATTAGAAAACCACGAGTGATCCAAATTGCCACCATGAAAATTGTCTACCCAACATTTTAGTCAACGAAAAGCTGACTTTTTGGTGCGGGCTGCCACTTAATTGCACTCCAACTTCAAAAAAGTTTGTGGTTTTTATGATTTAAGCCTCAATTGCGGTTTGCTGGCATCAATATTTTGCGGTTTTTTATGGTATTTTATTTTTCTGCGATATTTTTTTTCTTCAATATTTTCGTTACCATTTTTAAGTGGTCAAAATAATTTTCATCAATTAGAATTTTATCAAGATTTAGGAGTGGAATTGGTTTTTTTTGGCAACATCACGTTCTGCCGTTTGATATTTTTAAACAACTGTAACATGACTTTTCATTGTTTTTATGGCAAGTGTTTTGCTGTTAACTAAATTTTTTTAGTTATAACGCATAGAAACATTGCTTTAATTAAATTGACATGCAATTTATGTGTTTAAGCATAGTTTGTTTCTGTCCACGTGCTATTCAGCTGCTTTTTACAGTTTTCAGTATGCTTAGTCTGATTTTTGTTCTCTTTTGACGATGTGTGATGTATAAAATCATTGCTAAAATTCATTATAAATTATATACACTAGTGGACACAATTAAGCGCAAAATCAGGTTTTCACTCGCTAAATTGCCTGTTTTCATTGTGATTTTTTGACAACAATTAATTCAAATTTCAACGAAATTCTTCCATAGACCAAGAACAATTCATCAGATCTACCATCTATGAAATTATAGATATTTGGTTTCAAAGACAAATGTAATCCGGGTCTGAAAAAACCCGTTTTCCTCATCCGGACTAAGTTTTTCAATCCGCGTGAAAAAGTAAGTTACAGCCGATTTCAGTAAAGTTTTCACACAAATTATTTCAAAGTTTCATTTTGTCGCATTAGCAAGTATTTTACTCAGCTCATTCCAGAAAGAGTTCTTTAAGATGCTAAACTTAGTTCAGACGAGGAAAACTGGCATTTTCAGACCCTGATTACCTTAACTCTTTAAAACCAATTACTGATAGTTTCTTAGATGGTAGATTTGATGAATTGTTCTTTGTCTATGGAAGAAATTGTCAAAAAATTGTCATTGTCAAAAAAACACATTGAAAACAAGAATTTTTGGGAAAGTAAAATTGTGAGTTTGCGTTTAATTTTGTTCAATAGTGTACCATATATAAAAAAATTATTGTTTGATTTCAAAGACTTAACATTGTAATCTGGGTCTCAAAATGCCGATTTCCTTATCTGCTTTATGTTTGGCATCGTTAGTGAATTCTTTCTTGAATAAGCGGAATAAAAAATTGTTCATGCGACGTGAAACATTTTCAGCGAGAAAATGGAAACAATTTCTTTAAACTCAGACTTTCTTACTTTTTCACGCGAAGTAGAAAAAAGTCAGCGCAGATGAGGAAATATGACGTTTTCAGACCCGGATTACATTGGTAAGTTTTTGAGATCAAATATTGATATTTTCATATATAGTAGCTCTGATGGTTTGCTCTTTGTCTATGTAAAAGTTTTAATGTAAAACGAATTGAATGTTGCCCAAAATGGACATTGAAAACAGGCATTTTAAACAGTAAAAGGTTGATTTTGCGCTTATTTTTCTTCACTGATAATAATAAAATAAATATAAAGTGTTACTGATACAAATGTTCAGTTAATAGCTGCCTGCATTCAAAAGTGAAACATTTATCATCAGAATTTCAAGTCAAAGCTTGGTTAGTTTCAGAAAAATTATTGATTTGACTGCTGAATTTTAAATTCTACTTTAGCTTTCTAACGAATCAATAGCTAAATCATGGCTGAAAACACCGAAGAACGACCCCAGTTGACCGAAGTTGAAGTCGAAGTTGACGATACAAGATGTTGTTCTTCATGTCAAGAAAAGTTGCAAGAAGAGTTGGCGTTTAGATGTCGAGATTGTGAAACTAACGATACAACGGACTCTGTCAGCAATCTGCAAATATGTGATACCTGCGTTGGGTGGCATGTTAAAAAACTGCACGCAGTTGTTGATTATCGTGGCCACGATGCAGATATCTGCACTCAGCACAGAATTGTGCGTTTGTTTTATTGCGAGGACTGCGAAAGTGTACTATGTTCGAAATGCTTGCTTGATCATCGTGGACACAACTTTACAGCCTTACACACGGTAGCTTCTGAAGCCAGAAAGAAGGTCAGGCTGTCTCATGATAAACTTTTTCAAAAAATGTAAACTTTTTTCGGCTTCACTTCTCTGAAATTGCATATGGCAGCTCGAATGACACATGGTCTATCCCTCAATCCCAAACAAAGCGGTAAAACGAAACAAAAAAATCATCAAACAAGTAGGTTAATGTGTTGATAGCGCGCAATTAATTGACCAACTCAGGGGCGGATCTAGGATTTTCTCCAGGGGGGAGGGTAGACTTTCAAAAATTTTTCAAAATTTAGTCGACCTTTTTGTTTATAGGTTGAGCAAGTTGATTTTTCGAGCTCTCACAAAATTTAAAAAAGGCAAAAGATTTTAAAGAAAAACCGGCCAAAAAGGCGTTTTAAAGCAATTTTTGGTAAAATTTTTTACCAAAAAATCGCATTTTTTGGCGCGCGCTCTCCCCTTAAATTTAGTATATATTGGCGCCAAAGACGCCTTTAAAAAACATTAGGGTCCGTCAGCCAAACATGGATATCTCAAAAAAGTTCAAAGGGGCACCCTTTGTGTCGGCAGGGGGTCGAATCCCTGAGAAAGGACGTCCGTCCCCCTGCCCCCCCCCCGAAATCCACCCCTGGACCGACTTAAAGTTTATTCTAAATGAGAAAAATTTTTCCGATTGTCTTTGCGCGATCATTGCTTTGAGGGAAACAACTAACCAGGACTGATGCTCTAGCTTTTTATCAAAACAAAACACCAAAAACTGTTTTATATTTTGATACAAGCGTTTATACGCGCTTCGATTTGTGATCTTTGGTGTTCCACAATCGTTCAAATCAACCAAACTTTTTTCAATTAGTTATAATTATGCCAAAAAAAAACGATTGAGCTATCTCACCCAACACTGGAGAGGGTAAGGTGGCGAGATTCCTCAATGGCTACCCAAAAAAGCTTCGAAAACTGTTTTCTTTCATTTGCAAAGGAATTTAGTTGGTGGTACCTATTTACGACCGAAATATCCTTTCCAAATTTGTTGACCAAAAGAAAAAACTGAAACCGAAAAGGAATCAGTAATCCGAGACGAGTTAGTGTGATTCTTCAAATTACAAAAAATCGAACATAAGATTTTTTGATTAAGCGCAACTTTTTTTGAAAACAACAGTTGCATTACATTATATCTCAATACACACGCAATTCTATGCAAAATTTCCCAGATTCGGTAAGTAAAATCATTTTAAAGAATTTTTGATGTTTCATTTCTTCCATATGAAAATTTTAATAAATTAAGAAAAAAGTTTTCTTGTTCGCTCGAAAAATAAAGAACGCTAACAAAAAACTAAAATTGACAAAAGTTTGTTTTTCCATTTGTTAGATAAGGCTGAATAAATAAGTTGAGTTTTCTCGATATAAAAAAGTTTTTAAAGTTTCAATAACTACGCCAAAATATTAAATTTTGTATCAGCGAAAAAGGTTTAAAAGAAAAAACTTCCCAATTTTTTTTCACAAAACTTTCATGTGCAAAATTAAAATAGAAATTAGTAATGCAAAATTAGTGCAACATTTTTTAGCCGGATCTTTTTTTCTATCAAGAAAATATTGGTTCGCTTTTAAAAAGCGGAGAAGATTTTTTGCGGAAGTCATTGCTTTCAGAAACAAAATTTTGAAGAGTAAACCTTGTTTGCATAGTTATCAGAGATATATATTGTTCACTTTGAGAACGAACGCAAACTTTTTTCAGTTTTCTTACATTTGCGAGAGCAAGCATTTTTTATTCGGAAACTATTTTTTTCCTGTAAACAATTTTTCTTACCAGAAATTGAACTTATTATAGAACCCTAAAAATTTTGAGGTTCCTTCTCAATTGGCAATGACGTAACGTGATTGTTTTTTATCCTAATGTCTGGGGTTCGAGTCTCAATAGGACCTTGCTTGTTTCAGTTTGTTTGAAGTTGGAAAATGTTTTTCCTATAAAAATTTAATTGTCTGGTTTTCGCTTATCAGCTTAAACTTTGTCGGTTTAGGTGCCACGACACAGATTTTTCTTGTTTCGTAACCAAGTATCTAGGCAGCTTCAAGTGTTTATCATTTTAGTTTTAAGGTCGACTTGAAATTTTTGAAGTTTTAAGGCTCAACTGTTGTCTGCTCAAAGCTTGTCGGCTTTGTTACCGCTTCGTTAGTTTTGTGTCGTTGCTAAAATTAAATTCAAATGTCTTGCTTAGCAGGTTTGTCCAGAAATCTTTTTGATCAAAACAGGTTTTATAAAGTTTCTATGGCTGTGGTGTTTTAAGTTTTCTTTCAAGACTATCGACCGAGAAACTGCCTTCTCTTCCGTGTGCCTGCATAGTCCGCTAGTCTCTTTTTCTTTGGCCTCACTGTCTACAGCCTTCGGAAAAATTAGTGGGGAATCTTTGACCCTTTTTCTTGACCTTTTTTAAATTTTTCAAAACCCACACTCCCAAAAAAGAGAATTAGGGTTCCATCAGAAAACGGAAATCTCACTTGAAAATGCAGCTACGCTCAAGTTTGTTACTCCCCGTTGAGGCCCTCCGAAATGAAGTCCTGAAATGTTATTGCTACTTTTATTTTTTGACGTTTTTTAGAACTTTTTTTCAAAACTAATTGGTTTATCTTGAAAACTATCATCCATACTCTGAGTTTTTGTGCTAAAATGGAGAAATAGTTTGTCTTGATCTCTTTTGCTTGAGCAGCGATACCCAATTTTGCATACACAAAAAGCAATCAATCTGGGAAAAGTCACATTCTGGTTTTATTGACAGTTTCTTGGACCCTTATTGACTTTTCTTGAAAACAACACTGCCAATTTGTAGGTCAAGTGTTCAATCGAAAAACCCGGTTATAAAAATATTCACATTTTACGCTACCAGAAATTTTTTTGCAAAAAATCCTGTGGACCTCGGAAATGTTTTTGATGTTCTGACTGTTTTTTGAAACTTTTCGATTTTCATAGAAACTTCGCAAACAAATTTTAGATTAATTTTTCTTGGCAGAAGCCGCAAATTTTCAAATTTTTCGTTAAAAAAGCGTTCAAGTTCTTGAGAAGATTCCATTCTCTTTGATATTTGCACTTTTTTCACTTATTGTTTGCTCCATTTTTTGAAACTTTGAAATTACCTATTTCATTCCGCATCAGTAAAATAATTTTTAAAATAGCAAAAAGTACCTCTAGCTTTAGCTGGGCCCCCATTTATTTTTTACCGAGACATACGAAACTTTGGTTCTCGTAATTTTCTCTTACAATATTTTTCTTTTTTTTTCAATTTTTAATGTTTGTGTTGCATCGCAATAATGCAAAGCTCCGCTTCGCCTCTGAGTTGATAAACACATGAAAAATGGTTCTAATTTGAATTATCAGCTATCAATGTTCAAAATTGAGGGACTCGCTAGGGCATTTAGGCGACGTTGTTTTCATGCGGCGTTGTTTGGAGACGACAAAAAAATCTTTGATGCACGTGTTTTCGGCATAGTTCACGTGAATCAGTGTGCGCCGCTCAAACTTCTTGTTTGATTGTTGAGTTTTGATGGTAGATTAAAATAATTTCTGGTAAGAAAACATTCCATATAAAACTTCAATTCGTTGACATTAAAAGATATTGATTGTAACGTATCTTCAACTGCCCGGGTTAAACTTTTTCTAATAAAACTTTTTTGTGTCGATGTGTTTTCATAATCGCAGAAAAATTATATGAAATCTCTATAACGCACACTATTTATACATTAAAGTTGTAAGACAAAGTTTTTTGTCCAAAAAACAAAAGATAAAAAGTATGGTAGGTCTTGCTTAACTTTTTTTGTGTTTGGTTCGAAAAAACAATAACGAAAATTTTTTCAGTCGAAAAAATTTACAAAATGTTCTTAACCGTATAAAATCATGATAATATATATTTTTTAACACAACACTTTTGTAGCATTTTTGGTTTTTCATATTAAAAAACTTTTCAAATTATAGACAAAATCTTCGTGTTATAAAATTAAAAATATTGTTAGAAAAACATTAAATTTTTGTCAAAAATTAATAAACAAATTTTCTTCCCAAAATTTTTTTTCAAGAAAAATGTTTTTTTTCAGCTCCGTCAAAAATATTTTCAAACTGTTTTCATCTTTGAAAATTTTATTATAAATTCTGTTGCCATAGACTCCATGCATGAGATTGTATGATAGAACAGCAGATATGTAGAGTCCAATCTTTTTTCTTGACCAGAATTGTCTGAATTGCGTTTTTTGTGTATAGAATGGTCAGACCAGATGTTTCCTAACTTTATAAACTAAAATTACTCCATAAAAAGAATCAAGGAATTGATTGAACGTTTTGAAAAGTTTAAAAAATTTTTTACTCCAAATACTAGGACAATTGGAATTTTTGATTTTCGGATACAGATATCAGGACATGATACATAGTATCGAGCGCAAAATTTAAAAAATTTCATAGCATGACTAGCCTTCTCGGAAAAACTCTAACTTTTTGTGAGCCAACCATTTGGCTCGGTGAAATATTTGAAACTTTTAAAGTTTTCTTTGCTTGAATAACTTGCTTAGAAAAACATTGAAACTTTGCACACTGATTCGCGCTATGAAATAATAGCTTGAATAGTTTAATCAGAGCAATTTAATTTTTTTTTGCCAACCGAGTCGGTTTTAGAAAAAAATTGAAAAGTTTTGTTAGCTTGAAATGCTTGCTTGGAAAAATTGTGCTCAAAGTTTATGCAAAAATTACGCGCTATAAAAAAATTGAAATAATTTATATCTTGAACTGCTGGCTTAGAAAATCCTACAATTTCCCAAGCCGACTTGTTTCGCGAAGTATTTGGAAAAATGTCATAGCTTGAATAGCTTGAAGACAGACAAAAACTTCAGTTTTTCACGAAACTATTCGGTTTATGAAATAATTTGAAAAGTTTCATAGCTTGAATAGTTTGCTTAGAAAAACTTAAACTCTTCGCGTTTCGATTCGTTCTATGAAACAATTGGGAAAACGTCAAAGTTTCCTTGCTTGAATGACTAGAATAGGAGATTTTCATTTTTTTGCAAGAATGTTGCTCTATAAATATAATTGGAGTGTTTCAAATTTTCATAGCTTTAAAAACTTGCTAAGAAAAACATGAAGTTTTTGCGAAATCAATCAGTCTATAAACTAATTTTTTTTCAAAGTTTCATAGCTTGAATAGCTTGCTTAGAAAAACTTCGACTTTAACTTTTTGTAAACCGAACCCGTCTATAAAATGGCTTCAAATAAATTATCGCTTGAAAGGCTCGCTTGAATGGTTTCAATAGGAAAATTTTTGCCAACCGATTCGATCGGGGACATAACATACTAAGGTTTCACAGCCTGGGTAACTTACCAAAGGAAAGCTTGAACTTATTGCGAATTAGTTTGCTCCATGAAACAACTTGAAATTTTTCAAAGTTTCGTAACTGAAATAGCTTGCTTAAGAAAAACTTAAATTTTTTGCAAACGATTCGCAAAATTTCATCGCTGAATGGCTTCAATAGAAACCATTTTTTCATGTTTTTTTAGCTGCAATAGCCTCTTTAAGAAAAACCTGAACGTTTTGCTAATTGATTCGGTCTATAAAACAACTTGATATTTTTCAAAGTACCTTTGCTTGCATAGAAATCTTGAGTTTCTTGCAAACTGATTTGCGCTATGAAGTATTTCAAAGTTTTATCGGCTGAATGCCTTCATTAAAAAACTTCTCTTTTTCACCATCTGATTTGCTTTATAAAATAGTTTGAAATATATCAAAAAAATGATTAAGTCACATTAAATCAAATTCTCCATAGCTTGCTTAAAAAGTTTTGTTTTTTTCCCGAGCTTGTTTGGTCTGAATTGACTAAAGTTAATTCAAAATTTCATAGCTTCATTAGATTTCTTCACAAAAGCGTGAAATTTTTGAGAGCCGATTTTGTCTGAAGTGACATAAAAAACTTCAAAATTTTATTGCATGAATAGCTTGCTTATAAAAAGTGTAACATTAATCAAATTGATTTGGCCTATAAAACAAATTTCAAAATATAAAGTTTCATTGCTGGTTTGCTTCAATAAAGAAAAGTGAATATATTTCAATATATTTAATAGTTTGTTTAAAAATATATGAATTTCCTGCAAACCGATTCGCGCTATGATTTATTTTGAAATAGCTGAAAGTTTGATAGCTTGCCTAGGAATATTTAAACTTGTTGCGAACCCATTCGATTTATGAAATACTTTGAAATAAATCAAGTTTTCATAGCCTAAATAACTTGCTTAGAAAAACCTAATCATTTTGCAGACAGATTCGCGCTATGAATAATTTGAATTATTTCAAAGTTTCATCGGCTGAATGCCTTCATTAAAAAACTTCTCTTTTTCGCCATCTGATTTGCTTCATGAAATAGTTTGAAATGTATCAAAATAATGTTTAAACCACTTTGATAACTTGCTTAAAAAACTCGAGTTTTTCGCAAACGATTCGTTGCCAGAATTAACTTAAATAAACCTTAACATTTCTCAAAATGATTTGGCCTACAAAACAACTCGACACATTTCAAATTTTCATCGCTGATTGGCTTCAATAAAAAAGTTGGAAATTTTTCCATCCGATTTGTTACATCATGAAACTAGAAAAATTCATTATAAAATTTTTTTGCACCTTCAAATTTTTGCTTAAGAACAACTTGAACATTTCGCGAACTGATTTGGCCTAAAGTAGTTTGAAAAATTTCAAAATTTTATAGCTTCAATAGGCTGCTTGAAAAAATTACTTGCTTGAAAAGCTTGCATCCAAATTTGTAACTTTTCGCTAACTGATTTGCTTTAAAGTATTTCGAAAACTTTCAAAAGTTTTATTGCTTGAATGGCTTCAAAAGAAAAACGTAAGCGTGTCGCCATCCAATTTAAAATCTTGAAATAACTGGAAATATTTCTAAAAGTAATTGCTTGAGTAGTTTGCTTAGAAAAATTTAAACATCTCGCGAACATTTGGTTTTTAAATTTGGAACCGATTTACGATATGGCTTGACTTGAGTTTGAATGAAGTTTCATTATTTGAACAGCTTGATCAGAACGACAATTAACTTTCTGCGAGCCGATTGATTATTGGAGACTGGCTTGCTAGTTTAATTTAAATCAACTGCAAAGGCGCATAACTTTTTTTGCTTGTTTTAACTACTCGCTTGTTTTTAAATTTAAATTGAAAAGTTATAACGAATAACGGAAAAAACTGGTGCAGAAGTTTTGTTTCATCTCAGTCCAAAAAGTGGCAAAAGTTGCAATTTTACTAACTATCTGGCTTCTTTGTCCCTTTTTCATTAACCATTCCTCTGCTTCGTACAAGTACATGAGTAAAATGTTAACTTTGCTTTTTTATCATGAGACAACCAAAATCAGGTGTTTAAACTTTTGGGACTATTTGAAGAGCGCGAGAAATTGTTTTCGCATACGAATGATGTACTGATTCAAACACAGACCGAATTTAAAGAAGAAATGATTTTGTCGAAAGATTACGTTGTGAAACAAACAAAGACTGTCGCTGATTTAATTTTGGAGAAATGCAGTTTGATCAAACTTGATTCAACTAATGCAGAAAACGCTTTGGATGACTCCAAAGTAACTTTGAAGGTAAACGAATGCAAGGAAATTGCCTCTGAATCGGATGCTAATGAACAAGGACTTTTGTGTTTACTACCGAAGTCAGACTCTTCTCTGGTTACAGAAATAAAAAGGAAGCAGACAAATTGTAATGAAACAATAAAAAAGCGTGCTAGATTGACTGAAAAACACTTCTATGTCGCACCATTTTCCTTCGACCAAAGCAAAGTTAATGATCTAGTTAGCAAATTTGCCGTTGACTTTGTCGACTGTCTTACATTACCCACTTTTGAACAAGAAAAAATCCGACAATTATCCGAGAGAAGCGTCAAACTAAATGAAGAGTTCGCAGAAAATGAACAATCTTTGTTGAGCAGATATCGTGAAGGTGAAAAAATTTTTGATTTCGAACAAACAGAAGACGGATTGCAGATTACTTGCTGGAAAAATGATCAAGATCTTATTAAATACACAAAAGATGACTGCATCTTTGAAGGAAGATCGGTAGTCAAAATAAGCTTGAGTGGTAGCGTGCGCTTCATTCAACCAGTAGCTGATTCAAATTGCGTTTTCATTGCAACAACGCAATCGGTTGTTCAGTACAATATGCAGACTGCTGAAGAACCGGTCTTGAAACCGGAAATCAATTGGAATGATTTCGAGTATCCCCTCGCAATTCATGATAACCTTGGAGTTATATACTGGGACTTAGAGTCCAGATCTATTAAAGCCTCACTCTCAGAGAGCATGCAGTTGCAGTGTATGACGGAGCCACGCATTTTCTGCAATCATTTTGGCCATGGTTTCGAGTTTTGGTTTCAAATGAACGGTTCCGATTTGATTTTTTTAAATCCAATGAATCTCACTACTTTGATCATACCTTTTTCTCTGCATCATTTTCCCCAAATTGATTGGATCCACCTTAAGTCTTCCGAGGAAAATGGATTCGAGGTAACGCTTCTTGCGTTATGGTGCTGCAGTTTGAAGCTAATCAAAGTATTCAAGAAAAAAGAAACAGACCAAAATTTCTCAATAGTTGAAGTTTATCAATGGGAAAGTGACGATGCTGCCAGTTTCAAAGATAACAACTCTAGCGAGTCAGCTCTAGACCCATGGTACTTGCATTTGAAGTTCAAAAAACGAATACTTAAAGAAAACAAGGCTGGATTGACAGATCATTCAAACGATTCGCTTGATGGCTTCATAGTTTTGTAATTGTGAAAAACAAAAAAGAGAGAAAGAGATCCAGAAAGAAAAAAAATTATTTTAAAGATAATAAATTAGTTTTTCAAAATGAATACAAAAAATATATTTAGAGTTTTGAATTGATTAAGATATGTAATCTGGAATTAATTTTTTTTGGGAACTGGTTGTTCAATATCAAGAACGATAAACTTGCCAGCCTCGCACATTATAGAGATATCCACCAACACTGCTAAGTTGTTTTCCGGGTCGCAATATTGCGATGGCCCCCGTCTTTAAAGCAAGAACACTTGGCATGTGGAACAAACTAACTCTTGTGAACAGATTTATTTCTTCATATTTTACATCTTAACATCACGCATTTTGCAATAGTAACAAAAAGACCAGTTATAAAACAGACAAAACTGCTCGTATCATCTACCGGCTGCCATAGTAACAAAAGGAACACTTAAAAAAAACTGCGTGAATCTTCCGGTAGTTTTTTAAAATTTATGGAGCAGTATGATATCAAAAATTAAAGGTAATAAAATGAAACGAAATTTTTTTAAATTTGATTTTTGTTGTGAAAATTATCCTCCAACACGCCATAGAAAGTCCAAAATGATAGATTTTGCTCCTAGTAAAAAATCAGTTATATCAAAAAAGTTTCATGTAACCTATTTGGAACAATTTCCAAGACTGATTAAGTCTCCGCTTTCGCGTTAATAGCGCGAATTATATCGCGCATTAATTGCCCCATAATAATAGGACACAATACATCACTAATTTGCAACAATGCCCCAAACACACCCACTCCCACCCAGAGTGTTGAACATTTTTTTAAGCCGATCTTAATAAAAAATTTGTAAAGCATCTTACCTGTCGATAGCAAGCAGGAGCAGACAGGGTGGGTTTGCGTACTGTGTGAACAGAAACCGAAGGTGGGTTAAGAGACAGCTCACTCGGTAGTCCTTCACATAAGTCTTTCTGATCACGCGCAGCAGGGGTCCATCGAAAGCCCAATCCCCCTTGTCATAGTTGAACGAATACGTCGAATCCATGTACTGTTACAGTGCAAAACAAACCAAAGGTGAAAAGAAAGAGACTTGTTTCTCAGAAATTTGGGTTCAAATAAAAGTGCGATAAATACAGGAGAGAATAGATTAGAACATCTGCCCCTGTTCTGCGAGTGAATATGGTTTTAATAACCAAACAATAAAATTTAAAAAAACGAAGTAACATCTTCTCGGTGGCTATTCTCATTTCAGAAGAAACGAATGCTCGAAAATTCTTAATCATTTGATGCCCATTGAATTGCCATAAACTGACTGATTATAGCTTTAGTTTCCTTTGAATTTATGAATAACAAATTCCGATTGGCTGACAAGGTTTGCGGACACTCGGTCCTTCTGACAGGGGTTCCCTTATTGTTCTTCCTTGCACAAATTAATGCACTCATCTTTGATAACTTGGTTCTAACTTGAAAATTATAGCCAATCAGAACTGAGCATATTACAATATTACAAAGATACTGGGGGCAAAGTTGGAACCGGCCCGGTTTTTTTTCCGGACCGGGCTCGGGCCTCATTTTTAGGGGCAGCAACCTGGTCCGGGTCGGGTTCAAAAGAGTTCGCACCTTTCACACTTCTGTTAACATCTTTCACAATTCACTTCACGCCTCTTAAGGCTTCCTGTTAAGGCTTCACACCTATTTAGGATGCCGTTCACACATTAACGCTTTTTTCACAATTTCTAACATCTTTTAGAGTACATTGACGTCTTTGATGGGTGCCGGACATCAAGCCGACGGGACTTCAAGCCGAATCGTAAAATTAGGGACTTCAAGCCGAAAATTTTCTCATTAAGTCATGAAATAAGATTAATTTGAACACTTTTCTGAAGATTTTCTCATTTTCATGATCTTTAGTCGTTATTTATCACCGTTTTCATAAAATTTAAACCTCCAAATGATGTTTAGGAAAGTTGAAAAATAAAACACGGCTAAAGGCAAATTTCTTGTTTATAATTTATGCATTTCAAAAACCGGCTGATATTATTAACGGATGTCAATCCTAAGTGAGTCATTGTCATAAATAACGCTTATTATGGACTAAACTAGCGTAAGATTTTGAAAAACAACGTTGTACAGATGAAAAAATATTGATTTGAGGTGCTTGTAAAGTTTAATTTTCGGCCTGAAGTCCCTTCGGCTTGAAGTCCCGTCGGCTTGTTGTCCTAGACCCGTCTTTGATATGTTACGTAAGGCAAATGCATTTTACGATCATCAGTCAATCGCTTTAACCTGTTACTGCTCAGTTTCAGTTCATTATGACTAACAGTGCTGATATAAATTAACCGGACAACACGCGTTAAACTTGAAATTTAAAACGCATTTTTCTCAAATTGGGTTGAGTTTAGGTGAAAACTTATGAAGACAAAACTTGCTTAGAACTTTAGCAGAATTAATATGGAGTAAATTGTTTCGCAAAATTCGGGTAAAAATTTTACCCCAAAAATAAGTCAATTTGGTTTTTCTTAGTTAATCAAAAATTACGCCAAAAATACCCAGTCGATCACAGACATAATTATATCAAAGTAAGCCCCTTACGTAGCTCAACAAACTTTAAGAAGGTAGATTCTCCAAAACATTGTATAAGTTAACTTATTTTTGTTTGATAGACAAAAAAGGTCATTTTTACTATATAAAATACTAACTTTTTATTTAAAAACAATTTTTAAACAATATGCAATTTTTTTTTGGAGAAAATACCCTTCTTAAAGTTTGTTGGGCTATGTAAGGGGCTCACTTTGATATAATTATGTCTGTGATCGACTGGGTAGTTTTGGCGTAATTTTTGATTAACTAAGAAAAGCCAAAATGACCCATTTTTGGGGTTAAAATTTGGACCCGAATTTTGCAAAACCTTAATTCTGCTAAAATTCTAAGCAAGTTTTGTCTTCATAAGTTTTCACCTAAACTCAACCCAATTTGAGAAAAATGCGTTTTAAATTTCAAGTTTAACGCGTTTTGTCCGGTTAATTTAAATCAGCACTGTATTTCCAATTGTGACATTACCCGTCCAAAAGGAGGCGAATGCAAGGCAGATGTTTGCAGGGTTGTAAAATTATCGATATAGATATTATCGGAGTCATTCGATAGATTATCGTTTTGTCATACTTTTTAAAGATAGATATATCGATATATCGAAAATTATCGCTCGAAAAAAAACTGCAGCTGAACTTTTTAATTCACAATTTTTGAAAATGAAGTAACATTCCAAAATGATTTATTGGAAAACAGGAACAGCTGACTCTCAAGGTTCACAGGTGTTGTTCGTTTTCGGTAGTCTGTGAAGACATAACGAGCGCGACTAAATAGTCGTTCCACGATGTTGGACGTGCACGCAATCCAATTGGGACATAAAACCTTTTGCTTCTTCGCTTCTGCAAGAATTTTTTCAGCGGAACGATAATTTTTTTCAATCGATAATTATCTCGATAATTTTTTTTCGAACGATAGATTTTATCGATATATCTTATCGGCGATTATCGGATTCACAATAATCTTTTTTACACCCCTGGATGTTTGGCAGACCTTTCAGCCAGTCACCGTTGACGTAGCTTTCTAACCCAGAATCGCAACATGCAAAAATTGCTTTGAGGTAGGTTTCCTCGTTCGGTTTTATATTTCATAATTACAATCTAAATATACAAACATATACATGCTTCTGCTTCGACATCCGGACGCAAACTCAACGCAACGGAGCGGGCATCGTTGAAGTCCGCCGAGGCTGGTTTCGTGTTCCAAGGATATCACTCCTACCACTGACTGGAGAATACGGGACTGCAGAACCTGCTGCAGACATACGTGGATCTGGCTTCCACCCATGGCCAATTTGACGTACGGATGGATTCCTCCACCGACGGCAATCACAATAAAATAATGTTCACAAGAAAACCAGTTTCCCGTTTTGGATGAGCTGGTTCCCTGGGCAACAGCAGCCACCCGGGTCGAGATCCCACTCAAAAGCTCAAGATATGAGCAGTTTGAGCGGTTTTTCAGCAAGATTTGAGCGGTTTGAGCGTTCTTATATAGAAAACCGATTAAAATCAACAAAAAGGACTGGAAAGGTAATGTGACCCCTGATTGACCTCCATAAACCGAAAATGCTTATCTTACATTTCTTACGCACACCGAAATAGCTTATCATTATCATACAATTGCCTGCATCAAATGTATGGAAAAATGCTAATCATACAATTTTCATACAATTTCAAAAAACCATTGAAAAAAGATTCAATCTAGTTTCTCCGGCTATTTGAACCAAATACAACAGTCTGGTGATGAAAAATAACTACGTTTATTTTTTTTGAAAAAAAAAATGGTTATCATACTATTTCCATATATGAAAATTGTATGATAACCTTTTTTCATGAGAGGCAAGTAGTATTGTCATCCGCCGTGTGTCCTTAGAGAGGGGGGTCTTTTCGACGGTAGGGGTCTTTGGGGTCCTACCAAAAGTAGGGTCCAAAAGGACCCATCTTTTTTAAAGACCCCAAAGTACCCTGCCCGAAATAAAAAGACCCCTCTCTTAGGACACCCGACAGACAAAATACTTTGGTATTTATTTTCGCGCGGTGGTTAAATTTAATCTCTTCCAAACTTTCCCACTGTTCAATTAAATAAGTTTGAGACCTCAATAAAAAACTGACCTGCTTGAGAAGGACGAAGGACGTGACAAATAATAAGAGGGTAAGAAGGTGAGGAGGACTTGATAAATAATAGATAAAGTAACATATAAAAAATAAGAAAAAAAATAAATAAAAAACGGAATGTTGACAGGAGTACGGATAGGAGAGCAGAGGAAGAGTTTACGGCCACATCCGCATGTCGTCTTCGGGATCCGACCAAGGGACATGAAGAATACTGACTAGACGCTCCATTTGAAATTTGAAGCGCCACTCAGTACTCTCGAATCCCGCACCCAGAGACTCGCACAGCCAGAAATTTTCCATGCTCCCCACATCAACACACACATATTCAAATATGCCCTCCTTTTTCTCAAATGCAACCTCAATGTAATGCAGCTTAAAATTCGCTGCAGTGGTGGCCGGGGTAAACTCTACGGTCACACCAAAGATATTTTTGCCTTCGTGAGTTCCAGGTCCCACATAAGGCAAATCAATGGGTGACTCGTGGAGACCACCAAGGGGAATATCCATCTAAACACATGAAAATAGGTTGAAATCATTAGTTAGAAATAAAAGTGAGTAAGTGGTATCTAAAAGGTTACTTTCATTTCCACTGGCTTGAAGTTCAGCAGGTCGGAGAAGTGCTGGAAAAAATAAAAAATGAAATTGGAAAAAAACCTATCCGGAAAACACCAACCGTCGAAATTATTTCTTAGCTGCATGTTCACTGTTCTTCTTCTCAACTAGTAATGATATAAATTACGATGTTGCTATCAAGTTGAGACCCTATAAGGATCTGATCGGTATAGACAATTCTTCTTTGGATAATTATTTAATGGATTCGAAAATTTTACGATTGCATGCTATTTTACACGATGCCGCCGGTTTTGTCCACGAAGTTTATAACACTGGTCAACATACTGCTATGTTTTACCATAGAAATGCAACAGTAGTTTGATTGGTCACTTGAGTGGAAATACGTTTTGTTTGTATATCAAACTGAAGAAACCGAAACTCTACCATTTATTAGAATGCTGAAGGAAAAATCAGTTGTGTTGGATTTTGAGGGATTTCGACACCAGAAAAACACATTTATAGTATAAGAATTAGCTATAACAACTTCCGACTACAGTGATTCCCTAATTTTTCTACCTCCAGTTAATTTCAATTCTCTTCCAAAATCTGAACAAAAAGCCTACAACTGGCTGACAAATTATTTGCACGGACTTCATTGGGATAGCGGTGATTATTTATACCTGAATTTGAACCAAATCTTTCAAAGTTTTGTCTTAAGAAACCCCAATGCTGTACTCTACGCCACAGGAAAAAAAAGCTGGTTTTTTATCCAAATACTTAGACCGCAAAGTTGTGAAACTTGACGATTTGGGCTGTCCACGAGTCGAACAATTATATTTCAAGAATTTTGTGAATTGTAACAAACACCTACCGCACCATAACTCTAAAAATCATTGTGCATTAAAAAAGTCGAAAGCGTTCTATGATTGGTTGAAAAATGAGTGTCAACAACGAGCGTCAGGGGAAAGTGGAGACATACATATCTCCAAATTCAGTTCTTTGTGCTTGGATGACACCAAAAAGTAACACAAAAATTTCATTGACCAGGATTGAACGCATTGATTGTAGAGGCCAAGTAGTTCAACGAAAAGAACAAGTTACACTTTCTGAAGAAGAGTTGTGCACTTTGTTTCAACGATTCAAATACATCAGTAATGTTACCCAGCAAGCGCGGTCTTTGTCTTTCCAAGCTAGTCTTAGTGCCCAAACGTCAACCAGGAGTTCAAACCAGGTTATACACGATATGAAATTCATTACTGTTCAGATGCTTAATTAATTTTTTTATATATGTATATATATTTTTCATTCTGCAAGTTCGAGAGTGAGAGAAAGCGGTAGGGAAATTGAAATGAATGACATAGTAGTTGACGAGACTGATGGAAATATAGTTACCGATTTTGTGTGTGACGAAAATCATATGGAGAAAAAATCATGAAAATTTTGCAATAACGTGACTGTACCACGGTCTGAAGTAGTTTTCATGTCACAAATGTTGTTAATTCTGATTTTATTGGCTTTTTGTATCTTTAAACTTTCATTAACGCAGTTAACTTGTGAAGAAACCTCAGTTTGGTTTTCAATTTTATCGGGTTTAGTTGGTTATGTATTACCAAATCCAAGAATATGAATAAAGTTCTTGATACATCTACGAGACTTTTTTTAGCCATCGTGGGCCCCTCGGGTTCTGGAAAAACAGGGCTGATATTCAAATTGTTGAAAGGAAAAACATTTTATCCCAAATTTCAAAGAGCCCTATACTTTTACAAAGAGATTCAGCTTCTTTATAGTGAAAAATCCAATACCCACAGCATTGATCTAACTTTCATAAAATTCAATGGCTTTGACAGTTTGCGAAACCTTGAAAACATTCTTCTAGTTTTTGATGATTCATGCGAGGAAATCTATAACGATAAAGACTTTGTCAAACTTGCAACAGCAGGAAGACACCGAGGACTAGATGTAATATATGTTAAACATAATTTGTTCCAACAAAGCAGATGGTCTCGAACAATTGATTTAAACACATCACACATCATTCTGTTCAAATCGCCTCGTGATATTCAGCAACGTGATCATCTTGGAAGACAATTGAACAACAATAAATTTTTGAGAAACTGTTATCAGCTCGCTACAAAAGACACATGCGGTCATCTTTTAATCGACTTGGATCCGCGTACATCCGATTGTTTGAGATATTGTTCAAACATTACACCACCTGGTCCCTCAATTTTTTACTTACCAATAAACCAGGCAGAGGTTACACCTCTCACAAATGAAAGCGAAAAAATTATCTATTCTGCGGCACATGGTACAATTGAATCCCAGCCAGCTCCGAAGCTTCATTAGAAAAACAACGAATCCTCAAGTTATTTCAGTTATATGTGAATATTTGCTCAATGTAGTCAATGGCAATGTATCTGTTAATATTCCAAACATTGAAAATTTCGAAGTGGCATACAAACTCTTAATCAGCCGAAAAACAAAACTTGAACGAAAACGAGCAATTATTCTAACGAAACAAGGTTTCAACTTGATCAGACTGATACTTTTCTTCTGCTACAGATACTTACCATCAGCATAAAACATGGCAGCAGAAGAGTTTGTTTTAATTCCAAAACATACATATATCTGTGAGCAACCGCATGCATCACAAGTGCTACTTAACAGTTCAATTAAACAGAAAAAGCCCCAGTTATCTTACATGAACCGCATGAGACCTCTAATACCCACGAAGCAAAACTCAGTATTGACTGAAACTCTTCCACTACCCCTTCCACCAACACCTCCCTCAACGCCTATTGTTGAGCCTGGGGAACAATCGACAGGAGTTCTTACAGAAGATGAGACTAATCATTATCAGGAAGGTGGGGAGGAAGAGGAGAAGCGGATTGTGGATGAGAAGGAGCGAAAGGATAATAAAATAAACTATGAACGCATTCTATTACAATTGCAAGTAATGGAGGATAAAAAATTCACGAGAGCTAAAAATATCCTGGAGGTTATCAAAAGCTCAACTCGAGTCTCAATAAACGCCATGGATGAAACAATTTATGTTGACAATGTACCAACCGGTCTCAAAGCAGCATCGTTTTTGTATGATGTACAACAGCAAACTAAAATACTACACAACCCTGCTTACATAATGATTTTATCCGCTCTCGAACTTACCGAAGAGTCTGTTATTAACAAGTATGCTAAACACGCGGTTCAGTCAAATATTAAAGAACAGGCTCAACGAAGAACCAAAAGTCCAACCAAATCTCCGTCAACCTCGGGCAAAACAAAAACCCTCGACAGTAGTAAGCCATCATCAAGTTCAAAACAAACCAAACGACTCAAAACAAGAAAGAAAGCCACCACGGAAAGAGTCAAACAAAGAGAGAAAGATGAAGACGACACTGAATCGTACGGTACGCCCTATAACGATTCAGATTCTTTAACGTCAGCAAAGACGGAGACGAAAAGTAAAAGATGGGAAACCTACACCAACTGAGGAAAAACTTTTGAAAAAGAGTTACACAGATAAAGGACCAGCATTGTTCGGCAGTGTTAAAACTTTGAAGGCTACAACGTTCATACCAAGACGAAAAGATAAACATTTTTTACATACAGAACCATCTTATACAAAATACCGAACAGTTCGCCGCAAAATAACTCGGCTTAAAGTGTTAGTTTATGACATAAACGAAATATGGTCAATCGATTTGGCATATGTTGATAAACTAGCAAAATACAACAAAGATATCAAATATCTTTTAGTTGCAGTAGATTGCAAGTCCCGTTATCTTTGCGTGCAGCCACTGAAATCAAAGTATGCCACAACAACTGCAGAAGCGTTCAATCAAATGATAAAGACAGAGAAACCGAAAAAAGTCTGGGTAGATAAAGGCACCGAGTTCAAGGGGTCATTCAAAATTTTATGTGAGAAAAAGGGTATCAAAACATACACAACAGAGAGTGAAAAGAAGTCCGCTTTCGCCGAGAGGAACATTCGATCACTAAAAAGTTTGATTTATAAGTATTTGGAGGACAAATGGACCTACTCTTACATCGATAAGCTTCAAGACTTTGTCAACACAATAAATTCGAGAACAAACCGCGTCATCAAATTAGCCCCCAATAAAGTGACAAAAAAGGATGTTCCACGTCTAATTTCATTAAGAGCGGAACAATCATTGAAACTAGTTCGCCGACCAAAGCTCTACGTTGGCGATTTTGTGAGAATAGCAAAAATTGACATCCCTTTTTGAAAAGGTTATAAACAATCCTTCACTGACGAAGTTTTTGAAACATTTGACATACCAATAAGGAACCCAACGACTTATAATCTTATCGACGCTGATAGAGAACCAATAGAGGGTAAATTTTATGAGCCCGAACTAATCAGAGTATTGGAAAAGGAAGGGTCAAGCTGAACAATGTCTAGCAACTTTGGAGGTGACAAAGATTCCTTTAGTATTACATTGGTGTCATCAGCCTCAATGAATATCTTCATTGACAACTCACTAGCGAGTTTTAAAAACCTGCTGAGTGAAGTTATCGATCTGCAAGGCGAATGGAGAGTTGCATTGTCAGAAATAACGTTTCCACTCATTTTAACAATGTAACAGATACTAAAATAGTGTACTTTAAAAAAGTTAGAGCAAGTCTTAAAGTGACAAAAGATAAAATATCTAGACCATATGATGGAGAGAAAATTGAAATAACAAAGGGTGAATATGGCGAAATTGAGAAATTATTCAACGAAATCAATCGGAAGGTTGATCTTGATAATTTCACTTATAGCATCGACCCATTACCAAACATCTTTCAATTTGGATGCATTATTGGGAAGGCATTACCTTTGAGAGCCCACAAATTCTTAGTATTTTGGGTTTCAAAGGTATAAGAGATGGAACGGGCTACCATATCGGCTATTAAGAATCCAGTCATATCCATAGCACTCTCACATCGCAAAACTTCATTTCCGACTACCCTGTCGATATCTCTGCTGGAACCCAAATGATGTTTATCTACTTGGATATAATCCATTATCAGATTGTGGGTGACACCAAAGCACCGTTGCTCAGAGTCATTGATACTAATCGACGAGTGAAAAACGGTTACGTTTGCAGCATTGAACCAAATCATCGCAAAGTTTTTAGCAACTTAGATTATAAAAAACTCCTCGTGAATAACATCCAGAGCATTGCAGTAAACCTACGAACAGAAACCGGTAGACTTGTACCATTTGCGAGAGGAGGAGGAAAAGTTGTTTTGACTTTAAAACTTCAAAAGTTTTCTGATTAAGATTATGGAGGCATACTATCATAATCAAGCGACCATGCCTCACTTCTTAGGACATTACAGACAGCGGGGTAGTGGCTTCGGTGCTCTGGCTATGGGTATTGGACGAGTAGCACTTCCGTTAGCTCGGAAATCTATAGTACCAGCAGCAAAACGTATTGGAAAAGAATTACTTGTTCAAGCAGCACCCGAATTAATAGACATAGCAACCAGGAAGAAAACGCCCAAACAATCCTTGAAAAACACAGTAAAAAACACAATCAAAAAACAAGTTGGAGCTCGACGCAGAAAGTCCCATATGAGCAGAAAACGGAAGAAACGAACCCCACTGAGAAGTCGCTCCAACTTTTTCACCAAAGTACGAAATGATTTCTAATTTATTGCCAACTGAAGCAACTCACAGCTCATTAGATTTATTTGAAAAGCCTCCTCTACTCGTTACATTTGAAAATGCGTTCACTCAAAAAATTGGTCCATCTTATTCACCTGATGGTCCTATGCTCGAAGTTTTAGGAGATAGAAACAACTTTATCGATCTTCAACAAACTCGCTTGGAGATTGTAGCACGCGTTGTTCAAAATAATGGTAATGTACTGCGAACTCATGCTACAGAAGCAGCACAACGAGACACCCCATATTTGGTTAACAATCCACTTTCATCTTTATTTTCCGAATGCACAATGTCCTTGAATGGAGAAAAAACTTCAACAACCAATGCCAATTTTGCCCATAAGAGTTTCATAGAGACCGAATTTTCACATGGTAATGATGCATAGAAAACATGGCTTGATTGTCAAGGTTATTATTATGAAGATAATCCATCAGGTATTGATGGTGCTAATGGGCGAGCTGAAAATGTCGCTGAACAAAAACGAATCGTAGCTGCATCAACCGAATTCCGTTTATTTGGTAAAATTGCTTGTGATTTTTTATCATTAGACAAACATCTTATCAGCGGTGTTACAATAAGACTTTCTCTGAGACGATCTCCTAATGACTTTGTTATCATGTCTGAGCATAGAGATAAACATTAACGTGTTGAAATCACTGAGGCTAACCTATATGTGCGCAAAACGACAGTAACCGATTTTGTGCTATCGTCGATAGAAAAAACTCTGTTGAAAACACCCGCAATATACAATTATATGGAAGTTTTACCGAGAAATTTTTTGGCAACAACTGGTGTGCAAAGCTGGCGACAAGAAGACGTTTTTGCCAAAGAGCCAGTTCGTCGAATGATTTTAGCAATGAGCTCGAATACAGCATACCTGGGAACTAACCGAACAAACCCGTTTCATTATCAAAAATTTCAGCTGAATGAAATCATTGTTTACCGAAACGGTCTACCCATTGCAGGAACTCCTGTGTCAACGACTGATAACAAAAGAATATACTATAACACATTGGAAGCTCTAGACTTTGTTTTCAACAATAGTCATGGAATCAGTTTGGCTAATTATCACAATCATTATATTATGGCATTTGATATCCTATCTACTCAGGAGGCTTCACATGACTTTATTCATCCTGAATTGACCAATTGCACCATTTCAGTAGAACTGAAGTTTGATGCACCGCTGGGGGAAAAAGTAGAGTTACTTTTCATGGGAGAGCGTGCATCAACAGTTTACGTGCGTTCCGACAGAAAAATAGCTAAAAACACTCTAATGAGTTGACTCTGTGAAAAAAATGGACAATTTACAGATTACTGAGCTTATTCACCGATGCAAGCATTTGAAACATCGATTTTGCGGCATTTTTCCCGCTAACTTAGCATTTAATACAATATTGAAACGTGACAATACTTTCATGATAGTGAACGCATCAAACGCAGACCAGCCAGGAACTCATTGGTTACTGTTTGCTCAAGCTGGTGGTCAAATCGTTTTTGCAGATCCTCTTGGACGAAGCCTACACAACTATCCACATGTATACAAAAATATGAGACGTTCTATCCATGAGGGAAACCAAATACTGATGAATAAGCCAATCCAATCAGCTAACTCGGTCTTGTGCGCACTTTATTGTATTTATGTTGCTCATGTTATAATTTCATCTAAATTTCCTGTAGATTTTAAGGTTAACGACCATGACATGATGCGTTTTGCTAAACATATGATGTTATAACTTTGTGATACTGATGCATTTCTTTAACGATTTATAATTGAATTTTAAGAAAAAACATGTTTTATGGTTGCTAGAACACTTGCCTCTGGCGTTATCGCAGGCTCTAAAAACCGTTTTCAGAATTTAAAATTCTTTTCCACTATAATTTTAACAAACAAAGTATCTGAATCAATCTCTAAACGACTATACCCACTCAAAATGATATCAATAATTTTAGAAAGTTCGGCGGCATTATCACCATTCAAAATATTAATGAAGCGTTCAATTGTTACATTAGTGATTAAATCAGTTTGAGTTTGAATGGATTGAGTTTGTGAAGCAAAGCAAACTTGTGGCAATCTTCTTCGTAGAGAAGCACCGCCAATGTCAGTTGAGTTGTTAATAGAATTGTTGTAGTTAACAGCAATTTTTAATTTTTCCATCAGGGGTCTCCTGATAGGTGAAGTTTACTGCAACCCAATATTAGATGCTTGAAAGATGAGAGTAGACAAGGTACAACGAAAGTGGTTGAGGTCATCTTTTTCACTACGTCGACACAATCCTTGGTTACTTCGATGAGAACATAGATGTGGGGATGGTCATTGACGAGCAATTGGGCGCAAGACTCGTTCTGAATTGAGTGGGTTGCAAATGCAAAATTTGTGTTTAGAGGGAGTTGTGAGGCGTCGGGTTCGTTGTTCAGAATAAAAAATTTAAAATTCTTTCGAAATTTTTTAAAACATTCAGGCGACTGCTCATACATTGCTTCAACCATTCTGCTGGTTAAATCAAATTATTCAAACGTTTTTTTTTTCTGTTTCAGGCAACTCTACACTTTTTATTATTCGAGTATTCATCATCCGCATCGTTTTCATTGCCACTTTCAGCACGTTCTTTTTCGGGACGGACTGATCGTTTTGACGTGTATCTTCTTTTTTGATGTTTATCATTTACAGCTGAGGAGGATGAGGAGGAGGCGCAAGAAGATGAAGTCTTTTCACCAGTTTGTTTTTTAACCAATTTTTTAATCTTTGAATAATTATCTGCCAAACAATCAAATTCTCTTGTCGTTAAGGTCACTGCTTGATAACATTTAAATACACCATCTTCATTCTTTTTATATAACTTAACTGTGATATATGTACCCGTTTTGTCAAAAGTTTTCGTTCCAACCCTTACAATGCGTTTTTCTCCCGAAGATATATCTTGAAAATCATCGTAAAAGTCTGTTTCATTTTCTAGCGACGAGTACATAGTAGTGGTGGTAACGGTAGTGACTTGTTGGTTCAACTGTTTTATGATAGAGTGAAATGAATAATGAATTGGATAGAAGATAAACAAATATCTGTGGATTTACTTTTATGGCGCCCCTTCAGCCTATAGCGGGAGAATTTAATTAGTTTTTGCAATTGGATTTGTATAAGATAAAAGCGTGTTTATTGCATCTGTCATTTCTGTCTGGCAAGCACTTGAATGGGTCATAAATCTCAGTTAATGTTAAATGTCGGCATACGTGTACTCACTTTGAAGTGGAGACCTTTAAAGCCCCTCGTCCGGGGGACATAAAAAAAGGCGTTATGCACTCTATTTGAAGTAGAGATAGCAATAGCTTGCATCTGTCTGGTAAATTCCCCTTTTAGCTCATAAATCTCAACGTGTTTACCCTGGCGGCATGCATGTTATCTCTTTGAAGTGTAAAATTTCTGTCATTTTGTGCTTAGGGTATCATAAAAAGGCGCCATGGTGTTTCTTTGAAGTATAGATTTCCAAAGCGTTCACATTTCTGCTTTAATTGCAAAAGCCCTGAAAACATATTAAAATTTCACAAAACCAGATTTATGGTAATTGGCTAAATCTTAGACCACCAGCAATAAAAAACTAAAAGTGATAGCTCAAACTAAATCTACTCACTTTTTTTATTCAACCTCTCAAAATCAGTCAATACAAAATTTTCAACGATGGCAATTCCACTGCAAATCATTTCAATTAATTTTCTTGAAAGAGCTATATTATACCAAACTTATACCAGAGATTCTATCGTAGTGGTTCAACAGGAACGGAAAATGCGTCATCGAAAAGCAAGTCCTTTCAACGATCTTGATCCAGCAAGCAGAGAATTCGATGAATGGGTCACTAAAAACCATATTATGTTACCAAACTTTTTGCTAGATCAAATTGGTATCCTCATACAAAACAGAAAACAGGTGTACGAGAGTTGCTGTGTGACTGAATCGTATCCTGCGCTGAAGCGCACAGATATTCAAGACCCTACTTGCCTTGATCGTTCACCGAGAAAAATACTGTTTAACTACCATTGCCAATCGATCCCCTTTTACGAAAATCAGGAAGGATCCGTTAGAGATTTAGCAGAGCGAGAAAGCTACTGGAACATTGAGTCGATTGAATCACCAGATTCAACAGAGAAAAAATATGAGGACCAGCAGACGCCCAAAACCCCAATAAAACCGGATATTTTTTCAATCACTCAACAACAGCAGCAGCATACTTCTTCTACTTCTTCTTCCGGCAGTCAAAGTCCCACTGCACCAAATTTAGTAGCTGAGACGCCGCCTATCAATGCTTGCTTTGCGCCGAAAAAACGCAAACTGCAATTTAGAGATCTCTGAAAACTCAAAAAAAAACTTTGTTTCCACCGAGAGTGCACCAGTTTGGGGGTTTATTATTTAGTTTGATAAGTTTTTTTATTATTGTGGCTGAATCTTTGCTTACGTTTTGCTTGTGATTTTTTTCTAATTTAAATAGAAAGGAAATAAAAACAAAAGAAAAAATTAATAGAAAAAAAAAATCAAAATAACTTTAAAAAGTCGGCAGAAAAGTCTAAAAGTATAAATTTTGATAAATTTCTCGTCAAATCCAACTTAATTATATCAGTTTTTTTTTAATGCTCATTTCGAAAATCATAAAAAATAAACTGAATACTCTTCCTAAGATTTTATCTAAGGATGTTGAAACAAAAAACATAAAAATGTTTTTGTTATGTTTTTTCATAATAGTTTTCAAAATATAAAATTAACACAGAAAAAGATAAAGAGAGAGAGAGAGAGAGAACTGACGATCCATAAACCCCATTAAGAAATTTTTGGGATATAGCTTTTTCAAAAGAAAGCTATTTATGGATGGGTCCAGCAATTCTTCTGGTTAATCAACCATAATTATTTTTGGCTCTTTACACTCTCTCTCTCTCTAATATGTCTACAGACTGGTGGGGTTAGCCAGGACTCTTAGGAGTAGACTTTAGAGAGTGTATGAGCCAGTATAAAGCATTATATGTAATAAAATACATGTCTATAACAGATTTCACGTTTAATAATACTCATTTTCAGGTTAAAATGGTTAAAAAATTCAAAATATGTTTTTTTCCCTCGATTTTTAAACATGGGTTACAACCCTGTCCAATAAATCACGACAAATTGATTGGACCAGGTTTCATTGGATTTGGAGACAAAAAGTTTTTTTGTAATTTTTGTTTTTTTTTCACTACAAGAATATGTACTAAAAATGAAACACCTCAAATTTTTGACCCGACATTACAGTGGGGCAAGCGTTTCAGAGGTTCCTAATGAATAGCCCTGCCGGGTAGTTATTGCTTACTGTACCAAACGGCCCTGCATCAATCTTTCGATGAACTGTATGTGAAATTTGTCATAGACTACTAATTTATTTGAGAAATGAACAAAATTCTCAACTACCCTTTATCATTTTTGTCAGGTATGTTTGACTTGACTTGATTGGTGGGTCTTCCTTGCTTGACTTGATTGGTGGGTTACCATTTTGGTTGAAACAAAAAAACTTGGCAAAAAAATTCAAATATATTTTCAATATTTAGTCAAGTTGACTAAACAGGGAAGTTGATAATAGCAGTGGGTATTAACATTCACACACTTTAGGTAAAAGAAATAACATTCCCGGATTGATCCCTTCATGGAATTGTCAGCTACTCTAACCACAAGTATTTATACTGTTTAATACAGTTGAGTCATTTACCCAATATCGAATTGACAGTCATTTCATAAAACCATATAAAGCCCCAAAACTACAACCACTTCAAAGCCACTGTTGATTTTATGCTTCACCCACGTAATTGAGTTTAACTAATTGAGTCTTGATCCAAATTTTGTTTTTGAAAAACTTTTCACTTCTCGCTTTTGCTTTGTCAAAATCAGCTTTGGTAAAACTTGAAAAATTTCTTGAAAAGAATTCTTCTTTCCTGAACACTCAATCTTGAACCAACAATGCCTAACTCAAGTGGAAATCAGACACCAGTCATTTGTTCGACCTGCTCGAAAGTCTTTAGTTCACCAAGGAACTAGAGACGACATGAACAAAATATCCATAAGATATTCGCAGCCCCACCGCCACCAACTAAATGTTACGAATGTCGAGAATCCTTCAGCTCGCTTGCAGAAGCTAGGGAGCATGTCGAGCTAGCTCACAACGTCTCAACTGATAGTCTTTGTATCTACTGTCATACAATCTTCCTCTCGGTTGAAAAGTTCCGGCAACATATGTCGAAAAACCATCAACTACCCATTTGGACTCCCGGAAATGAGGTGGGAACATCATCTGCTCCAACTGAATCTGCGTTTAGGGGAAAGCTAAGACGATACGAGTTGAGCCTTAGGGAGGATGAATTGGATCTGATGAATGTAATCATGCGAAACAAAGAGGAAAGTGATGCGTTGATAAACGAAAGAGTGCAGGAAGGACCCTGTAAATTTTAACTGCATGTGGACGTGAGTATGATAAAGTTCTCGAGCGATACAAACGAAACTGGTGACGGGGAGTTACGCCACGAGAAGACAATGTTATATTTGAATTCTAAGATGATCAATGTCTTCTGCAATGGAATCGAGAAAGAGACATATTTGGAATTGATTGAGCATAGGTCAATGCCATCAACACGTTCGCTTCTCACGGTAGCGGTTGGATTGTGGAGCTCATTGAAAAGCTGGCTGTAAGTTTTGCAGCATTTTCTCCTATCCGTGCTGGCTCATACATTGACCTTCCCAATTCATTGAAACCGGTGAAACAGAGTTTTGCCAACATTAAAACGAGAAACGATCAGAAGTGCTTTCTATAATGCTTTGTGGCCGCGTACCATGATCGACATTCAGAGACCACAACTGCTCTTTATCCTGTTGCCCAAAGCTACCAACATCGAAACAAACTGAAAAATTACAAGCTCTCCCAAGAACATGTTGTGGAAATTGAAGGCTGGTACGAGATGCCCATGGGACTATATGATATTGACCGATTTGAACAACTTAACAACTGTCAAGTCAATGTATTCCGGTGAGCATTGATTTTTTTTTTTGACAAAACATTTGTTTAATCATGTATAACACATTACGTTCATCCAGAAACCCGAGCACTCAATTGTTTGTTTTCATTAGGTACAAAGAAGGTGAATTGCTACCTTTGAGAGTGTCCAGCAAATACTCAAGTGATCTATGTGCTGACCTACTACTACTCAGCAACGGACAAACTCATCACTATGTGCTGATCACTGATTTGATGAGGGTTGTGGAATATGTGCGTGGAAAACTACACCGAGACCGAAACCAAATTTGCCGAAAATGCTTCCATACATGTTCATCCATCGATACACTACAAAGGCACCAGGAAATGTGCTACCAAGACGAGGGAGTGGTAATCACTATGCCAAAACCGGGAAAGGACACTCATCGTTTCAAAAATTTAACTGCCCGCTGGTATGTACCGAGAGTTATTTACTTTGACCTCGAATCGCTACTACTACCCGTATACGGACCGCAACCCGACCCTGAAAAATCTAGCACCCAAACACTAGAGATTCATCAACCATGCGGTTACGCTTTGGCCGTTGTTGAATTTGGGAAGCGCGAAATTTTAAAGTTTGAACTGAAGAGAGGAGAAAATGTTATGAAGGAATTGATCGCCTCGCTCAAATCTTTGGCGAAACAAATATACCTCAAAAACGAAAGTGTTACACGTTCACTGGCACACAAAGTTGCACGCGTGAAGAAGCGCACACTTGTTGGATATGTGAAACAGAATTTGCTGACAATGACCAAGTTGTACTTGATCACTGTCACTATACCAACAAGTTCTTGGGGTGGGCGCATAACGAATGCAATATCAATCGAAAAACGGCGAACTAAATACCCGTAATAGCGCATAACTTGTCAAACTATGATCTGCATTTCATTATAAAAGCGCTCTCAAACAGTAACCCCGAAAACACTTACTCATTGATCCCTTCCCCTGAGGAGAAGTATATATCACTCACTATGTCGGTCTATATCAAATCATACGCCGATAAAAACGGAAAACTCAAAAAAGTGTATGAAAATCAACGTTTTATAGACTCCTATAAATTCATGCTGTCCCCCCTTTCAAACCTTGTCGAATACTTGCCGGAAGAAAAATTTTTCCTACTGGAAAATTACTTTGAAGAACTTGGTTACTCATCAGATCAGATAGCATTGCTAAAACAAAAAGGTTTCTACCCGTATTCATACTTTAGTAGTTTTGAAAAGTTTCGAGAAACCCGACTGCCACCTAGAAAAATGTGGAGCAACACTTTACAGGGAGGGGAAATAAGTGTTTTGAAAAATCAGTACAACCATGCCATTAAAGTTTTCGCCGAAATGAAATGCGCATCACTAGGCGAGTACCATGATGTATACTTAGCAACGGACGTACTACTACTCGCTTCAGTATTCGAAGCCTTTCGTGAAGTTTGTTACGAAACATACGGATTAGATTGTGCATGCTACTTCACGGCTAGTAACCTCTCGGGCGATGCATTCTTAAAAGTCTGCAATGCAGACCTCAAGTTACTTACTGAAAGGGAGCATTTGAACATGGTTCGAAAAATGATACGGGGAGGGATGTCATCGATATATGCACGCCGTTTTCTTAAAGCCAACAACAAATACCTCGAAGACTACAATCCTGAAGAGCCCTCTAGCTATCTATTGAATATAGACGCTAACAATTTATACGGGGGTATTATGAAACACTGTCCCCTTACCATCAAAGATTTCTCAATAGTTGAGGAAAGTCTCAAATATATTTTGCAAACCGACGATAAATCTGAGTGGGGATACATTTTGGAAGTGGATTTCAGTATACCTGAAGAACTTCAAGATTACTTTGCAGACTACCCGCTAGCCCCCTCACGTGAAGTTATCGGCACGGATAAACTAAGTAACGAGCAAATACAGATGTTAGGGGAGATGGGGGTCACGTCGCTACCAAAGGTACCAAAACTGGTTCAAACATTAGATCCAAAGGAAGGCTACGTTCTGCACTTCCTTACTTTAAAACTCTACATAGAACTAGGCTTAAGAGTTACCAAATTGATTAAGGTCTTAAAATTTTGTCAAAGTAGATGGATGGAGCCCTTTGTCGATTTAAACACTCAATTGAGAATGTCAGCGCGCAACAAATTTGAAGAGAACTTTTACAAGCTCATCGTAAATTCAGCATCCGGTAAAACTATGGAATCAAAACTAGGACGCAAAAAACAAGAAATTATTAGAAACGAAAGAGAATTGCTTCAAAAAACAGCTTTGAGCACGATGAAAAGCTTCCAGATAATCGACGAGAAAGTTGCTACTGTTTGTTTTGCTGTAACGAGTATTTTGTGGGACAAACCCATGATAATTGGTGCAAGTATTTTGGATTTGTCGAAAGGATTCATGTTTTACTTTCATTATCGGCAAATGAAAGCAAGCATGAACCTTGAACTGCTATACAGTGACACATATTCGTTTATTTATGCGATAAAAACCGAAGACGTATACGCAGATCTGCAAAAACTGACCGATAGTTTCGATTTTTTTAACTACCCAAAATCATTGCAGAATTCATCGCGTTGAAACCAAAGCTCTACTTGTTGAAATATGCAGGTTAGTATTGAAAAAAAGCACCTATCCAAGCCCCCTTCATTTCTTTACATTAAGGGTTCCCTTCATTGGGGTTTTGGATCTTGTTGGGACCAAATTAATAACTTTTGTTGATCCCTGTCAATTTAATTAGACATAACTAGCACTGAAAGGCTCTATTTCTTCATTTAAAAACTTAAAATGAAGAACCATTCATCATTTAAAAGGTTTTAAACAAATACTCACCACAAACGCACTTTTGTAACTTTTGACGTGAACAAATTTAAAATTTTGACATTGAATGATTTCTTGATAATGACACGATTTGGAATTTTTATGATTTGGAATGAATTAAGATATTTAAACTTTTTGGAATTGAAAAAATTGGAATGTTATTAGATATTGAGTCTTCAAAATATTCAAATTTGGGAACCGTTTTCGTTATTAATACTAGAACTGGGCTTGCGAATTTTTATGGGCTTACAAAGCTAAAATATGCTTATGGGCTAATCTTTGTTCTTCATTTAGATTCAACTAGCAAGAGGACTGCAAAAGGAGTAGTGCAACACTCCCAGTAGCAACTTACACACCAGAGGTTCAGGGAAACATTACTGAGTGGAAAAACCCTTCGTATATATAACTACTCAAAAAAATCGAAAGCCCATACCAAAATAACCATAGCGCAGAACCGAATTGCCCTTTCACCCTTCGATAGTAAGCGGTTCTTACTATTCGACGGGATAGCTACATTGCCCTTTGGGCACAGGTCTACAGAAGAAAATGTGTTCTTCGAGGCAATTGCGGAAGAAAGCGAGTGGGCAAACTCACAGTTGACAAATACCCCGACTTATAGCAGCGAAAACAGCGAAAGCTGGCAATCGCCGGAATTCCTGGTCCCAGATTGGGGCTTTCTTCAAGAAAGCTATACGGAGGAAGAGCTTCAAGAAGAAAGCGCAGCTAGCAGTTCAAGAGACCCTCCGCCTATCAATAATCCATTCATTCTAACAGAAGCGTCTGTTCGTTCTAGTCAGAAAAAAAGAGAGAACTTGATAAAATTGATCAATAAAATTTTTCTCTTAAAAATGTCGGCTAAATTGCCTTGTTACTTGGAATTACGGCTGTACATTTGTAAATATAAAACATTCAACAAACATTGTCTTAAGTTAAATAGACCGGGGCAAAAGAGACTGGTAATTGCAACTTACCCTTGAAGCAGGAGCGAAGGATTGCGTATTTAGTTTCCCAAAGTAAGCTAATAGTAAGGCTAAAAGAATCAAAATCGTGCAAGTCGAAAATAAGGGAGACTTGGAAATAAGTTTGAAAATAAAATAAGAAAGAGAAACGAACAATAATTACCAAAAATTTTTAAAAGGAAATATGAATGGTATTTTATGTAAACTCATATTTATATGAACAAAAAGGACTAGCTTTTAGATAAAAATAAGCGAAAAAACCGCAGCCGGATATACCCATACTTATTTAGTGGTGGGAAAGTTTGGAAGGGATTAAATTTAACCACCGCGCGGAAATAAATACCAAAGTGTTTTGTCTGTCGGGTGTCCTAAGAGAGGGGTCTTTTTATTTCGGGCAGGGTACTTTGGGGTCTTTAAAAAAGATGGGTATTTTTGGACCCTACTTTTTGGTAGGACCCCAAAGACCCCTACCGTCGAAAAGACCCCCCCCCCCCCTAAGGACACACGGCGGATTACAATACTACTGAGGCAAGATTTTCAGAAATTGTTCAAGATTTGAGCGGTTTTTTTAGATAAACCGTTCAAAAACCGCTCAAACCGCTCATTTTGAAGCAAGATTTTGAGCGTAATTGTCTAAAAAAACCGCTCAAACCGCTCAAATCTTGCCATTAGGTGAAAAATCTCGACTCGGGCATCAATCAAGAATGCCCCGAAGAAGCCCCTAATATATTGACCAGGTTGCTGCTTTCTTGAACCCCACCCTCAAGAACACAGGCACAGCTGAGCGAGGATTCATATCGTGGAACCTGTTGCAAAGACTCCCCGACGGACGGATTCGACCTTCGACTCCTACCGATCCATTAGCGACGAGGAAATCCCAATCAACGAAGCGGCAGTGAAAGAGCTGGAGTCAAATAAACTGAAGTCTTTCAAGACTATCAGTACAGACCACACCGAGTTCTGGAAGGGAGCAGCGTCGGAGTACCCCCACCTCGCCCGTGTAGCCCCAAGCGAGCATGACTTCAGCAGGGCTCGGCAAAACCGGACAGCCAAGCGTGCCTTCTTTTTTTGCGACAAAAGCCTGGCAAATTGAACTGCTATGAGCGGCTGCAGCCAATGGACTTATTAAATTTAGATTTTTATAATTTCACATTTGAACTTCAATTTATTTTTGTTTGTAAATTTTTGTTTTCACTAAAAGCGGACCCGGGCGTTAAATTTTTGTTCTCCAAACGGACCGGGCTGGGCCCGGGCCTGAAGCAACCCTGCCGAGCCTGGCTTGGGTCTCAAATTCAGGCCCGGTTCCCACTCTGGGTGGGGTTTGGTGTGTTTGGGGCATTGTTGCAAATTAGTGATGTGTTGTGTCCTATTATTAGGGAGTGTGAATTTTCATTTATGTTCTGATTTGTTTTATGGGAAGTTTAAGCTAAGAAAAACTTCAATAAAAATGTTTAATCAAATATAACAACAAAAAATGAATAACAATTTGAATTGTTCCGACAGACTTAAGCTTTTGTCCATTTACGTTTTTGCAAGCGCTTTTATTTGTATTTTCAGAAGGTTTCTTTTAATTTTCTTTGAGTAGTGCTTAATATAGTGACAAGGACAACCGTAATTTTGAAATGAATATAAAAAAAAACAGCATAACTGAGAATAACTGAAAAAAGTATAAATTTTGTGGACAGTTTAAAATTCTGTCAAGATATTCAAACTTTGGTAATCTTTTCGGATTTTTTCTGTTCTACAATCCAATTACTATACATTCAATTTTAATTGATTTTCTGATTAACAACAATCTTTTCGCTGAAATTAATTTCGACCATGGAGATTCGAGCATTATGGACCATTTTTCGAAACAACAACGTTTTTTGCCCTATATCTTAAAAGACCCACCTCTGCGACTATGGCAACTATTCCGGCTCCGAACATGTCGACGAGACAGTTGAGTGCCAGAGGGTAGTACTCCAGTTTGCGAAAGTGGGAAGAGATGGCGAAGATAGCCACTATGTACCCATTCAGCCCCATGCTCAGTGCCCCAGTCACGAACTGTGAAATTAAAAAGAAATTTATAAGTATATACCCCTCTTGCATAGGGGGGACTTCGTAAAAAAACAATATTACCATGCGCTTAACCAACCCGGAAGACATGAGGTTTTATCGATTTATGCAAATGCTGAAATACTCGCAAATACTGGGTGGGAAGTGAATAATCTTTTTTGGAAGTTAATTAAGAACAATCATGGTTTAGTTAAACACTGTTTAAAGACTTAGTGTTTAAAGGTTTCCAATTACATAAGCTTGTTTTGCCTTAGAATGAAATTTTTACATAGTCGAAACTCATAAAAACTTGAAATTTGTTTTTCAGACCCAAACGCACCGTTCTGGGCATTATTAAAATGTACATGTTCGTCTTGTCATGTACAATTAAGGTGGTATAATCATTTTAAGACGATTATTGGTCCGACTTTCGGTACGAAAGTAACGGAATATTTGTGCTCGGGGTGGGTTTTTTTTCTTCAGACAAATTTCGACTTTTTAACTAGCCGTTTTTGACGCAATTTTTTCATATCATTCAAACGCTATTGTTGTCCTGAGCTTGAATTTGAAAAAATATTTTACCTGTGATCCTTTTTCGTAAAGTTACGGGGGTTTAAAGATTGCCATTTTGGCCAATTTGGGACAATTAACGTGCGATATATTTCGCGCTATTAACGCGTAAGCTGAGAGTTAATCCGTCTTAGAAATCGTTCCAAATTGGTTGAAAGAAGCTTATTTGCCATAATTGATTTGTTACAAGGAGCGAAATCTATATTTTTGTACTTTATATGGCGTGTGGGGGGATGATTTTCATGAAAAAAGTCAAATTTTAGAAAAAAAAATTTCATTTTGTTATATTTCATTTAATTTCTTAAATGTTATTACTGCTCCACAAACATTAAAAGGCGGTCGGAACATTAAGGGCTTCGCCCTGATACGAGCAGTCTTGTTATTGTTTTATTATCATTTATCTAAGGGCATATAGTTGTGGATGGCCATGATTTTTTTTACTTTTTGCTTAGAATGAAGTTACACAAAAACAAAAAGTGTATATGATCACAGAACTGATCAAACTGATTATTGTAAGTTATTTGAAAAACAATGACTCAAAAAGTAAATTACAATTTTGAATTGAATTTATTATGTTACTGTGACATTAATAACGCAACTTGCGGTGGGACAAAAAGTATTTACTCAGCCAAAAGTTAATTCAAGCCTGTAAACAATATTTTTTGTAAATTGCAAGTTATCTTCCAAAATCCACTATTTTCTGATCGTCTAATTTGCTTTGTGTCAAACTTCTTAAGCCCCGATGGTTATAATCATTATTGTATTTATGATGATAAACATGATCATCATGATTATATTTTTTATTAATAAAACTGTTCTGAATTTTTCTTAACTTTCATGATAAAACTACGAATTCTTAAAGCCGCAAAGTTTGGACACAGAACTGCAAAAACCTGGAAAAATTGTGTAGTTAAGTAGTGATTTGAATTTCGTTTAAACTGTCTTTGGAATCCGCATAATCTGAAAAAATTCTGCAGTCGGAAATTTGACGTAATGAAAAACATGTTAGAGCTCTATGTGTTTAATTTAAAATTTAGCTAACGAGGAAAAAAATCAATCTAATTAGAATGCGGATTGAGAAGACAAATGCTAAGACATGCTTGGTTTTGGATTTCGCAGACAAATATGTTTTTGAGGAGTGAGCTGAAGCTAAATGTCGCTGGACTCCACTGTTTGTCAGCGGATTCCATAATCATTTTGTTCTAGTTGTAGCTGAATTCCATGATTTGTCAGAGGATTCTGCAGCCTATTCGTTTTTTTTTCTGTCTCTGAAATCTAAACGCACATTTTCAAATATTTGAATATTTATCGGGCCTATTTTTTATCACCTGATTTTTCTAGAATATTTAGTGAACATGTCACTTCTAGTTTCAAAAACTGCGATTACCTAATTTCTTTTTTTATGACAACTTTTATATTAACTTGTCTTAAAATTGATTTTGAAAAATTGAACTTGGTGTCTTATTGTCTAAATGTTTTTAAATTTCTGAGTGAGGTGATGTTCGACAGCATTAAAACACATTCTGATTACCTAAACAACATCTTGCAGCACATGAGAAGCAAAAATTATTCAAATGCAGATTTTCCCGAATTTTCGTGTAGACTTTTGCGGTTTTAGATCAAAAATATTGCGAATTTCTGGTATCCCATATAATTATTTTCAAAATTTTTAGACTGAATTTAGAATGTCCACGTTTTTGCGACAAATGGTGATGTTTTTGTGAATCGCGTCAATGTTTTTGTGACCCACGGCTATATTTTGTGACCCAATGCGATGTTTTTGTGACCCATAGCGATGTTTTTCTCATTCAAGGCGATGTTTTTGTCACTCAGGCAACAACTTTGTGACACACAGCGATGTTTTTGTGGCCAACTGCGATATTTTTGCGACCCACGGCAATATTTTTGTGACCGGGGGCGATGTTTTTCTCATCCAGGGCGATGTTTTTGTGACTCACAGCGATGTTTTTAAGACCCACGACGAAATTTTTCTTACTCACGAAGATGTTTTGGTGACCCTTGGCGATGTTTTTGTGACCCACAGCGAGACTTTTGTGACCCATGGCCCTGTTTTTTTGATGCACGGTGATTTTTTTCAACCACGGCGATGTTTTTGTCACACGGGCGATGTTTTTGTGGCCCACAGCGACGTTTTTGGGACTCACGGCGAAATTTTCGTGACCTACCCGACGTTTTTATGAACCCCAGCGATGTTTTTGTGACAGACGGCGATGTTTTTGTGACCCACAGCTAGACTTTTGTGACCCATGGCGATGTCTTTGTGACCAACGGCGATATTTCCGTGATCCACAGCGATGTTTTTGTGACACACGGCGATGTTTTTGTGACCCACAGCTAGACTTTTGTGACCCATGGCGATGTCTTCGTGACCAACGGCGATATTTCCGTGATCCACAGCGATGTTTTTGTGACACACGGCGATGTTTTTGTGACCCAGGGAGATGTTTTTGTGATTCATGTCGATATTTCTCTGACGTGCGGCAATATTTTTGTGACTCGCTCGACGTTTTTATGAACCGCGGCGATGTTTTTGTGACACACGGAGATGTTTTTGTGACCCACAGCTAGACTTTTGTGACCCATGGCGATGTTTTTATGACCCGCAGCTATGTTTTTGTGACACACGGTGATGTTTTTGTGACCCACGACGATGTTTTTGTAACCCATTGCTGTTTTTTTTTGTGACTGAGAGCGATGTTTTTGTGACCCACGGTGATGTTTTTGGGACCCAAGGAGATGTTTTTTGTGACCCACGGCGCGACGTTTGCGAATCGCGGCCCGATTTTTTGTTCCCACTTTGCGGACTCAAACTCTCGGCATTTTATGCACGGTTCTATAACGAAAATCAAGACAAGAACATTGTTGATCAAACAATGTGCGGCAGTGAATATCGGGTTGCGACGGTCGCGACTCTTCACCTTGGTCGCGAAGATATTTTTGGCCTCGTAGTCTGAAAATGTCTCCGCCTAGTAGTCTGGTGTCTCCGCCTTGGTAATGAAAGTCGCAAAGGATCACTTCGGTCGCGAACGTCTGGAAATGGCAGAACTTGATTGCTCTGGTCGCGCCGCTGCATGTCATGTCGCACCGATAATGACGTTTCCAGAGTCGCGCTGTCTGTACATTGTTGGCGAAAGTAAAGAAGGATCTCTCCTGACACGAAAAACTGGAAACTACCCGTTTTTGTTCTCAAAGTCTGGACATGTCAAAACTTGTTGCGACGGTCGCGCCTCTTCACTTTGGTCGCGAAAATATTTTTGGCGTCGCAGTCTGAAAATGTCTCCGCTTTGGTAATGAAAGTCGCAAAGTCGGATCACTTCGGTCGCGAACGTCTGGAAATGACAGAACTTGATTGCCCTGGTCGCGCCGCTGCATGTCTTGTCGCACCGATGATGACGTTTCCAGAGTTGCGCTGTCTGTACATTGCTGGCGAAAGTAAAGAAAGATCTCTCCTGTCACGAAAAACTCGAAATTACCCGTTTTTGTTCACAAAATCTGGACATGTCAAAACTTGTTCGTGATAGTCTGGACAAATGCGCGAAACTTCGTCCCGGATGTTTTGCAGAAAATTGCAATTATATTTCGATAAAGATGAAAAAAAAACATTTTGTGTTCAGACTGAGAAATTTAACACATCTCATTTAACCAATTTTTATTTTGGCATTATGTCAGTTACTTCAGCTAAGAACTGAGCCAAGGACAACCTGAAATATTCTGACCTTGTAGGTTAAACTCAACAATTCTGTCGTTTTCACATCGCTGAACAAAATTTTTAAAAATTTTTTGAAAACTTGAAAAAATTTTTACGTAAATTCTGTGTGGAAAGTTTCTGATCATAAATATTTTCTGCGTCTAAAATTTCTGTCAGGTTTAGACGGTTTTGATTAGGGTCATTAAACTGCAAAAATATATATTGTGGACTAACAGTGACGACCAGTATTGCCAGTTTCAGTTTCCATTCTGAGAGTTCGTAGTCCAAATATCCCTGGGAAAATCGATTCATGTATGGAGTGGTGGTAGCCCATATGTACATTCCATCTGCTGCGCATAAAACATCACATTCAATTGCTTTTTAAGTTCGAGTTAAACTCTCTTTTCCACTTCCCTTTTTAATTTTTTTATTTTGTTATAAAATTTAATTTAAAACAAATTTTAATGTTATAAACTTTTAGCCGGCCCTCAAAGTATTCTAAAAGCGCCTTTGGCGCCAATTTACGGAAAATTCGAGAAAGAAGCGAGCAAAAACTAAATTGTTTAAAACAAGACCTGAAAAAGTTTACAAAATTGACTTTGTGCCTGTGCTGATGATTGACTTTTTGATGATTGACTTTTTGGCCTGTTGCTGCAGAAACTTTCCCGCGGGTTCTTAAAGCAATCCGCCCTCACCTTCGGTAAAACTTTCGATAAAAACCTAGATCAGCCTTTGCGCTCGGGCTATGCTATGCGATCAGCCTATGAGTATTTAAAAAAACCAGTTTATTTATAATCCTTTTTGTGAAAATAGGCAAGTATAAAAATGATTTCATTGGCATCTGGCTTAAGTGGCGATTTAACTGGATTTCGAAATTTAAAAAAAAATACAATTAAAAAAATACAAAAATACAACATTTCCTACTGGTTAAACCTAGTAAAACTGATGAAAGTAATTCTAGTTTTGTAATGCATTATGAAAATAAATTAGCTATTTTCAAATCTTTTTGAAACTAATTGTTTAACAGTTTGCCATTTACGCTAAAAATTAAAAAAAGTTTGAGTTTATGCGAAATTTTTCATGTAAAATTCGACAAATTTCAACGTCAAAAAATAGTTGCAGGGCTACACATTTAATTATTATGATTGCTTCAAGGGTTGTCAGGGTATTTCAAAAAATCAAATGATAGGAAAAATTCCCTCCAAAAACGTTTGACGAGGAGTGAATTTTCTCGGGAACGAAAACACTGTGCAGATTTTATACGCACTTAAGCGTTTTCAAAAGTCGGAGCAGGAGAAGCAAAAAAATCGCAACAAAAAATTGTAGATATTTTGAAGAGCAGTCGGATACAAGCACTAATGTTTATTGAATACAAAAAGTAGTAATTCGAAATGGTTTTTAGAAAAAAAACTTTCCTGTAGTCGTTGATGCAGCTTGATCTCGAATTGAAGTGGTGTCGTTGCGAGTAGTGTTGTCAATAAAATCCATATCGGACCACTTTCAATCTAAAACTGTGCAATTATCAGAAAAGTTGAGTTAACTTAGGACAATTGGTTGACAAGAGAAATGATCGACATAGGAACCTTTCGGCTATTTTTAAAGAACTGCTAATGCAACCTTCTTTAAAATTTTATGCAAGATTTAGTTATTTTTCACTGCTTGGTGTCTTTTTATAATATATAACTTCCGCATAAAAAAATTCCCTTAAACTGACTCCACATTGAGATTAAATACAATACTCGATTTTGAAAAAAAACCTTGAAAATGACTAAATTATCATTTTTGACAACTTTCAATTTTTTGTTGCCATTTTTTATGCTCAATTTTGATCATTTTGTATTTTCAAGATTTGTACTCATTTAATCAATTTGATCATTTTGCACTGTCTTTTTGTAATCATGGAGTTTTCACTCGTTTTGGTGAAGCTTGAAGTGTACTGGTGTATGTTATAGATAGAATATTAATGATGAAAAGATAATTTTTTCAGTGCATAGAACAAATCACACTTTAAAATTTATTAAAATATAACCAGAAATTGATAAGCAGCACAATTCTTCCACAATAAACGTACTTTGTTGAAAAAAAGTTTCACTAATAATTCGCTTATAAATACATAACTCACTGAGTTATTTTAAATTACTATTTCATATACATTGACATTTGATTGGGTATGGATGCCATATCTACTGCCCATTGTTTTTGCATTTTTGTCTTCTTCAAGTTTTAATTTAAAAATAATATATTTAGTTTATTATACACATTTTACATAAGAAAAAAAACTTTTTTTTGTAGTTGTTAGTTTTTCACTCATAAAAGAGTTGAAACGGATCTAATTTCATTGCAACAGATAAAACGAGTATAGTTTTTCAGGTGCACAGACTTTCATTGCATGAGAGCAGATTGATTTTTCTTGTGGCAGTTGTTTTTTTACTGATTTTTTGCTTTTTTTTCTCTGAAAAATTGCATTTAAGCATGCCAGATTTGATTCACAATTTTTGGAAATATTTTTAGCTGAAAAGACAAACCCAGAAAGAAATGAATTCGTTTGCACCTGAAATTGCAAAACAAAGAAGCAATCATTTTGAAAACATTTTTCGGAGAGCTAAAAGTTAGCATAAACACTTTGAATCTGAGTTTTTGCTCCTCAAACTAAACAAAATTACAGATTCAAATTCGTTGATATAATTCAATAGATGGCAGATTCAGTTTCAATAATTAATTATTTTTTTTTTAATTTTTCCAATAGTATTTTTTATCTACTTTACAGCCAAAAGAAGCGTAAGATTTGAATCTTTGAACAAATTAATATATGGCAGAATAAAATATTTAGAGAAAAAATATCCCAGTAGCGTTTACATTGACTGAAATTGAAATGATTTTCTTATGCATTTTCAAGTTGAATACATGCACAAATATAAAAGTTCTCAAAGTTAGCATCTTTTGTAATATTGCCAATCAGGGATTTCACAAACAGCACAAACAGGAAGTTTTCATCAGGAAAGAAGCTGGTGCCCTCAAACTCCAATTTTTAGCAAAAAAAATACAAAAGAAAACTTTCTAAAATTTATAAAAACTTTCAACGGTCACTCTAGAGCAAATCAAATTCTCTGTGCAAAAAGCAGCCCCGGGTAGAAATACTTCCATATTGAGTTGAGGCAATGATATTTTTCTTATTAGCGCTAGGTAGATGTAAACTACGTCATTTTGTTTGTTAAAGAAGTTTTTACCAAAAAAAATTTTTTCTCCAAAATGATTTTTTCTATAGTTTTATCACTTCTTCCTTTAATATTTTATAATATTTACAGGGTAGTTGACCGGAGCTTTCTGATAAAAACACTCTTGCTCTATATTTTGATAATAATAAATTGTTTGGCTAAACTTACCGCTATATCAAAAAAGAGAAAAAGTTAGCTTTTAATCAAGTAAATCTGTAGTCTCAGCCATCAAGTCTAATTAAAAGGAAAAAAATTATGCGAGATTAGATAGATTTTAGTTTTTATTGATATCAGAATTGCAAATTTGTTTTAATACCTTACCGTTCGATCAAAAAATCACGATTAATCAATTATGCGCAACCTTTGATCACGACTTCTCGATAAGAGTTCATTCTTTTTTAGAACTTTTGCCAACTAAATTAAGAACTGAGCACCCTCGGTAAAAAATATTTCTCCTTGAAAAAAAATCTATGACTAAGAGCCAGCACAGCATATTAATGCGAACCATTTTAGTTTCATGAGTGTTCTCAAACACAGTTGCAATAAGCATCAGGTGAGCAGTTCAGTTGGTGAAGTAGAAAAAAAACTCAACATCTCAATAGGAGAGTTAGTGATTCGAGGCCCACCATGGTCCTCGCTCGTTCCGCGAGGGTGAGGCAACAATTTCAAGACTCTAAAAACATTCCAATGGTTGCTAGTGGCTCATAACCAGGTCATAGCAGCGTTGCTCCGTAAAGAGCTGTTTGGTCATTGGTCCTTTTTCTCGTCTAATTTTTTTATCTGTCGCAAAATCATGCGTAAGGCAGTCTTACGATGTTTTAAAACCTCTGTATCATTAAAAAAATGCACAAAAAATTTTGGAATACTGAAAGTTTCCTACTGACCCTAATAAAAGGATGTTTTTTTTTAAAAAAAAAGCTTTCACTGATTCAGAATAAATTTTATCTTTATGATGTTGGATACTGTTAAGTTGCTACTTGAGGGTTTACTTGGTACCGAAATACGTCTTTAACAATGCGTTGAGGATGGTAGCCTAATTTTAGAAGGATTGAAAAATTTGAATCGCTTAGTTTTTGGAAACTGTTTACATGAATAATCTGTTTACATGAATAAACTAACTATTTGCCAAATTTTTACATTCGTAAGTCCAAGGCTGTTGCCGCTTTTTAGAATTCAGATTCACCCGTTTTTATTATTTTTAATCAGAAAATAATTCAAATCAACAATTACTATGTAAATAACAGCTGACATGCCTAGATACACGACTGAACTCATTATATCAATTTAGACTGAAATTTACTCCAAATATAACAAGAAGGACCAGTTGATGGGTAAGTGGCAAGATATGGTTCGACTTAAGTACAAAAACACCGGGCCCAATCCATTATAACTCCACAAAATGTTATTCAAAAGTGTTACAATTTAGCTGGTGTGTCCAAGCAATCTTAAAATGTGACAAAAAATCAAAATTAGCAGTTATGCGATGAAGACAATTGCAATCTACAATATTTCCAAGGCTATGGATTGCGCTGGGTTCTTAAAACAGCGCGGACAGTTTTTTCCAAACATTTTGTCTTTTTTGGGTCAGTTTATTTGGTCTTTTCGAGCTATGCCAATACCTTGACTGGATCATAGTTACCAAAAAATTTTCAACAAGCTATTTTATGGAGTTTTTGGAATTTTTGACAAAAAATAGGTTATTCAGAAACCGCTCCGCTTTCAAACTTAGTGCATAGTGTCCTTAAGGCGCCATCAGAACTTTTTTGGATTAATTGGCCAAAGCTGTTTTCGTAAACTATTAGGAAATAAATTTTAAGGCCTTTTGATAAATAGAGTTGAGGGAGGGGGACAACACTCCTTCACCTCGGCACACTTTTGTCTCGAAAACAAAACAAACCTTTTTCGAGTCTTTTGATTTTCAAAATTATATACTTTTTTTAGTTTTGAAAATCTATAAGTATTATTATTGTCAGACGCGTATATTTGTGTGGAGAAAAATCATTCCCGCCCGCATCCAGTTTCAAGCGTTAATAATCGATTATATTACCATTTTAGTACCAGTCTTACTAAAATTGAGAAACAATCAATTTTAATCAACTAATAGTCGGTTATAATCTCTCATTTTAAAATCAAATTATAATTATTTATAAAACATTATAATAGATTATAATCCCTTTTGTTTGTCCATTTTGTCTTCGAAGTTTCATCTAAATTGCTTATATTTTATACTTTTTGTAGACGTTGATTCCTATGATAATTGAGAAAAATGTTTGTAAAGTTTTCCAATCAATTCAAATTTATAAGTTTTTTCATAACTTCCCCATTAGAGTTGTTTTGTGATGCATGTTTAAGCTTTTTTAACCACCAAAACATCAGAAAATTGATTTAGTTTCATGATTGATTCGGAAGATTCATTTTTAATCTACCGCAGGAACTTTTCCACGAATGTGAAAGGATCTCTCTGAAACTTTTGTTTTGTGGTGAAACTTTGTGCTCAGATGAACCAAAGTGTTCAAGAGATCTCTATTTCAGAGACTTTCTTATTGACTCAAAAATAATAACCCATAAAATATCAGTCGAATATTGTTTTGTATTTACAAAATTTTGAAAAAATAAGAGATTATAATCGATTATAATCGATTTTAAGGGTTTTTTGTAAAAAATATAATCAATTATAATCGATTATAAGAGATTATGATCTCTTGGAAAATATCACGATTATAATCAATTATCAATCTTTTAAACACCTAATTTTGGTAATTGTGGTCAATTATAATTGTCAAAAAATCATCATAATAATCCGTTATAATCGATTACTTGCGCCTAAACTTGGATGCGGGCAGCCCTAGAGTTATTTTGTTACTTATTTCGTAAAGCTATTTTGATGTCGGACTCACGCAAATAACCAATAGCGTAAAAAGTCTGTCGTGCTCTGCAACAGAATTTTTTTTAACATAGCTATTTGAACAGTAAACAACGAAAGTTTCAGGTGCATACAAACTATAAAATAAAATTGAGCTAAAATTGCGTGAAAATTATACAAATGACAAGGATAAAACTGGGTCTTTAATTTTAGCTGATTTTTCATCAAATTTTCATGTCAAAAGTGATTATGAAATTGCCTTTTCAACTTACCCACTTTGGTTTAGCGCTGATTTTTCAGTACGTTAATTGTGACAACCAATTGAATTACTCTGAAACATTCCCAAATTTTGATTCAGATCAACTACTTATTACTTCTGTTTTAATTGTCAGTATCATTTATCAAAAAGAAAAAGCAGCGGCTTTTTGAAATATGAAAATTTTTAGGAACTTTTTTAACATATCTTGTTTCGACCGGACAGATTTCTACATTGTTAAAACATGCTTCAAAATGTTTTGGGTTCTTAGTTATGACTTTGAATCAATTTTGAATAAATGTTCTCTAATGAAACTCAAAAGTTCATTCTACTACAACCAAAAACACAGAAACTTGAAAAATCAGTAAAATTCTTAAACAACCTACTTTGAAAAAAAATACACTGTAAATTGAGTGGAAGGTATTGAAGTTAGTCAAATTTTTTAATTTTTCGAAAATTTTCACTACATGGTTAATAGAAAATGAAAAAAATTAACAAAGATTTTTGTCAACAAATATTGATCAACTGTTCGTCTTTTTAAAAAAATCAATACAAAAATGATAGTAGTCGAAGGAAATAAAATGGTATGATAGAATAATGATAGTGCTTCAAGGAAATAAATTTAGGTTCTTGATTGGAATGAATAAATTTTCCGTTTTATGAGCAGAAAAATTTGGACGATGAAACAAAAAGATTGGACACAAACAAATTGGCAGGTTCAAACGATTGAATTTTCATGCATGGGCCATCGAAACTGCCAACTTTTGCATGGCTGAAAAACTTACTTTTTTCTATAAACTAATGCAAAATGTTTCCTCAGTTTTTAAAGAAGCTTACATAACTTCAATTTACAATGAAGGAGATCCAAATCCAACATAGGCAATCAATTACAGTAAGTTTTGCATATTGACAAAAGAATAACAAAAAGTCAAGTTTCATTCAATTTGATTTTCCAGAAAAAAATCGTCCGCTGACGCGGTAATATTTTTTATCAAAGAAATAGTAGAGAAGGTTTCCTTTGTGTCTCATTCCAATTATTCTCAATGGAATTTAAATTAATTCCAATTCAATCGCATTAGAATTGCAAATTACTAATTATGACAAGAAATTGAGACTAAAATCAATAAATTGTCAATTCGAGAACCGTCTAATTGCTGCATAAAACAGCTAGTTATCGATTTTTGAGAGATATTTTCTATTATAATTCTTGAGTTTTAACTCGCTTGGCCCATCACTTTATAAACTTCCTATATTAACTTTCCAATAATAAATAAATTTGAAACTTTGATACCTCCAAATGGCCTAAAAAGTAAAAAAGACCAACATCACCGATAAGCTAGACAATTAATCGGATAATTATTGTTTAGACAATTCCATAACAGTTTTCGTACCCGATTTTTAGGATATCTAACGGCAGACGAGAGATGGACCTGGCAGAAGAATTGAGTCAATGGAATTCATCGTATTGTCAGGACCCGCTTCCCCCGTCGTTTTTATTCAACTAATTATTAACAGAACTGTTTCATTTGGAGACCAACTTCATGAGCACTAGCAGGAAGCCATATTGTATCTTTTTGTTCCGACTATTGAAAATGGAGAGTAACTTTGTCTTTGGATGTGTTTTATCTTTTTCTTTTTGTTTCTTTTTACTAGGTAAACAAATAAAGATTGGATAATTTTGAGTAATAGATCATAATAAAGCCCTTTATAGCGACATTATTCGAACGACATAGAAAAATTTTCCGAAACTTACTCCCAGTGACGAGATAAACTTGTATAAAATTTTGAGCGAGCAAAGCGAGCGAGTAATTTTTATGATAGCTCATAATTCAAACTAATCCGTGAAATTTTAGTTTTACTCCAAAAGTATATTTTAGCATCGTCTTCAGAAAAATTTGATTTTTTCAAAAATCAAAAGAACTTCTGCAATTTAATTTCTTTAAATTGTTTCTTTATTTTTTGAGTGAAACTTTGGTCAGTTAAGGCTATTGTACCGGTTTGACCTCAATAGAAAAAAGAGTATCATACAATTCCATACAATAAAAGTTTATCATACAATTTCATTCATGGGTTCTATGGAAAAAAGCTTAAGCTTATCATACGATTCCAAATGGGTTCTTAGGTAAGTTTAAATCAGCTTACATTGTTTTAAATAAATGAAAACATATTGGTCATCAAAACTTTAGTTTTGTTTTGAACAAAAAATGTTTATCTTACGAGTGCCATTAAAGAAAATTGTATGATAAGCATGTACTAATGAAAAAACTAGGAAGCTGAGGAGAAATATTTTTATTTGGGAAAATATTTCTCATTTTAACCGCTAAACCAGTTTATGGACAAAAACTTTTTTTTTTCAATTTTTTTTCCGCAAAGTTTTCAAATTTTGCATATAACGTAGTGCACACGCAGTCATCCAAGAATCTAAGGTCACAATGAAGGTTTTCTGCTATAATAGGTCTTTTAGTTCTCAGTTATAGATATTAGCATATAATTTACAACTGACCGAAAAACAAGTCGCAATTTTCAAGCTTTGAAATTTTTGAAACAGACGACTAGTAGTCATTGCAGTAATTTCTTTTTTTGTTATAATTATGAGAGAAAATCTGACTGTGCATCTAGATAGCAAAACGTAGTTTTATCTGCAATTTTAATGATACTTAACTTCCCGGTTTTCTTATTTTGGAAAAAAAAAATTTTGTGCTCAAGATAAAACACAAAAAAAAACGAAGAAAAATTTGCATGAAAAACGCTTGTCATTCAATTCCATAGTATGAAAAAATGCCTGATATACAGTTTTATTATTGTTTATTCTATGGAATTGCTTTCCAACAAGCCCTTTTAAGTCCAAAGTTTCAAACTGATACTGCTGCTTACAGGGATTTTGGGAACTAAAAACACCTCTCTGATGCTCTCTAATTAAATGACCAAGCGATGCCTTGAAAGCAACTTTTTACGGTTTTTTGCTACATTGTAAGAAACAGTTTCATACCATACATCATGTAATGTCAAATTTTCAAACGTGAATCTCCAGTAGTTTTAAAGAGAACGTGTTTCTCATAAATTGTTGGAGAAAACATCAGAAACGGGAGAAAAGTTTTCTATATTTCATCTTTTTTTCTTTATTTTCTTTTTGTCGTTTAAGGAGTTAGTAGACGGTAAAGCCAACGCCAAACTGGGGGGTGAAGCGAAAAAGGAGGGTTATGTCATCTTTAAATGATAAATTTAAAAAAATAGACCGAGGAAGGAGGGTCTGAAAAATCCTAGACGCGAATTGGTCTGCAACTCAACTGGTCACTGATGCACCTGAAGATGATGTTCTGCCTCCTTTCAGCTTCTTCAGCTTCTTCTCCTCTGGCTACTTGAAATTCCAGAGGATCGAGTGGAAGCTGAGATTGTCAACTATGATCATAGTGGTGAGTCAATTTGAAACACGGTGTAAATCCACTGACTGTAACGATATGACTCAGTAATACTAATAATCATAATATATTAGTTCCAATCTAGGACTATCATAGTTCTTTAACGTTTACTATTTAATTTTTACAAATATATAGATTGGGAGGACGCCAAATTTATCGAAGATTTTTTGTCGACCGTTTTTTAGCCGAACAAATTTATTTTCCAAGCGCTCCCAAAGACACTAAAACTACCTTATTTAGACGAAACGTTTTGCGCCGCATGCAAAACTTTAAAGAAAAAAGTTCAAAAATGCCAATTTTTTTAACACTTTTAGAAAGGTTTTGACCAAAAACAAGACCTCTTAACATGGCACTTCTAGAAAATCTTTAGGGCTGGTCATGCTATGCTGTACTCAAGTGATAAGCAAAGGCAAACACCAAACACAAATTATGATTGAGTCTTCGTTCGAGTTAACAGTTTCATCTAAAAACTAGCCAATTCTTATAGCGTCAGGCCACAAATTTTTTTTCAAGCGAAAAACTAAGTAATCAAAAACTGGATTTGCTCAAAAAACCAAACACATAAATGTCGAGCATGTGCCATTACAAAAAAAACGACTGATAGAGACGCGCTGAGAGCTTAACCACCCCATTTCAGCGGGAATCTTTGTCAACGGTTAAGAAGGCGATTTCATTCAAAGTGGTCTGATTAGTGAGTATGTAAGACAAACTAATATTAGTAATTAAGTGTAAACAGTCTAGTTCAAAAGGGAATTGAAATATGCAAAAACCAAAAAACACTGGATTTTCTTAAGGCCTTATAAAAACTTGATACCTCGAGCTCATAAAAAGTGCTTTTTTCCCTGAGGTTTTACTTTACAGCTAAGATAATTTAAAATGTGATAAATAATTTAAAATGGAAAACATTTTTTGACTTTCGGCTTTCAAAATTTTGAAATGAAACTGAGACAGAACATTTTGATGGTGAACTTGCATTGAATGAAATATAAATACCTCTGAAAAAAGCTGGTGGATTTTCAGTTCTTTTCTAATTTTCTTCGTGCTTTGCGAACAAATTGTTTTTAATATATATTTTGTTTTCTTATACAATTATTTGTTTTATGATATGAAAAATATCAAGTATAAAGGTGTTGAGATTGATTTGTTTGTTCAATACGTTAAGTTTTATGGGTCTTCTTTACCTATTCCGGGTAGCGAACATCGTAATCAGAATAAAAAACGATAGTTCTCGACTGAAAACTGATTGGCAAAAAAGTAATTGCGTTGCTGACTTTTAATTGAGTCATTAATCAAATCTTTCATTTAGTAACTGATGCGCTGTTAAATTAATTCGGGCGAATAAATACAAAAACCCAGTTTTCATCATATTCTGTTATTTTAGTTTACGATCGGTAGCGTGTGTTTGATTCTGAACGGGTACATTGTGGGGGTGTTCGCACTGCACAAACAGTTCCGCAAACTGGAGTATTACCCTCTTGCTCTCAACTGTCTATTCGATATCTTCGGACCCGGACTCGCTTTCATGGCCGCAGAGGCAACAACAAGCATCAACAAATCGTCAAGCATTAACTAAATAATTCCCGGACCAATAAAAATGCCCCCCCCCCCATCTAAATCATTGAATTTGTGACTGCTTTGAATAGTATAATTCTAGATTACTATAACTCGGGTTGTTTTGGTTAAAAGCGTATTCTCTTTCAGCCAATCAGAAATCAACAATTTGCAGATTGACTTTTACTACATAAATTTGCCGTTAGATTTTAGAGGGGTGATCGTTTATCTGTTCAATTAATGGCAAATTATTCAAACTCGACTTTGATATGCAAAAGCCGCCTCAAAAGTGTACCTGATAGCCGAAAGTCTTGCTGCCAGGGTGACAATAAAGACTGATTAATGGATGAGACAATTAACACATTTCGTAAAAAAGTGCCAAATGGGGGAATTCTTTGGGTGTTCAAGGGGTCAAATCCCTCTTTAGTCCCCCTAAATTGCTCCTGATAAAAAGTACAATATATTTTTTTGGGAAATAATAAAAATTCAAAATATTGGTTTACAACTGACGATGCTTGGGTTGAGGTTATGGACGCAAGCTACTCCTGGAATTTCGAGAAAAACGAGTATGCTTTCAAGGGACCCTTGATTCGCTATATCGGAAAGTACTACTCGCAGAATTTGGATCTGGAATGTGCCGCATTGCATTTCAAACTTCTGTTCACGCAGTACACAACTTCACCGTGTTTGCTGCTACTCGCAATTGACAGGTTACACTTTTTTTGAAAATAAGTCAACCCGGGCTACCTAGCCAGGGGAAAAACTTCAGACTTCCTGCCAGGAACTTGAAGGGTCCAGGGCAATCCTGGAGTTCCTGGAAGGAGCTGTCTAGAAACCCTGGAATTCAAAGTTTTTGAAAGAGTTTTTAACCACGATAAACATCTTTTAATCTTTGGTGTTTCATCTTAGCTTATCGACTTAAAAACAGAACAACGCTATCTTTTTTCAAGTTTTTCAAGAAAAAAACTTGAAAAACGAGGCCTGGACACCTACTAGGAACCGTTCCAAGATATCAAAGAAATCAAAGGTTTTATCAAAAAATTTGGCAACTGTCGGCTTTTGTTTGGAAGATGTTTTGAATAAACACTCAATATATTTAATCACTCTAATCCATTTTTTATTCATTCAGATTGTTAAGAAGCAAATTTTTCGTGAGAACCCTTGGACAGGGTCTTTTTACTTACGCCCAATATTCTTAGCTTCGTAATATTCAATATATAATTGCAGAGAAAAAAATATTGATCGCACTGATTGGTTTGGCTAGTACAAATGTAACTATTTATTTTTTAACAGAATTTTTAATATCGCCAAACCTTGGGCAGATGGAAGTAAAGTGATCATTTTTGCCTGGAGGTAGTTTCTGTGTTTTTTTTTACATCTGGGTAAGACTCTGCAGCTTATTTTAAATATATTTGATTAGTTTACCAAACAATCTATATTTTTGGCTTATTAACGGACTTCAATATATTGACAAAAATTTTAAGATGGTGCTGCTTTTTGATTGCCAAATTCTAGCCAATCAAGTTTCATTAAAATAGGAGTGAACAAAAAAACTAGAGCCAACTTGCTTTTTGTCCGCTCAAATGAAAAAGATGTTGATCTGATGTTTAAAATTTTTCGCGGATTTTGAAACGTGATCAAGTAATGCTGGTTGCTGTTGCAGGGGCTCTTGGGTTTTGATTGTTTGCATTTCCGAATAGAGTTGTGGATAATATTTGCTTGGCTTGTACTTTTTCTTTAGAATTGTTTTGATTTTTATTTTAACAAAATGAGACGGAATTGTATCATCAGAATGGTATCAATGACCTAAAATCAAAAAAATTAAATTTATGTTTCTGGTAATAATTTAGCTCTGGTAATTGACAATTCACTAATGGTAATCAAAAACAATGATAATTGACAGCTTATTTCGACACTTATGTAGCAGACCAAAAATTCTGGGTTTTGCCTCAGAGCATTTTTATTGTTCCAATCAGTCTCGCAGAGTGGAAAAGATATTTAGTTTAGATTGTGCTGCTCCCTATTGTGCTGCTCCCTGACGAAATTCAAATAAAGCTCTTTTAGGATCAAGAGTGGTGTCTTATTAAAACTATTTCTGTCGTTATTCGGCTTAAAACATACTGAAAATTGTAGTAGATGTTTTTTTCATACTTTTTTTTTCTAAAAAACAGAACATAACTATAGAAAAAATTATTTGAAAAGTTCTTTGGAAAAAAAATTTTCCGGAAAACTTTTTCCAAAGAAAAAGTTTTTCTTTTTTTTCGTGTTCTTCTTTGAATAATTGTGGTCTTTTTATGATTCATTTTTTATTTGTGGGCCTGTTCGGCTATTTTATTGAAAAAATATTTTCGAAAAGATATTTTTTCGTGTAGATACATTGCAGTTTGCTGGGCGACTCGTGCGAAGTCGATTCTAACGAGACGGTTGCGTCTAGTGCTGTGTGTCCTGACAACTCTTTTGCTGGCGGCCATTCTGATCGCAGCCCCCACCCGAACTGTGATGAAATACAGGGAAGGCATATACGACTGCGAAGGCAAACCGACAATAACATCACACCACACAATATCCCATAACCAAGACCCAAACCAGCAAAATCGATTTTTACCATAGGAATGTTCCAATACTTGAAGGTTTTTCATAGGAGGTCTATAAAGTTTTAGAGAAACGTTATTATGGATATGAATTTTTTTAAGCTATCATCAACTAATTAGACGAAAGAAAAATGGATATCTAAAACAATATATTTAAAAAAAATTTGGAAAAAAATCAGACTTACTACCAATTTTTCTAACTATTTTTCTATGTATTGCTCGAACTGGAGTTTCGTGAATAATAATCGATAAAACTGAACTTCTATAGCCTCTCTATTAAAATCAATTAAATCGCTGATAATCGATGATAAATAGATTATACAGTTAATATACTTCCAAGCAATATAATCCATTTTCAATCGATTTATAATCCGATATTTCCTAATTATCTAGGAAACATCTAAGAAACATTTAGTATCTATTAATCGATTATCTGGACACAATTTAGTCAGAAACAAATCCATTTTAATCGTTTTTTAACCATGAAATTTCAGCTCACTATTGTCCAGAAATTTTTCAGTCATTTATCAAAATGCTTATTGTATAATTTTCAAAAAGAAAAACAAATGAAAAGCAGCTTTTCCATACACTCCATGTATGGATTGCGTAATGAGCGTTTTTCTTGCAAGAAACTGTATGAAGAGCATTATTCGTATGAACGGCAATCCGGCCAGCTAGTTTTGTGATGTTTTTTTTTTCACTTTTAAAGCGTTTAAGTTTCAGATTTTTTTCTTAGCAAAAAGCCTGAGTGGTCGTTTTTCCTGCCGTCTTTCTTCCCTTTACTTTTGCCATCTATTTTATTTTTTCATGTCAGCTTCCTCGGATAAAAAACATTGTCTCATCGGTCGTGGGTTTTGTTGGAGCTTCTCATTTTTTGGGCTGTACCGTGCTTGTGGTGCTGTAGCAGTAGATTTTCGTCTCGTTGTGGTGTTGTGTTTCTAAATTTTACAATTATAATTAACAAAATGTACAGAATGTGTACAACTGTGTTAACTTACCTTAAGCAAAAATAATTTTAGTTGCGTGAGATTTGAGGCAAGTTCGCAAGAAAGAAAAGGAGATTGATAGTCTGGGACTAAATATGAATTGTTTTCGGAATTGCGATTTAACTATACACAGTTGTAATCGGCAGCGATTCTTCACCATTACAACAGTGTATAGCGTGAACCCCAATACCGTAAAACAAGACTGCTTGTATATCGGGGCAAAGCTTTGAATGTTCCGACTGTCCCTGAATTCATCTCAAACAGATTTTTGGGAAAAAATATATATTGAAAATCTGAAGACTTTGGTCAATATCAAAGATCAAGTGTAAAAATTTGAGTCGTACAAATTTTATATGACGGATTAGCGAGCAATTCAATTTGGAACAATTTTGTTCTTGGGAATAAATTGCCGCGCATAAATAATTCGGGTTACGCTTTCAGGATTATAGATAAAATTTTCAAAGTTCGCATAAATTGGTCCAGAGAATGGCCAAGTTGGCAATTTTTAAATTTTTATAACTTTGCAAAAAACGATACAAGGTAAAATATCTTTTAAATTTGATTTCAAGTTGTCGATATCTTCAATGGCGCAGAATTTTTTTGAAACTATTATTACGATCGCCAAAATTTGAATAAACAAAAAACCCCGCCAAGCATAAATATTCCGTTTTCATTGAAAGTCGGAACAATATTAGCATTTCAGTCTCAGCCCAAAAAATAACAACAAAGATTCTCGAAGAGTGGGAAGTAACTTTTGCGTAGGTTCAGTATTTCAATTTTTTCCAGCGAATTTTGACTATCTCAAGAAAAACTCAAAATTTCATATGGAATCAAGTGTGGTATCATACTAAAATCATCCTAGTCCTAGTAGTCATTCAGTTTCCAAAAAAAAACAATTTTTTTAGTATCAAAAAAACTGGTCTTAGTTTTCAGACTCCATCAATCAGACTAAATTTTAATTCTTCTGCAAGTTGATTGTTGTTTTAGCTTATATGTTTTTTTTCAGTCGTTCATTTTTTCAACTAATTCAGTCATAGTTGACTAATAAGATTAAGTTTTCAAAACGAAAAAAAAAGCTGCTCTCCTTCTGGTCAACTACTATGCGGGGTCTTCAAGATGGAAGGTTACAGAGAGTCGGCTTTACGTTTCATACAAATTCAATGGATAATCTTATCAATCATCTATGAAATTTTTTTTCCGAAAAACCATCTTTGAACTTGTGAAGCGCTTTACATTTCATATCATTTCAAGTGATAATTTAATTAATCGTCTATTACTTTTTAAAACTATTTTCTTCCCTGAAATACTACCATTGAAAATTTTTCCCAACATTTTCATGATTGTAATACTATTTCACATGGGACATTATGCCCTGATACTGCCATGTAAGGAATGATGTACAGCGACCCCAAGGTCAAACTGTACGTGGACGGCATCTTTTTCTACTTGCTTCCGTCCCTCGTGTGCATTGTTCTCTACTGTTTCACAGGATACCAGCTGATGAAGTCCAAGGGTAACAAGAAGGTACTGCAATAGAGGGTGGGGGTGTGGGGTGATTCTTATGCCAGAAAGACTGAATCGGCAAAATTTTCATCCAAACAACGTCCTCAAATTGTTTAAACTGACTGATTTTCAATCTTTTTAAAAATCAGATATTGGATTTTGGAATACTGGTTTATGATTGGCTGCGACATAATTGTCTAGCATTCAGTCCTACTGGACTTTTGGATGCCCTCATTTCAACTGATTTTAAGCCGATGTACAGTTCTTGAGATATATCCTTGGACCAAACGTACACTTCCACCCTTTTCACCAGATAACTTTGAATATCACCTTTGAATATCTCTTTTTATATCACCTACCTACAAAACATATTGAATTATCAAAACATAATTAAAACGTCTATTTAACAAGTTTTACGGGTTGACGAAAAAACGAATCATACAATTTTAGTTCATGGGAAAAAAAAATAATTTTCATGCAATGTCATAAGGACAAAAAATTGAATGAAGGTCTAAGATTAGTGTTTTTTCAAAGTGACAAAGACCCTGGTTACTCAAAGCTAGAGTAACCAAAGGCCTAACGTTCTTGCATGAACAATGCATTGGAAGCCACCTGAATGTCTTACACAAACAGTATCATGAAAGTAGCAAACTTCAAACTTTTGGCAAAATTTACAAATATGCTTTAATTAATTGAAACTTTAATTAAATTATACTATACAAAAATTTAAAATCAAAACAAAAAAAACGAAATAAAATTTTTGCGCAGTTTTGAAAAAATTAAAACTGAGAAATTGAAAAATAATTTAAATTTTGTGTATCCAAGACTCCAAAACTAAAATAAATACACAAAAAAAATTGCATACAGAATAAGTTTTTTGGAAACTGTTTTTTTTTAGTACAAATTGCATTTTGCGCAAAGAATTCTTTGGGGAATTTTCAAAAAACTGAAAAACCAATTATTCCAACCAAAATTTCTAATCATACAGTGTTCGTTCATGAAAATTGTACGATTAGCAATTTTTTGCAAAAAAAAAAATTCTTTTTCAATTATGCCGAAATAAGAAAATCGTTCTTTCAAAACTCAATTACACCATTTTAGCCATCAAGTATGAAATTTGAAAGAACAGCTTTTTTATGGACTTGAATTATGAAAATGAATGATCATCATTTTCGGTATATGGAGGTCAACCCACGTTTTCAGCTCATCAAAATACATATTGAAAACAAAATTTTACAAAATTATTTTGCGCATTTGTACGAAATGCATTTTTTATACAAAAAGAAATTTCAGAAAAAATACATGCTTGGAGAGAATTAACACATGCTTAGGTAGGTCACATAGGGGGAGGGGGCAGAGATTGCACGATTGATCCAAAACATTAAATTAAGACGATGAATTGTTTACTAGTTAACAAAATTACCCATACAAAAATTTTTCTACTCTTTGAAGATTTTAATAACAAAACTTTTGTCTGTCGCCATTAGTAGGATGTTAAGAAACGTAAGCATAGACCAGCAGCAAATGATGTAAGTTTTGTGTATAAAAGTTTTGGTATTGGACTTATTGGACTTATACTTTTTCCAGTTTTGAAGTAGCATCTTTATTTATCTGCGTTTAATTTATCCAGCAGCCTGAAAGTTTTAGTATGGCAGAGTTACGGCAAAATCTACACGCACTGAACGCAGTTTTTATAAGTTTTTTTTCTGTTTTAATGAAATGAAGTTCTTATCGTCGAATAAAAACCAGTTTAAGCAGCTGTAAAAACATCCTGCTGGTTGTGAAAACTGGCTTTATCAAACCTGGATCAAACCACGGCCCTTGTTAAAATCAAAAACCAATGTTTTTATCGATGACACCTCGGATTATTTGCTGTCCGTCAATGTATAAATTTTGTTCAAAGTTGTTATCATTTGTGGAAAATGGTCTTTAAAAAAATAAACTAGAAAAAGTAGAAAATTTTTGGGTTTAATTTTTTCCACTTGCTATCTTCTTCGCCTTGAAATTTTTCAGCCAACTTCACAACTGATTGCAAACACTCAGCAAACAAGAAAATGCAAACAAGAAAATCTCTTATCATAGTTTTTTTTTGTAGAAACGATGTTGTATATTGCAGTTTTTTATTAAAAAAACATTTCCTATCTTACCAAGTGCAGATCTAGGGTTTTCTCTCTGCTGATTTTCAAAAAGTTTTAGAAAATTTCGTCAAACTTTTTTTAGGTCGAATAAAATGGTTATCGAGCTCTCCCAAAGCACTAAAAAGACCCTGTTTCGGTCATATTTTTTGCGCCGCAGGCAACAAAATATTGAAAAAAAAAACAATTCAAAAGCGCGTTTTTTGAAAATTGTAACCAAAAAATCGCGTTTTTTTCGGCGGGGGCTTCCATCTCAAAATCATTCAATATTACCGCCTAAGGCGTCTTCAGAAAAGTTTTTGAGGGGCCGTCAGCCAAAAATGGATATTCCAAAATGGTTTTATTGAAAAAACTCTGCGAGCATCACTTGACAAGACGATTTGATTTTTTGATGACTTCACATCTCGGAGTTATGTAATATGATCAAAAAAAGTTTGTTCGAAAACTCCAGACATGAAAGCTATTATTATGATTAGTTTTAAAGGAAAAGCCTTAAGATAGCAATTTTTGGTCAACAAAAGACTGCATGTCTGCTCAAACATTTGTTCTAACAGGTGCGTAACCGGAATCTCACAATAGCATTTCTCCTTTCCAATCTGATCTGGATCATAGTTTGGATTCCTCAAATGTATGCGGCATCTTTAACCGTGTTCAAACAGCTCTCTTTTGCGGAGACCATGAAGCAACCCTTCTCCTATTACATCATCAACAGATACAGGCTAGTACAATACGTCATTTTATTACATCGTCAACAGAAACAGTTCTCTTATACATCGTCAGCGGGTCTAGGGCAAACATCCGATATGTCAAACATCTGTCTCGGTTTGAGATAACCGGCTCTAATTTTCATATGGATTCGTACCCTTTGTCGCCAAGCTCGCAACACATTGGCGCAAAATTTCTGCAAAAACAATTTGAAAAAAAGGAATTAAGAAAATCTCATTTTTTGTTTTTCTAGGTTTTTTTTTCAAATCTGTTGTCCTGTTTGCCTTTTAATCATTCATATTTTTTTCAAATAGTTATTTTTATCTCAAATATGATTTTCTGTTCTCAAATCTGGAAGCGTTAATGTCATCGAAAAAAATATATTAATTAGCCCCATGTAAAATGCAGGAGCTGAAAATTTTGCTGAGTTGTTTCATTTCTTCTGTAGGCTTGTAGAAACCATGACCTCATCAAAACCAAACTTTGAAGATTTTCGGGTTCATTTTGAAATATCCAGTAATAAAAAGCATGACCTCTTCGTGTTGCTGATGTTGTAGAGGCTTATTAGTGGTCAAAAGACTCAATGTTGTCCCAATTTCCCCCCCCCCCCCCATTTTCACAGAAAACAATTTTTTAACACACTTTTTTTGTTTGTTTATAGGTTTCTGAGTTATGTATCTCACTCTTACGCGAACCCAATTCTGGTTCTGTTCATCTCGAAGAGGTTCCAGGAGCCAATCAAGCGACTGGGAATCTGGGGCAAGATCCAGTCCACCTATTCTGGTGTGGCAAGCACCGCTGGATCATCTGGAATGCGTGCGGGGTCATTAAAAGCAGAGCAATCCACGAACACTGGAGGAAACAGTCGCAATTCAGAAGCAAAACTGAAGCCATGAAATTATTACATAATTCATTATAAGGCCAAACTGTGCAATTTGTGAATTGAAAGCGGATTCCGCAACAGGCTTAAAAAAGATTGTTACAAAATCTTGAGTTTTGATAACTATTTCCCGACCTATTTGTAACACCATTGCAACCAAATCTTTAAACAACCCCCCTCAACCAATCTGCACCAAAGAGGATACCTACCCGCACCAAGCGCCCATGTATTCTATTCTAGCACCCTAATCGATTATAATGGATACAAACAATCCAATTTAACTGAGACAAAAACAATTCATCATGAGCCATTGAAGATTAAAAATTCAGACCACGAAGTTGATTATATTGCCATTATAATCGATTAATTTTGAAAAAAAAAATCCATTATAATCCATTACAATCAATTATAATCCATTAATTTTGGAGTTTTCAATCATTTCAATCATAAACTGTGGAGTTTTCAATCATAAACTGTGGAGTTTTAAATCATAAATTGTGGAGTTTTCAATCATTCACCCCCCCCCCCCCAATTCTACCATTGAATAAATTCCCCACCCTAACATCGTTCAAACCTTACTTCCCCCTTCCCTGCGAAGGCGATTTTTGATAAAAACAGAAACGGTGAAATTAAGTGTTAAACTGCGATGAATTGAAAAAGTAGAGATAAGAAAATATATAAATTCTATTGTGAAATTTAACCTTTTATCAAACGTAATACCTAGCAACTGCACTAAATAGGATATGAGAAAGTTTTTAAAAAACATATAAGTTTCATGGATAACCTCTAGACAAAACCCTTTTAATTAGTTATAATTGGTTATAATGGATTCTGTTGGTATAAAAACTATAAGGATCATAATCCATTTTTAATGGATTATAATCGATTATTTTGTAATTTTATAGATACTGACCACATTATGACAACATAATCGAGTATGATTCATGGGCGCTCGGTGCTGTTAACCAGGATCTTACTTTTTGGCATTTTTGCTAGAAACTTACTCTTAAAATTTTTTTGATAATTTCTGCTTTCCTCTGTTATCTGATCTCCCCTGTTTTGGATTTTAAATGTTCCTCTTGTTAAGTCCTCAAAATCAGTATTATGCGTTCGAATTCAATATTTCCAACTTCCAATGCACTTTAATTCACAAAAACACGAAAAAAATATTACCGTCAATTTTGAGATCAAAATGGTGAGTTGTAGTTTTATGGACTAAAAGTTGAAGTAAGCAAGGCTTTTTCTTTGAACAATACGTGTAACGACACTGTCTCCAGACCAAACGTTTATAGTTATCACAATAGAGAATTTTTCATCCAACAGAAAATATTTTTGACGATTTTTGACTTCTGTAGTTAGGAACTAAAATTACTTAAACCAACTTCGACTTTTAACTACACGACAACTAACTTTCAAAACCAAATAACCAAGAAACAAAAAATAATAATTAATTCATATCTGAATAATAAAAGCTAAACTCTCAATTTTACTTTTAGAAGTTGACGATTACTTATCTTCTCAGACAGAACTGATATAGCAGAACAAGGGAAAAAGGAAGTTTGGGACAATCGGTGATTTATTTTTTCCATGCTAAACATATTGAGGATTTTGAATTTATAAAAATGTATAAAAATCTAATTTCAAAAACGGATCTTAAAGGCAATTGTTTTTCATCAATTTTTTTCTGAACGCTAAACCAAGGGAGACACCGCATTTCCGTCTAAAAGGTCATCCGTTCGCTGCTCTATTATTATGATGACATTATTTGGTATGAATTGAAGTTTAGTCACTTTTCGCCCCCCCCCCCACACACACACACACACTCAAACTACAGTTGAACTTCAACAACTAAACTAATTTGATCTTGCCATAATGTATTGAAACTTTGCATGGTGAACAAATTAAAAAAAAATTTCATACTTTGAGCCATAATAGCATTTAAAAGTAGACTTTAAATGTAATTTTTGATTTGTGTGTGAGGGGGGCATCTTCACAAATTCGCTGAAAACGCCGATGGTGACAGTAACTTTGAGGAGATATTCAAGCGGCATTTTTTGCTGAACAATAAAACAAAAAATAATTGCAAAAAAGATCAAAAAAATTTATTTTAAAAGTTCGTCCGGCCCCCATGCGAGTCCCAGATCCGCGCTATAAAGATGAAAGGGTTAAATGGGATAAAGGTTAAATCATATTAGTATTTACTTAACAAAAGGGTTTTCGCAACTATTGGAGTAGTTGATATATGCACGCAGGGATGGATTTGTGGGAGAGACGCTTTTTCGCTCCGGGGTTCGATCCACTGAGTTCAGAAAATGAAGCTGGCCAACTGAAACAGAAGATTGGCAGAATTTTCAATTTTTTTCCTGCCAAATTTAACATACGATTGCAAATTAGTTGGTAATTTGTTTTGGTATTCAAATTTTGAAGTATAATTTTTTATAAGTGATAATATATGGAAATCAGCCCTTTTTTGTTATGTGTTCCTCTGTGGAGTTTAGAGTCAGAGATGGTGCCAGAGACTCTATTGGCCAATAGTGATCTGTTCGTCAAGTGTGGATTCTGTCAACAGGTAGGGATTGCAACAAAAATAAATTATCTTTTACTGTAACCCAAAGATGGAACCCACATCGCGTTTTTCGGCGCGCGCTCCCCCCTCAAAATTAGTATAAATTGGCGCCGAAGGCGCCCTTAGAAAAATTTTAGGGTCCGTCACCAAAAATGGGTATCTCAAAATAGTACAAAGGGGTGTCCGCGCCCTGCCCCTCTTCCCCCTCCCCTAAATCCGCTGGTGATCTAAGGCGATGCTTTAATTTACACACACTATTCCTCTGGTGCTGAATGTAAGCGCACCGGTCGCTACTACTTGACAATTTTTTTTCAGGAAGTGTAGCTTGTTACGAATCGGAAGTGTAGTTAGTAACGAATTTTTATGTATATGTGTCAATACAGTTGAAAATGGAAGCTTTCTAAAAAAATCTGATGATTTCACCAAATTGCGCTGTTAAAAGTTTAAATTAGACCGTGTTGCTTAGAATTTCACCAGAATTAATATAGGTTGCAATTATTTCTCAATAAGTTCTCAACCAAAATTTTATCCCGAAAATCGGTCATTTTGACTTTTTCAATTAATCAAGAATTAAACTAGAATTAACAATTATCTGCTTAATTAGCTGAAACATCCCAACAAAGTCTAGAAGGGTAAAACTTCCAAAAATCGGTATGAAAGGGTTTTTTTGTGGTTGATAGCCAAAAAAAAGTATTTTTACTACATTAAAATCAAAATCTTTGCTTTAAAACAAATTTCAAACGTTTTACGAAGTTAAACTTTTCTAGGATTCACTTATTAAATTTTTATGTATATGTGTCAATGCAGTTGAAAAAAAAGCTTTAAAAGAAAAACTGATTATTTAACAAAAATGCGCTGCAAACTTCAAAAATTAAAAATAGACCCTGAACAAATGTGTCTTGCAAAATGTTTTTGTACATTTTTTTGCAAAAAATCACTAGAAATGAACATCAAAGTGCTACCCGTGCTCAATTTTTGTTCTGTTTTAGTGAACTAAGAAAAATGATGATTTCAAAAGCATTTTACTGAACTTTTTCTAAGTAAAAATCAATTTCCTTGAAAAAATAGAGCAATAAAATTCCCTTTTTATTTTAGAAAACTGTACCAAAAATAAAAAACGCTTTTCTGAAAAATTTTGCCTAGTGCTCACAAAAATTTTGCTTTGTCTTTATAGACCCTAGTAATTGACCCAGCACCATATAAAACCCGTAAAACACACCAAAAAATGTTTTCGTGCAAACTTTTTTCCTTAAAAATATTGTTTTTCCTAAGAAAAGTGGGGAAATGTGATCGCAGATTGCAAAAAAAAAAATTCATAAAATTGAAAATGAAAAAAAAATTGTTACTTTCATTCTACTGCCCTAAAATTTAGTTTTTTGCATCTCAGAATCGAGAAATATTTTGTAATAAAAATTCAGAAAAAAAGAGATTTCACTCAAAAAAAGATTTCACGCAAAAAATCTCTCTGCATTTGTAACATTCTTTTTACTTGCGTTCATTGGCTCTTTTCCATCTGTTTGTTGGCTATGTTTATTGTTTAAATCCAGGTAATTGAGGACCCTGTGACTCTACCCTGTGGTCACGTGTTCTGTGGCAGTTTAAACTCGAGGGACACAACAGGAAGAGGAGCAGAGAGGGACCTATCTGCAGATACAACCAGAGGATCTGGTAGCAAAGGGGACAAATCGGGTGGAAAAGGAGGGAAGGAGAAAGAGAAGGAGAGGGTCAAGAGTTGTGTGGCTTCTTTGAGCAGAGGCAGAAGACAGGTGGGGAGGTGAAACTAAATAAAAAGATATCATAATTAAGAGGAGGGGGTCGTGGGGGGGGGGGGATTGTTGTTGAAAGGGGATGGAATTTGAGGTTTGTACGGATACCCTTGCAAATTCAAGTCCAAATCCTCGCAAATCGGATCATTGTTTGTATTACATGATTTTGCCAGATGAAATAAATAAGAAAGAAAAATTTTGACATACACCCGAATACAAAGATCAGAACAAGAGAGTCCAGAAAATTTTTTCAATGGTCGAGATGCTCGAAACAATCGTGAAATTTCATGCGTTTGTCTCATCAGTCGTGACATTCCCATTTTTTGTGCAAATTGATCAAAACATATCTAATCTGGGCAAAATCGGCACATAATTTCTTCGCTCGAGAAAGTCGAGACAGTCAAGATATACCTTGTTCTGGTCAAAATTACAAAACATATCGCAGTCAGGTCCAGCAAGGTCGATCAAAGTTGAGCTTAAGTCAAAACATGCCGAATTCCAGGGGCGGATTTAGGGGGGGGGGGTGTTCTGAATTGAAATCAGAAACATAATTATTAAACTTTTACCACATGTTCTGACTTGAAATCAGAAACATAATTTTTAAACTTTTACCATATGTTCTGTCCTGAAAGTATGTGTTTGCTCGGTTGATAAAATATCACCAAAAGCAAACATTACACATGTGTTGTTTCTTTCTGATGGGTTTAACCAACAGATGGAATGTTGAAAATATCAAAATCTACGGTATATAAGCCAAGCGAAAATATACCAAATATCACTTCATCACTTTCTCAAAATCTCAAATCTCATAACCACTCTCGTACTGAGACCCCCAACCATCCTAATAACCAAAATCTCAAATCTCTATCTCTATAACTATCAATCCATACCCAAAAGTCTCTTGATATAAAATTGATGTGTGTCCTCTATATTTGAAATAATATACCTATTTACGAGTGAAAAAAACTTTGTCTGTTGAATAAAAATAGGAAAGTCTTAGCAACATTCAGAAAGATCCCTTGTTCTAACTAGCTGCGATTTGGTCGATCGCATAAGTTAAGTCAAGTTAGTTTGGAATAATTGGTGCGACCAGTGAGGCACACAAGTTTCAAAATTCACTCAATTTTCAAAATATCAAAAAACTGAAATTATCAAAATTTCAAAAGTTGAAAATTTCAAAAGTTGAAATTATCAAAAATTCAAAAATTGAAATTATCAAAATTTCAAAAAGTTGAAAATTCCAAAAATTGAAATTATCAAAAACTCAAAAATTGAAATTATCGAAATTTCAAAAAGTTGAAATTTTCAAAAAAGTTGAAATTATCAAAAATTCAAAAATTGAAATTATCAAAATTTCAAAAAATTGAGAATTTCAAAAGTTGAAATTATCAAATTTAAAAAAGTTGCAATTATCAAATATTCAAAAGTTGAAATTATCAAAATTTCAAATTTTTAAACTTTCATAAAGTTGGAATTATCAAATTTCAAAACTTTGAATTGGATATCTAAACTTGAAAAAAGTAAGATGGCCGATCACCCAATCGCCCATCCTAACTTGTCTTTTGTATCATTCTCAGGAAATGATTCAGACCTAAACGCAAGAGCCTGTTGGACTTCAGTTGTGAATAAAATTGTATTCTCACTAGGGCAACGACCCACAGACGCTGGCGCTCAGCCTAAGTATGATCACAGACAAAAAAGTTTGTTTGGATCTTTATAAACAGAAACGGCTCTTGAATGCTATACTGATGAGGTAACTAATGCCACCACTTGGACTGAACTAAAAAATCTTTTCCTAAAAAGATTCACTGATGGTAGAGATCGATTCAAGCATCGGTTCAAGCATCGTCCTAAATTGCAAATAAAACCCCTCCCAACGGCCGTAGACACGTGCCAGTAAAAACAAATACGGCACAGTATAGTATATCAATTATATCTGAACAGCCGGCTTTGCTAAAACCTGTCTTAAACAAACAAATTTTATCAGAATCTGATCTTTAAAAACCAGCAAAAATAAGCCCAGAATCATTCTTTCAAAAACTTCTCAACCTCCAAAACCTTCCTCTGATACTTCTCAGCAATTGCAAAAATCACTAAAACTCAAAAATAATGTCTAAAATCACCGATCTCGAAGAAGGTGAAATAATGGACCTTGATTAATCAACGGACCAAGTAATCGATGATTTGCTGAAAGTAAGTATAATTTCTATTTTCCGCCGCCATCTAGAAATAAAAAATTTTTGGGTAGCTATATACACTATTTTAATACTTCCCCAACAAATCTGCGCTTTTAATCCAGAGGACAATCTCTACGCTAATACAGCAAAAAATCTAAAATTTGCGCATTTTGATTGTCAACTAAAGACATCGAATAAAATGTTCTCACTTAATAAAGTAGCTCCCTGCAAAATACAACCTGAAAATATCGAAACTACAACAGCTGAGGTTACTCTTTACCAACGGCATTAAAGTACAAAAATTAACGCGACAATGTATCGTATAAAACACCAATCTATCCGACGGTTTTGTGATTCTTTCGATTCAAGCGGAATAGACGCTCGCCAAAATAGAATCCCAACTGATATACACATTTCCCCTGATACTTGTAAGCACGCCGCCGAACGGGGATATGTTAACTTAGGATACTCAAAAAACATTCTTTTTCGCTTCGACGAAAAAATCGTCACAAATACAAATAGAGGCAAAGTTGATGGCGAATACCACAACGAATGCAGCGATCGTTCTTGGATCCAATTGGATACTTTCGAATCATACATGCAAAATAATTCCTTAACTGTCAATCTAAAAGATGGCACCGTTAATAACTGGCAAAACATTCCATTACCTTGTCCTGTATATGAAAACGGATGTGAAACAACATCACTCGATCCTTTTGCATATACTTGGAACGAGCCCGAAAACTGCATTTTTTCGGTTCTCAATAAATTCGAAGCAAAAATGATTCGAAATGAAGAAAATTATTATATTGTAAAAGACTCTTTTACTAAAATATCCAACCACCATACTCGAGGTAGAGACACTCAACAATTTATGCTAAAAATACTAATTAAACCATAAACTTTATGTGGACACCCAAAAATAGTCTACCCGACCCAATACGAATCATTATTCATAGCATACCAAAACGGTTTTAATATGGATACTGGTTTAGAAATGAACTCGAGTGCTAATACAGGAATTATTCATTCGGAACCAAATTTGACTTACGTAAATTACACAAAAAATGAAAATTATCCCTTTGCACCGGGACAAATAGACTATGAACTCACACCCTCTATTACTAGAGTAAAAGGTCCAGATCTTTTTAAGCCGAAAGAAATTAAACGGCAAGTAAAACACTCTCTTGCATCTAGTCATGATGCTCCTATTTACACTTATGCACAAATGCAAAAATTTTGGAGCATGATTACTGATCACTCTGAAATGAAGGGTATTTTACAAAAAGTATCCCAAACTTTTCTTAATGCAAGAAAACACTTCTATCCGGACTCGAGTAGTCAATACGGATCTACGCAAAACATATACTTCGACTATCTTATCTCGCCTGATTTTTGGAAGAACGAGTACACTCGTGTTTTTGGTACAATACAGTACTATTAAGAAAGATGCGGATTATTATTCGCCTCTTTCCTTTTCGTCAAGTTTATACTCGACGCTCTTGTATTTGTAATAAAAGTATTACACAAGCACAAACTAACCGGCCGAACTCTTCATTTCGGAAAAATTATGTTAGCCGCCTCTTACAATATAATTTTCACTTCTATAGTGACTTCAATATTCGCTCAAAATGAGAACGATCAAAATATTGAGCTTGATCATAGGCCTCCAGCACCTCAACAAGAGGATTCTGAAAACGAAAATTAGGATAAAATTTATCCTAGACTCCAACTAGTCGATTACAATAATCGACCCGCTGTACCGGTCTAATTTATTTTATGTATTAGGAAATGCCCACTGATATTCTTCACACTCCAATTGAAGAAGACTTGCTAGATTTCGAAAACCTTCTGTCTCTAAATGACCCTTTGGAAATGCCATCCAAAATAATCAACCCGATTAATCAACCAAAGTTGAATACCAATTTTAAAATTCCAAAAGTGAAAAATTCTAATTGCATTCAAAAGAGAAAAGCAATTGTCCGACCTTTCAAAATTCTCCCCTCTTCTTCAACTAGGCAAAACCTAGAATCTGAAACTGTAATAGTTCACCAATCCGCAAATTCTCTAGAACTTGAATCAAAAATCGCAATTCAAGTCAAAAAGGAACAAAACCTGAACCCCAGGAAACCACCAAAGTTTGACACCAGTTTAAATTATGCGCTCTCTCCCTTTATTAACCAATTCAAGGTAGACACTTATCACCCTTACCAAAATGGTAACGGTGCATACCGTGTGGTTAATCCACAACTCTCCCATCAACATATTTGTGTTCCTGCAGCCTTTATAACTGCCCAAATGCAGACTCCAATACTTGACTCCTACAAGAATCAATTGCAAAAGAATTACATAAACGATTTAAATCGAATCAACCAAATGCAGAAAACCATAACAGTGCTCCGGGAAAAAAATAAGGGTCTCAGCAATAAATATCTGAGCCTAAAAACCCAGGTGGAAGGAAACTATTAGTTTCAAGATTATCTATTAATCTCCGTCCTTTTATTTTTTAACTCCAACTGTGATTTGGCCGCCTACCCTTTACAAAGTATGTATGCTTCTTCAATTATAGTCCAGTATTGCTGATAAGTATATTCGCTAAACCAAATTTGAAAAATTATATTTGATGTTATATTTCTCAAAAGTATCCAGCTGTGATTTGGCCACCGCCACTGCTCTGCTCTACAAGCACCTACACTACAAGCAGCCATTCTTCAACCGACTACAAACAGCCATTCTTCAACCGACTACAAACAGCCATTCTTCAACCGACTACAAGCAGCCATTCATCAACCGACTACACTACAAGCCGCCACTTTACGAACAAACTATCAAAATCAGAAATAAAAACTTTACGCAAACTTTATTAAAACTTTTTTGATGTTTTGTAAATTATATTATGCTTTTAAATTTTTTGTCAACGGGTATCACCGTTTAACAATCACCCTATAAGATGGTTGGATGTTCTGACTTGAAATCAGAAAAATAATTCTTAAACTTTTACCATATGTTCTGACTTGAAATTATGTGTTTGCTCGGTTGATAAAATATCACCAAAAGCAAACATTACAGCATGTGTTGTTTCTTTCTGATTGGTTTAACCAACAGATGGAATGTTGAAAATATCAAAATCTACGGTATATAAGCCAAGCGAAAATATACCAAATATCACTTCATCACTTTCTCAAAATCTCAAATCTCATAACCACTCTCGTACTGAGACCCCCAATCATCCTAATAACCAAAATCTCAAATCTCTATCTCTATAACTATCAATCCATACCCAAATGCCTCTTGATATAAAATTGATGTGTGTCCTCTATATTTGAAATAATATACCTATTTACGAGTGAAAGAAACTTTGTCTGTTGAATAAGAATAGAAAAGTCTTAACAACATTCAGAAAGACCCCTTGTTCTAAATAGCTGCGATTTGGTCGATCGCATAAGTTAAGTCAAGTTAGTTTGGAATAGGGGGAGGGGCGAACGTCTCTCTTTCGTGGATTCGACCCCCTGCCGTCCCAAAGGGTACCCCTTTGTACTATTTTGAGAAATCCATTTTTGGTGGCGGACCTTGAAATTTTTCGAAAGGTGACTTTGGCGTCATTATATACTAATTTTTTGAGGGAGCAGCGCGCGCCGAAAAAACGCGCTTTTTAGTAAAAAATTTCCAAAAAGTACCTACGAACGCCGCCTTTTTTGTTCTTTCACTTGACGAAGTGGGAAAGAAGAGCTATGGCGTAGGTTGTAACTTTACCACAAGTTTCGGCGACCGATTAAAAATAAGATGGGAGTCAAGAGTGGCATTATAGTACAGCTTTTGTAATCCAGATTTGAAAAAAGTTTGCTAAAAGTGTCTGCGTGTCGAGAAAAACTTGTCTGCAATTTTGTTTATTCAATCCAAAATTGGTCTGAACGTTTGTTTACAGACTAATTCTGATTTTCAATTCACTTATGTTTATTGTTTTAACCAACCCTTTTTAACTAGCTCATGAATTTCTTGGTTTAGTTTAAAATTTCAATTCAATATAGTTAGAATTTTTTAATTTTAATTTTTTATCTTAATTAAATAGTTCGTGATGTTTTAGTTTTTTATCGTGGTTGATGCATTCTGAGTACTTGCACCGTAAACGACTGTCCTTTTCGTATAAAGATTTGCAATCAGCTGTTTACTGTGGGAATAATTATTTTGGTCGAATTTTTTTCCTTTCATCAACGCGATTAAAACTAGAATTGTTTTCTTTCGTCTAAGCTGCCGATGAATAAATTTTATTGATGCTTAGTAAACATGCGCTTCATCAATTTTCTATATGGTTTCTTTCCTTTCTTACAGTTTTTTTACTCAGGTGTTGTGTGTGGTGTGTCATGCCAACTTCCAGCTGAAGCCGGATCAGTTCAAACCCAGTCCTTACCTGGCCCAACTCATTCAACACATCGCTCAGCTAGCCGAAAAACAGGCTCAGAGGAAAAAATCAAATTATTACACAGCTCCATTTTTGTTACAAAGACTACAGAAAAAATGAACCAACAAAAACATCTCGCAACGACGATAGCCGGTTTCAAACCGGTTTTTCTTGACACTGAGAAATTTTTTTGTAAAGTTTTAAAAATCGCTCGAATCCTGTCCAAAAAGGCTCTAATGAGCCATACCTTTCAACCCAGAACCCAGTCCGATGATCAATTGTGGTACCTAATTTTGCGTGAAAACAAAAAAATTAAAACACCCCAATGCAATGTTCCTCCCCATTTCCTCAATTTTGTGAGTTGCTGCGGTACCGTCAAAATAAATACAAAAGAATCAATTAAATCTGCTGTGCATTCGAAAAAGAATTTTTGACCCACAAAATTTCCTAAAAACAATTTTGCTGTTCTGCGAACTGGGCTTAATTTTATTTTTGAAATTCTCTTAAGAACCAATTGAAATTCTCTTAAGTTATCCTGAAATTCTCTTAAGAACCAATTGCTATAAGTCCTTTGTAAGCGTAGTTGAATGCAAGCCTTTAAAGACAAGTTCCCATTAAGATGTATTTTTATCAACATAAAAATGTTACTTGACTTCTTCAATCTTTCATATATCCGACAAGCCGACAAAATCACTACAATCAGCTCATGCCTTGTTTCAAATTTCCATAACTTTTTCTAAATAAATTCTCCAAAATATACAAAAAAAATTATATTTGGAAAAAGGAGTTGTTTAATATTTTTTGGATCAGTGATGAGAGGCTATGTGCACGTCATGTTGGCTACCTGAAGGAATTCAGATGTCGAGACTGCCACGAAGACATCTGCCGACTGTGCTGGAGGAGCCACGTGAGACACTCGGTCGAGTTGACAGAAGTGAGGAAGCAGGGCGAGTTTGTGCAGAGGTTGGGGCAGTTCGATCCCCACCGGGCCAGATTTGAGAATAAGAAGAGGGAGGCAGATATGGACCGGAAGCTGCAGACGGTGCAGAGACTTCTTGCACAGGTAGTTACAATAATTCAAATAAAAGAAATACAAATACAGGAACCGGTAAAATCATAAATACAAGAACAATTAATATTGTAGGTACAAGTACAAGCCCGTACCTAGTGAATGTTTTAATTCAGATCTGAAATTTTGTTTTTCAAAATTTATTTTAGATCTGAAGTTTTCAAATTCTTATCAAGATCTGAAATGAAGAATTTTAGATCTAAGAATCAACTTATGAGAGAAAAAAGGATCTTGCACAGAAATACCCTTGAGTACGAAGTGAAATTATAAAAACAAGAATCAAGTAATATAATAAATACAAGAACAAGTAAAATTTTGAAAACAAGAAAAATCGTAGCCAAATACTGGTCCAGTTTGGCATGACATTGACTCAGATATCATTGCACGAAAAGTAGAAATTTTTATTTCGAAATCGATCTTTTTATTCTAAATTTGAAGAAGAAGGGAAGAAAAGTAAGGTGTGCTAACCCATACCCTGAATGAAGTAATTGACATCTTGAAAGGCATCACCACTTGAGCCTCAACTCCGTCAGACAAGTTTCGATTAAATAAAATTTTGATTCATTTTTGATTAGAGAGTCACTTTTGAATTGGGTTTTTATATCCTCTGAAAACTCAATTTTTACTGAGACCAAGTTTTTATAATTTTTTTTGCTGCGATAACTTTTCTTTCTTGTTTGAAAGTTTCATCTTTTTTTCTTGAAGCAAAAAATATTTTGTGGACATTAAAGGGCAGTCAAAATTTTGTCCAAAGCAGTCGTGTTGTTCCGACTTTCATAGAAAGGATGGAATATTTGCGCTTGGTGAGATTTTTTGGATAAACCGTATAGTTTTCCCCCAAATTGATTTAAGGGAGCAGTTTTTCAAAAACAGAAAATGAGAGCTAAGTAAATTTATCTATTTTATCAAAAATTAATCTAAAAATAACTAGGAAAATTTTTTTGTGACTTCACAGTATGATTTAGATAATCTTTGAATCGTTTTCTCAATCAGTAATCAGTATATTCTGCTCGCTTCAGTTTGAAAAAGAGGAATATTTTATACTATATAAATTTTCAAAATTACTACGTGGCTAAGGGAATAGAAACTCTACGGTTGATCCTTTTTTCTTTCGACAAATTTTGTCAAATTAAGTAGCCACAGTGTTTCTCAATCAGTATATTCTGCTCGCTTGTTTGAAAGGAAAAAGAATATTTTATACTATATAAATTTTCAAAAATTATTACGTGGCTAGGGGAATAGAAATTCTACGGTTGATTCTTTTTTCTCTAGACAAATTTTGTCAAATTAACTAGCCACAGTGTTTCATACGATCTAAAAAGTATTGACGTCTTGAACTCAAACTTAAAAAGATGAGTTGTCTGCTATTATTTTCCGTATAGTTATCATCTTGGAGAGACCCAATGTTGGAAATAATTTTTCGGTTGTTTCAGCCTATCAGAAATGAGTATTCAAAAATTTCAGAGAACTCGCAAAAACCTTCAGAAGCTTCTTCAAATAGCAAAGTAGATAAATAAATCCAGGCCAGTAAAAACAAAATTGACTGATTGCAAATATTTCAAATATGTCAGATTGAAGTCGTATTTTTGTATTGGAAAAATTAAATACTTCGAGGGTAGCGATAAGATTCTGAATTAGTAAAAAACCAAAACCAAAAATTTTATTAATTTGCACGAAAATGTTGCAGTATCACTATATATTTTTTTTCCGTTTTAGCTTCGACTTTGAAAAACCATTCGAATAAAAACGTCTAACGACTGATTGATTGAAATTTTCCATCATTCGGTCCATCCATCAAAAGAACACCCATTTGAACAGCAATCAACTATTCTTTTTTTGTTTTTTTTTCAATTGGCTATCCTTGCTCTAAAACTAGAAGTAATTTGAATTTCAAAAAAAAAGAGTTAAAGTTTAGCAACTGTCTGCTGAATAAAAAAATTTGCTGTTGACTCAGTTTTCTCTAATACAGTTACTTATTTGAAAAAAGAAAAGAATCATAAAAGAAAACTTTTCAAATTCAAATAGCTTTTTTGTGATAGTTTTTTCTCTGTCATTACTTTTTCTTTTTTCTTGAGTTCATCAACTGCCTATTGGCTATACTTGTTAACTTTGGTGATATTAAAAGTTGATATTTGTAGCAAAACTAAAAGAATACAAGGACAGTCGGTTGCTGTGCAAGTAGCACAGTATGTTCCGACCATATTCTTTAAAAAATCATTAAAAAATTGTTTCGAATTTTTTTCCAATCAGTGTTGTTTTTTGTGCATGGTGTGATGAAAGGCTCTGAAGAGAACCTCAAACTTAAGTATGTGCAACAATCAGAATAAAATAGGCAAATTGGTCAACCGTTTTTGTCGAAAAATGACTAGAAAAAAAATCAAAAACAAAATTATATTTAAAAAAATCCTAAAATGACGTAAAAAATAGGCAAATTGGTCAACTGTTTTTCCGAAAAATGACTAGAAAAATTTCAAAATTAAATTATATCAAAAAAATCCTAAAATGGCGCGAATAAACAGTTTTACCATTATTAACCTTTTTCCAGCTGTCTGTTGGCTGTAACCATTCAATTTAATAGGTGCAATTATGTCACGAGGCACTGGAGAGTGAGCGACAAGTGGTGTGCAGTCTGAGGGAGGAGTTGCCCCAGTTGAGGGCCAGAATGGAGAGGGAGGATCTTGACAACTACTACCACAGACTCAACACATTCATGCACACTGCAAGAAACACACTCCTACAATCCACCATACAAGGTACAAGTTAAGGAGGGAGGATGCTGTATTCTTTTAGGAGGGGTCAAAACTGGGGGAGGGGGTGTTTTATTTTTCTATGAATATGACCCATTGACATTTACCGAACTCTGGGACTGACAAAACTCGGTAAAATTGAAGAGTTAAATTAAATAACTACAACCGTAGTATATAACTAGTATCGTACTTATACAAGATCTTATCCGATCCAGAGTTAACCTTTCTATAAACAAGGGTTTTCAAGAGGTTAGATACAAAGGTTTTGTTAGCTAACGTAACAAGTTAGAATAGGTCTGTATCTTAGCACAGATGAACAGACAGATAAACAAAAGATTAAGCACCATGAGATATAGCTGAGCAAAACTGGTGGGCGACCTTGACACCACTGCAATAACTGCAACGCTAAGCAACGAAGAAACATACTATGTTCTATGCGTGGCATGACACCATTACCGAAACAAAATAACCTAGCTGATTAACGCCAGCAAGTTGATTCAAGAATCATATAAACTGCTTGCTTTGAATACATGGTTTTTGATCGCTCATTACTCCATGGTCAAACTTATCACTTTCAAACGTTCTAATTTCGACACCTGTTCTGTAACCGAGAAAATTTAAAACTTTTTCGGAAAACGGTAGCAAAATTTAGTAAAATAGGGTTTCTGTTTCAACAAAATGAATAATTTTCAGTCCGTGAAATCTTAGCTGTCGATCTTAACTGAGATCAGGAAAAAATGAAAAAAAAAATGAAAAGTTGGCACAAATATTGCAGGTTTAAATAGTGAGAAGAGAAAAGCTAGCGGTGGTTTCCAGTCCTCGTCAGGCAGAGGAACTCTCAATCAGACAGGTGAGTTGATCTAGAGGGCAAAAGAGAAAATCTTAGGCCAACCAAAAAGTTATTTTAAACAAATTTTAAAAGAAACGTTTTCCATCAAATGCCATTTTGGACACTTTTTCGAACGCTTGGGCCAGCCAAAAATTTTTTTTATTGCACCTTCCTTTTTATGGTCATCATAGAAATCAAAACCTTTTTTAAAAGTTTCGGGGTTGATCGGTCAAACTTAGATGTCCCAAACAGTATAAAAGCCCCCCCCTCTAACTTTGACTTCTGAAACAGGTGATCAAGGAGGACATTATGGTCTTTATAATGACAGTGGCGACAAATGGAGCGCAAGTTTGAGTAGTTTGAGTGACAGTTTCTACGACAGTAGCAGATCACAGGTCAGTTGTAAAGTTGTACGCATCGATTGTATTAACTTTCCCTCCTTTGGGATTCGACCCCTTGCCGACCCAACGAGTCCCATGTTTGTACTATTTTGAGATATCTATATTTGGTGACGGACCTAGAAAATTTCTAAGAGTGCCTTCGGCGCCAATAAAAAACTAGTTTTGAGGAAGAGGGCCAAAAAACGCAATTTTTTGTCTAAATTTTCCAAAAAGTGCCTAAAATCGCCGTTTTTATTAAAATTTTGGCTTTTATTTGGCTTTTATTTTTATTTGGCTTTGAAAAAGTGGCGAGTATTGCAATTGAGTGATGTCTCATTTAGTATACGTCGCTTAAAGTATAGTTTTCAGTAATTAGACGTAATGACCCAAATTTTCAGAAAAATTAGGAAACATAAATGAAGTCCCTAACACAGAAAACGTTATCACCACACCCCGACCTGTAAGCTTGAACCGAAAACCGAAGGCCGTGCAAAAATTCAAAAACTACAAAATTTACAAGAAATTGCATCTTGGAATAATTACACATTTTAAAAGCCACAAGTAAGAGGTTGTCACATTTGCAGTAGTGTTTTATAGGTGCCAAATCAGTTGGCGGAGGTGGTGGCCTATCTGGTGCAGCAGAGAAACAACAAAGTAGCCCGCAATATCAGGAGTAAAAGTAAACAGCAACATCAGGAACATTATCGACAGAGTCAATCAGGTATGTGATGTAGAAAATGTAGCTTAAAAATTATGAAAAGCTAGCAACTCGGCTGCTTAGCAACTACTAGAGATTGGTTATTGTTAACATCACAATGATTGTGGCAGAAAATGTGAAATGAAACGATGAAATAGTCGGGTTGAAGTTGCATTGCAATTTAGAAATGAATCATTCTTGTTGCCTTGTTTTGACATGTTTCAGGGTTGTAAATTAACTATGTTGTTTTTATATTCATTGTTTTTTTTATTACTTATTAGGAAAACATTGATGTGACATCTATGCTTGAATTATATTTCATTTTACATTGATGTTACATCGATGAAACATCTATGTCACATCCATATTTGAACTAAATTTCAATTTTTACGAAGTTTTGATTTGTTTTCAAATTTTTGTCACGTGTCATTACAAACGATTAAAAAAACTTAACTGGCCTTAGAGCATTAAATCTGATGGAAACCATGTAAACACGCGTTTTTTTGCAAAAATTATAAATTCAGCTTGACAGGGTTAGCCTTAAAGAAACCGGGCTTTAGCAACTGGATTACACAAAGTTAATAGACTGAATTAGAACAAACTATTTCAAAATGAATCTAGGAGTTGACTCATTGCTTTTACTCTTCTAGTGGTAAAACAAAAGTTGATTCTGAATGACAAAACTTATACATGTTTGTAGGCACCAAGATAACTTTTTGAAACCTGTTTTTGTTATCCGAATCTCAACTTAGAAGGCTTTTAAAGGACATGGCTTTATTTTTTGCGGTAATTCAATATCTCAAGTAGTCTATCGACAGAAAAAAAGTCTAGACATAAAATACGAACTTATACTGAAATCAATTCGATTTAGAAAAAAAATCGAATACTCAAACTTTAAAAAAAAATCAAACTAAATGGCTTCTAAACTGATTTAAATTCATCCTTTTGTCTTTTTGCAGCCTTATTTTGATGCATTTCAAGTCGATTGTGTTCAATTTTCAATCCATTCAAATCGACTTGAAGCAACTTAGTTTGGTTTTTATCAATATATTTCAAAATATAATTGGAAAGTTGAAGAAAAAAAGCAACAAATTTGCCTATTTTTTATGTTAAAAAAATCATTGCCGCTATATAGGTTGTAATGAGCTTTTTTTCAGTTAAAAGTCCTAAGATTTGTTCGCTTTCAAACTTCTTTTTAAGTGGTTTAATTTATGATTAGGAGAAATGAATATCATGAGTACTCGTATATAGGTCTTGGTGAATTATTTTTGTTTTTTTTTATAAGAAAAAGGCCTAAAATTGTTCACGCTCAATTTTGATTTTTCGGTGTTCATTTGTGATTTTTTCAAGTTCAGTGCATTTCCGTTGTTAAAGAAAAGGCTAACTCCACTATCGAACAGGAAAAGTGTAAAGGTCACAAAAAACTTGATGGACTTTTAATTTCGAAAATTGAAACAGATAATCAGATTTCCCAGCTTAATAAAAGCTTTACATAGTGATCCAGTTTTTTCAAACTGTTTTAATTTGACAAAAAACTATCTATCATGATTTAATTCTCCAAATTCAAAGAGCTTCAAAGCCATCGATTCTTTTCTTCGAAATTCAAAAGTTGTTGAAGTGTTTTGAAAAAACAAGTCAGTTTCTTTTCAGTTTCCTTGCGTTCATTTTTTTCTTATCAGTTGGCTATGTTTTTAAATTATATTCCGTTTTTGTTGAAAGAAAGACAAATTTCACTGTCGAAACGAAAAAGTGTAAGGGTCACGAAAAACGCGAATAAATTTTTTTTTTTCAAAATAGACTAAGTTTTTGAATTCCCTGCGAAGTACCAAAAACTACAGAATTTTCCAAATGAGATATTTTCGAGGAAAAGTGCCAATCTTAAACAACTCTTGAAACGCAAAAATTTTCAACGCGATTTAATTTTTCTTCAAAATTCAATTGTTGAAATATGTAGACTTTTCCTTAATTTTCATCACCTCTAAAATTAAAAGAACCGTAAACACACAGTCCGCGAACCAACAGTACATACATTTAGGTCACTCTTTGAAAATTTTGGCCAAAAAACGCTTCCCCTTAATCGTAGTTTCTGTAGGCAACAAAAATGTGTTTTCAAAATCTTTTTGTTTGGTCGAATTAAAATTGAATGTCACGAAAATGTACCAAAGGGAAGATAATTTTTAAAAAATCCAATTAAAACTTTCTAACTTCCAATGCCAAAGAATTGACGTATTCATAATATATGTTACAGGAAGTCTTCGCTTAGAAGGATGGAACAATAAAATGCAGTCATAATGAATTCACATTCAATTAAGGGTGGTTTTCTTAAGTATAATTTTATAGTCTGAAAAGTATTTACACATTTCGCCCCTCACATATTTCGCCCCTCATGAAATTCTTGGCACATTTCGCCCTACACATATTTCGCCTACACATATTAAGGGCAAAATGTGTGAGGGGTGAAATGTGCCACTAAATTCAAGAGGGGCAAATAATGTGTGGGGCGAAACGTGGGAAATTCAGTCAGAAAACCCATTTAGTGCCCGATCACCAATTACAAACAGCCGACGCTGTTTCCTACGACTGCTTGGGCGTCAAACCCGAGTCACCCTACCATGGTGAGTCACCCTATTTGAGCGATGGCACACAAGAATCAACCAGGGAAGGACGGCTCATCATGAACCAACCTCCCCTCCTTCCAACCAACCGAACAATAAGAACCAGTCCGAGATATGTACCTGCCAGAATGCCGCCGCCGGTGGGAATAGGCGGAAACAGCATAAATAAACGTCGAGCGGAAGTCATTCAGAGTCGTCGGGATTCGGACCCGGATTCGTTTGCCTACTTCGGCAGGAGGTACTCGGACGGAACTGCACATACGAATAACAGCTCTACACATGAGCAAAAGTATTTTTTCTTAGATATTTCTAATGATACTTTCAAGAAACGATCATGAGAAAAGCACAGAAAAGTGGTGAAGTGGCTAAATTTTCTACCTCTCAGTTTAAAAGGTCGTTGAACCAAGGCCCACCTCTTCTCATAATTTCAAAAACCTTACCACAATTGCTAGTTTAAGTTTTCAATTTTGAGTCAATTAACCCTAAAATGTTAATAAAGGCCTCTTTATAAAGGCCTTATTAGTTTTGAGGATTAGTTTGCTCCGAACGAATAAAAACGGTTTTTATAGGTACGATAAAGAGCTTCCGAGAAACAGGAGAGCTCAATTATACGACCGAATTACAGAGGAGAGAACTTCAGAGATGATGACTCACGGGGGAACGGGAACTACGGGAGGGGGAGGGGGAGGGGCAGGAACAGCGGGTATGGTTACATCTGGAGGTATGGCCAATCGGTTACAAATTTTGAGGTCTTTGGGTTCGGTTCAATTCGTTCAAAGATTTACAGCTGAAATGATAACTTCAACTCTCAAAAACTAATTTGACAAGTTCTGAAATTATTCTGCTTTCATTGAAATTGATCCCGCTACGTTTTGATTGGCTCCCAAGCATATCACCTCGCGTTTTTTAACCCCCATTTCTTAACCCCCTCTCATATAACCCCAGAGGTAGACAATATCATTACAATTTCAACCCTTTTTAAAACCAATTGTCAAAACCAAAGTGAAACTTACATGAAACGAATTTGGAACCATAGAGTCGGTAAACATCAAAGCTTTAATTGCAAAAAATGTTGCGAAGCAAAACGAAATAACATGCAAGCTGCTAAATGCGGTTTAGGTTTGAACAGAAATGGCCTTGCCGATAGTCTAGATTATGATATAATCTTGGAAACTAATCCGATCGACATGATTCAAGTTATTAACCAAAAATGAATAGATTTCTCCAAAGTTGAACTTGGTCTATAAAATATACGTCGAAATATATTGACGTTGTTAATAATAGTTAATAATAGATCAATTGGCTGAATTTAAATGAAACATAGAAATCAAACTAATTGTGAACAAAAAATCCAAGTATTTTTTAAATGCTGATCATTTTAAAATAAAATTTATCTTATTTTTCGAACCATCTAGATTTTGTAATTTTTTTGAATTGTCAACATACAGTGCAACGTCTTGAATAGCTCGGATATTGCGAAAAAAATTTTTGCAGTGGAGACTAGTAAAACTATTCTCGTTGCTTGCGCATGCCTTGTGCAGGTCGAACAAATTTTTGTTAGTTAGTTGGGCTAATCGAGTGGCAATATTGTCTGTTATGGGCTGAATTGTTGTGGCGACTGCGACAGTCGAGGTATTACTCTCGATCAAGTCCTTGATTTTTCTAAAACTAGTCGAGCAGCAAGTTTTCCCAGATATATGTCATGATTATGCTCAGCCCTCCTTTCAATTAAAATTTCGCCATCCGTAATTGCTATTGCTCGGCATCTATGAGCTTGGTATTTTGAGCAGTTCCAGTCCGTATTGGTTTTGTTCTTACGTTTAAGATAGTTTTCGTGGCCTGATATCAATAATAATTGATTGTCTTTGGAAGATAAATTGGAATGGAGGGACGCTTCAAACGTTAAAGCTCACAGAATGGTAAAACAATTGTTCAAGTGTAAGGCAGTATGATTTTATGTAAATATTTTAAAAGTCATGTGTTGCTTTCATTTAGCCCCATGTAGGTTGTTTCTGTTTTAAACGCGTGAATGAGAGATAATTTCGGCTTCAACTAATTGAAATGCATATATGCTTGATATGCTAGAGGCATCAATTGAATTAGGAATGGCTTTCAATTAGTAAACTTAATTACAGTAGTTAAGAAAAGACATAATTTGACACAAATTATCGGTATTAAAATGGCTTAAATCTTTTTACGGGGTTACAAAGTAGAGGGTGTGAATATTGGGGGTTAAAGAATAGGACATTGTTTTGATTATCTGCCTTTTCGCAAACAAAAAAAAAATAATCAGAGGAATGGGTTTTTAACCTATGGCCTGTAAAAAAACAGTTAATATAAATTTTGACCCAAATAGTAAGAAATATCAAATATTGAATACCAACAGGTTATTTCAGGGGGCACCACAGTTTGGGTGAGCGATGCTCACGAATACGAAACCATACCGACTTTATCCCTCTCGTCTTCACCGACAAACTCAAATAATAATAATAACAACAACAACAACAACAACAACAACAACAACAACAACAACAACAACAACAACAACAACGACAACACAGAACCAAGAGTTAGCGCAATGAACCCTGCAGTTGACACTAGGGCGTTGCCGGAAAGAAGAGCCGATGGCGCGGGGGTGTCATGGGGTGGCATACAACGAAAGTATTCGTCGGCGCTGACATACGAAAAACCGACTGTAAACATGGGAGGTTAGCTGAAATAAAAAGTAATAAAACTCAACTCATAAAGCTATAACAAAAACTAAAACCGTTAAGACATCTTTTTTTACATAAATATTTTTTTTCTTCATTTTTGTCTTAAATTTAGATAGCAATCATTTTAGCTGAAAAAGTGACTATTTATCAGCAATTTTATGTTCACCGCTTTAGATTTTTGTCGATTTCGTCCAATAGCCATGAACCATTTTTGGTTGGTTTCTTCGCCCCCGCACTGAAATGATGAGCATTAATTACGATAGGGCTTTAAATCCTTTCAGTAGACTTCACGATCTTTTAATCGTAAATGTTCGTTCTTTCATCTTCATTACCAGGTTACGAGCATAGACTCTCCAATCCAGCATTGATAAGATCCGAAACAATAATCGGATCTGAAGCTCTAAACTCGGTCGCTGGAGGCACTAGTGGCAAAGCAGACACTGTCACAACAAACTCTGCTCAATCTTCGACTAATGTCAGCTCTGGAGCTCCTTCAACCAGTATCGCCAGGAGTGGTCATCCAGGAGTCACCGATCGTCGGCAAACGGGAACCTCAGTACCATCTTTGACGAAACGAGCATCCGATGGCAAAAGCATTGTGGACTCTGCATACAGGCCAAGGTTTACAAATGAGCCGACGCCATCCTTCTATTGTGCTCGGGTGTCAGGAGAAGGTGCTTGCGCCGGGGGTGGTACTTCAGTTATAGGTGGGCGTGCGCTTTATGAAACGGTTCCGAGGCATGACTCAATCAATGAAAGGCATGGGAACAAGAAGGGTGAGATTGAAAATTATTAAAAGTAAAATTTGATGGTGCTTGTCTATAGTAAAACCAATGCGAAAATATGTTTACTAGAAAGTGCATATTGCTTGATAAAAGAAACTAAACTATTGATTTGAAAAATTCCATAAGAGAAAAATTTGAAATAGGAGCGGATTTTGACGTAAACGATGGGGGCTGGGGAATGGCTGGGGCGGATCTAGGATTTTCTCTAGGAGTGGAGGGAAGGGCGGATTTTTCAAAAAACATTTCCAAACATTTGCGACTTTTTTTTTTAAATCGACCAAATTGTCCATCTTTTTTTAAATTGACCAAAGCGTTTCCAGGGACTTTGTGGACTGTTTTAACCAAAAAATGGTTTTTTTGGCGCGCTCTCCTCCATCAAATTTAGTATATATTGGCACCAAAGGGACCTTTAGAAAAACTTTAGAGTCAGCCAGCCAAAAATGGAGCTCTTGAAATAGTACCAAAGGGGGAACTTTTAGGTAAGAAGGGTCAAATGGCTGAAGAAAGAAATTGTCCTCAATCCCCCCCCACCTCCGCCCCGCCGCAAAATCCGCTACGGGGCGGACGCCTGCTTTGTCTCAGGAATTCGACTTCATCTTCATGTTTACCAATAAGCTCCTCTCTCACCACTTTGGCAGTATTTAAGCAGGGACACAACAGTTGTCCTCCCTTAAAATCTGAACAGCTCGTTGGTCCATTCTGAACAGCTCGTTGGTCCATTCTAGTACCATGTCAAATTTCGTAATTTTGTTCGACCAATTTTCAAAGTTTTCTAAAGGCGCCATGGCCACCAATGCATAATAAACTAGAGAGCGAACCTAAAAACGCAATTTTGCTGGTGTAACCAATAATATTGAAAATGAGAGATTGCAAAACTCAATTTGGTGGACTTATAACAAAAAGTCTAAAGTTGTTGAAAATCCCCTTGCTTTGAGAAAACCCTGGATCCACATCTGCTTTGAAATCCTATTTAGTATTTTTTCATTAATATCAATCTGAAATTTCTGAAACCATTGCAATTTATAAGTGTGTTTAGAAGTGGGGTTAATTTGTGTTCAACTTCAGGTGGTGGCTCCCTGGTGGTCGGAGCTTTCTGTGCATCATCATCTCTGCTGTACCAAGTCAAGGGCAACAGCATCAGACGCTCAGTATGGAAGCCGGACTCATCTCAGCTGGCCTCTGGGTCTCCCGGTGAGATATACTCAACCTAATAGGGGAGTCAAGATTTTTTATAGGCAAAATAACTCGGTAAATTTGAAAACATAACGATAAATTTCAACAACCTTTTTTATTGTTAACATCGGTAACATCGGTAACATCGGCCACAAAAACACTGCATAACTCAAAGCAAGCTGCAAAAATGGCCAGTATTTGTCCTTGAGACAAATTGCTCTTTTTAAAGGTCAGCCTTAATCAAGGCTGAACCAAATTAGAGCGAAAAGACGGTTAAAGTAGGTTTTTTTTTGGGGGGGGGGGGTCGAACCTGGTTACGGAGCATCCCATCAAGTTCGGGGCATATTTCAGTGGTAGAAAGGAAATGACCTAGGCGAGATTCGAACCGGCGCCGAACCCGCCGGGACGCACCATGTATACGCTTGGCTACTGTCCCTATATGCATTTACATTTATACTCTTGTTTTATCTTTGCGCTGCAACATCCTCCACCCCTAAACAAGGAAGAACGGCCGGGCGGGTCAGTTCGCTCGTAACGGTCTTTATGTCGGAGGATCTCGCGCATCCGTCCTTGCCATAGTGCAGTCTTAGGATACGTGCGAGTGGATAATGTCCACGTGGAGTGTCAGGCTCTATGACCCAAACCAAGTATTCCCGCATCCACCGTGTCCATATTGCGTTAGCGTATGATTGCGCTCTGGCGAACCGCTTTTATGGTCGAAGTTTTCTTCGAAACTTAGCGACGGAAAACTCGCTGCGTATTGACCAAGGATAAAATGATTCGGGGTCAACGCCTCTTGATCTAGCGGATTGGTACTAACGGCTGTTATCGGTCTAGCGTTAAGTGATTGCTCAACAAGGCACAACGTGGTTCTTAGAACCTCCTCAGTTACTCTTCTGTTGCCTAGGGTGTCATACAAGACGCGCTTAACACTCCGAACTAAGCCAACAAAGTTCGTGCCGTTGTCGGACATGATGGTAGTCGGAGTACCGCGACGTGCAATAAACCTCTCTATGCCCATCACACAAGAGCTTGTGTCGAGCGAGGGAACCACTTCAATATGCACCGCCCTAGTGGTGAGACAGGTGAACAAAAAACCCTATCTCTTTTCCGTACTTCTCCGGATTGGAACTAGGAACGGCCCAAAGTAGTCGACACCTGTGTTAGAGAAAGGAGGTTGCTTGTAACTCAGCCTTTCAATGGCAGATCAGCCATAATATGAGTTACTGTTTGCGCTTTGCGTTTTCGGCACGCAACGCAAGTATTTTCAATGTTTCGCAGCAACCATCGCAAATTTAACACAACGTACTTCAAATTAACCACCGCACGCATGTAATCCAAGCCTTGATGGAAATTCCTAACGTGCAAGTGCTGAACTAATAACCGAACAACCGCGTGACGTGCATCAAGTAAAATCGGATGCTTGCTATCGAAATTGGAATTAACCAAGGGGCTGATGCGCCCAGTAGAGCGAAGGATGCCAGCTGGTCCAATTAACGGCGAATACTTGGCGATCCGACTATTCCTCGTGATAACTTTACCGGCTCTTATTAGTTTTAGCTCACTAGGGAATGTCTCACCCTGGGACAGGTAATTGAGCTTCTGTTCAGCAATATCCATTTCAGACGGGTCTGTAATTTCTAATATACTCGACCGGAAATGTTTATGGGATGGCAGCCATCTTAACAAAAATGCTACTGTGCGTTTGTATTTTACAATTGAATTGAATCTCTTCCATTTTCCGAAGGGAAGATTTTGTTCTGTCAAAACATCGACGACAAAAATTGACGAATTTTCCAGACAAATGTCGATATCACATGATGGTCGTTTGAGTCTTATTTTATCAATAACCCTTGCATCGGGCTTGAACGGCCAATCAGTTGTTCTCAGTATACTAGGGCCATTAACCCAGCTGCTTTCCTTGAGGGCTTCCGAAGAAATCCATCGTGTACCGGTATCAGCTGGGTTGTCACTGCTAAGTATGTAGTGCCACTGATCAGGGGTGGTAGACTCCAGAATCTCACCAATGCGATTACCAAAAAAAACGGGTAGTTTACTACAAGAGTGAAGCCACTGCAGAACAGTGGTACTATCTGTCCACATGAAAATATCCGTAACTTTGAAAGAAAGACCTTTCAAAATTTCTTCTTTTAAGCGGGTTGCAAGAAGAGCCGCTTCAAGCTCTACCTTTGGAATAGAAAGCGCTTTCATAGGCGCGACGCGGGCTTTGCCAAACACAAAGGCTAATTCGGTCTGATGGGAGCTAGCAAGTCGCGCACGAAGGAAAGCGACGGCACAGAAAACATCCTGCGAACTATCACCGAACATGTGAAGTTCTATTCGGTCGAAAGGCTCAGTGAAATAGCTGCGAGGTATTGTCAGAAAACCTAACAAATGAAGACCTGAGTGCCACTCAAGGAATTGCTTTTTGATTTCCTCTGGCAGATCATCGTCCCATTTTTGACCGCTGATTCGCCAGATATCTTTTAATAGAAGGCGAGCCTTCACGGTATACGGAGCCACTAACCCAATTGGATCAAAAACAGAGGAAACAAAACTCAACGCGGTACGCTGAGTGATTGCTTTGTCTAGTGGACGATCAACCCCTCTACTAATGATTAAGGTATCTTTTACGTGATCCCACTTTAGACCGAGAACATGCGACGACTGGTCCGGACTCGCACAAATATCTTTAAGAGAGGCATTGGACGCACGGTTGTCCGGATCAAGAGCAGTTATTACGTCGGGCACATTGCTGACAATTTTTTTCAGACGAAACCTACCTAGTTTATGCAACGAGATTAAATCCCTACCTAATTACAAGGCGTCATTCCTGTTTTGAAAAGAATCCAGATAATCATCTATATATATTTCTGGACAACAGCCGAAGCAGCTTCGGGGTACTCAGCTTCATTATCCGATGCAGTCTTCTGCAAAGCAAAATTCGCACAATTCGGCGGGTCACGAGCACCAAAAATGTGACGCGTATGTTGATGAACTACCACACTTGATGTGGGGTCCTCCCGCCACGAAGAGAAGGTTGATCTTCTTCACGGACTCCAACCTGTAAAGACCTCCCTTCAATGTCAGCTGAAACGGCGTATTTATGCTGACGGAACCTTAAAAGTGCAAAAATGAGGTTTTGAAAGAGATCCGGTCCAACCAACAGAGATTTGTTCAAGGAAGCGCCATGACACTTCGATGCCCCATTGAGGACTCGGCGCATCTTACCGGGTTTATTCGAGTTCAATGCCGGGTGATGCGGGAGATACCACTCACGATCGGCTCGTGATTTGGGATCGTGTGCCTTAACGGTTATGACATATCCTTTTTGTATATCTTCTCTAATTGTTTCGGCGTATTTTTCACGGAGCGACGGATCCTTATCTAGCCTCTTTTCCAAAGACAATTGAGCTAAGGAGGAAAAATAGTTATTCGGTAGAGTACTTTCCTTATCGTTCCAAAGCATTCCATCGTGAAAGGTGTCATTTTTTAAAACGGACAAAGCGCGTTTGTCGGCGGCGGAACGGGCATCTACCTGCTTGAAGGCTCCATAGGACTCCAACTCGTACCAAGTGTTTTAAATTGGTCCGCAAGAGACATGTCTTCGACAACACACTTAAAGCAAGACGAGTTCGACTTAAAGGACGGCGGTAACGGACCACTTAAAACCCAACCTATCGGAAGGCGTACGGCGCTCGGTGAAATAGAGTCCTCCCCCAGAAGGTACTCAACGGGTCTTATGGCATGGTAGAAATCCTGTCCAATAATTATTTTGACTTCCTCATACTTAAAATGTATAGGTTTTATCGGAGCCAACTGCGGGTATTTTTCTTGTAATTCAGGAATACTTATGCTATCCGATCCAATGCAAATATGATCCTTAACATGGGCTCGAAAAGAAAACGAAAATTCACTATTATTCGTTTCAGCGGAAACTTGAAAACTTACTTGATGAGTTTTCATCAAGCTCGTGGAATTGAATCCATTTATGGTGGAGTTAACGGGAGTGCCAACCAAATCGAGGCGTTTTACGAGATCGGCGGATATCCATGAGTGCGTGGAAGCACTATCGCAAAGAGCTAGGGAATTAGTAATTGTCGCATCCGAAGAGACGGCGAGTGATGCAACTGGCAGGAGGCCTCTAGTTGACTCCTGGCTATGAATATCGCCGACGGCAGCATTAGTCGATACATGTTTAGAGTTTGTGTTACCTGACGCCGGGGAACTTTTAGTAACCTTAGGACGAAAAATTTTCTCAGCTCCATGTAAGAGCACGTTGTGCGTGCTTTCACAATCTGGCTTGGGGCACTTTCTGGCCTTGCTACAATTACGAAAACTGTGATTGCTCTGTAAACACGCAAAGCAAAGTTTTTGTTCGGCTACATGTTTCGCTCGCTGCTTAGCGTTTTTCTCTTTGAATACGGCGCAATTCCAAAGAGCGTGTTGACCTTTACACACAGAACATGGAGGGAACTTTGGTTTTTCCTTAGTCCTATCACTCACCTTTGCATTACTAGCAAACACTTTCGTACCTACTTTTTGCTTCACTGGTTCTTCAGACTTAACCTTATAATTAATTGTCTTTAGCCTCTCATGACCCTCCGCTTTTTCTTTAAGCCATTCGTTGAAATCTAGCAAAATTGGTCAATGCCACTGGCGTCTTACGGTTTGCATTGACCATGCTTCCTTAAGGTTTGGTGGAAACTTACTCACAGCCTGATTCAGTAAATTAACACTTTTCAGGTCATCGCTTAAAGATTGAGACTTGAATACAGCAACAAGTCCGGAAATTGTAGAGGAAAAGCCAATTACATTTTCCGATTTGTGCATTTTCAGCGGCGGAAAATTACTCAATTTATCTAGATGAGCCCCTACTACAGCATGCGGCTGCCGGAACTTTCTTTGAAGAGTTGCTAAAGCGTCTTTATATAGTACTCCGCTATAGCTATACTCAGCGATTGCGGATTTTGCTTTACCCACTACGAGCGTTTTCAGATAGGTAAGCTTTTCATCGTCACTGAGTATGGCTGAATCGACCGTCGGTATGAACTGCCCAAACCACTCATGCCAATTAAGTGGGTTGCCATCAAACTGGGTCAGCTTCCACTCAGGGAGATGATCTTTTCGGCTGTTGGCGCTGTGTAACTCGAAGAATTACCGTGACAATCAGGAACGAACGGTTGGTTAGCATGTGAAGAATTTTCAAGCTGTGCAAAGAACACAGTCCCTCCACTTTTTATAAGGAACAAAATTATTCTGAGGAACAATTGGAGTTACTGCGGAAAAAACAGTTGTCGAAGGAACGTAGTGTTTGTGAGCTGACATTACAGGGGCAGCAACAGCTTTTCTTAACAAATTACTATAAGGATTATAGTGGTCACTTAAAAAACTACTAACGGGAACACCCATATGTTGTTGTGCTGGGATTACAGGTACTTGGTAGCCAGCTACTGCTGATCCTGTACTGTGATGACTTAAAGAAACCTGATTAATTGCTGTTGATACAGGAACGAACGGTGCTACACCAAAAGGAACTTTTGCAGATGTTGGTGGAGCAAGATAGGTTATAGTAGTTACCGGGACTACTGACCCTGCGTTTGGATTGCCTAGCACCGGATGAGTGGACAGAAAAGTTTGCGGAGGCAAATGATTAGAAATAAGTTGAATGACCTGCTGTAACCCTACTGGATTGTTAACGGAAACCTGCGATTCGACAAATTATGTTGTTGTCCGTGAATGTGGTTACTGTAATACAATCCCGGATCACTAGAATCTTCCTGGCCATTATTCACTCCTGTAAAACTTGATGAGATTAAGTAATTTGTTGATGCAGGATAAGTTGCCTCAGGAGCTGTTTAACGAACGTGCTGCTCTTGATTGGGAACTACAACAGCATCAGGCTGATTGTGGTCGACAGATTCGACCCAGTGACGCGTACGATCCTTTTCATCTATTGTTAGTTGTGGAGAAATTCAAGTTAAACCACTTTCCTAAGCATTCTCGCTGATTTCCGACAACTCCTCTTCTAACTCAAGCCCTTTCAACTCAATTTCTGCCAGTTTTTTCCTGTGTTGTTCTTCAGCCAATCCTTCCAACTCTAAACTGTTTTGTTGTTCTTTCAGTCTTAATGATACCGTTGATGCCTCTCAAGTTCTTCTTGTTGTTTCTTTAAAATCATTAAATCGCGCTTTTTCTCAGAAAGTGTTTTCGACGGAGCGGCGGTATAACTAGATTTCTGAGAACCCGATTGCTGATGTCGGCTGCTTCGATGACACAACTTAGAACGGGTATCTGTTTTATGCGCCTGGGGTTTTTCACTTTTTTCAGAATGATGAGAAACTTTTGAGCGGCTATCTATTTTGTCCGGCTCTGTTACGGCCTCAAAACTTATTTTGGATGTGATAGCTTTTTGTAAAACTTTATCGTTGCTCTGAGTCAACTTATGAAGCCACATATCCTGGGCCGCTATCAAATCGTCAGGGTTGGAACTTTTTGCAGCCATATCAATCAACTCATTATTTACCTCGACCGTTTGTTCTATATAGATCCTACATTTTTCAATATAGGTATCAATTTTCGAGCAACGACTTTGACTCTCTATGTATTCTAAAATTATTTCATGGCATTTATAAAGTTCGTTTTCGAGATTGCTACGTTTCTCAAACAACTTCTTAATTTTCTTCTGAAACTTAACTTCCATGCTTTATAATTTCAGAAATAAACGACTCTCAGAAAAAACTTTATTTTCACTCAAGTAAATCCACAAAATACTTTTACCTGGCGTTAAAGTTTAAGCTTAAACCGGGCTTTGTGAAACAAGTCTCTTTCACGCGCTTTTGAGCCACTGCGGATAGTTTACGGAGCGCGTGGTATATAGAAGTAGCTCCTAGAATGAATACCATACACCTAAGAGACCTATGCGACGGCTACGTTACGCTTAACTACCAATGGGGTGGGGAAATTAAGTAGGTCGGTTGAATTCCAACAACGCACACGGAGTAAACCTGAGGATGAAAGAATTCAACTTAACTCACTTAATATCACCTTACCTGACCACTTAACATTAGTGTCACGCAACGAAGTCGGTAATCGGACGGGCTGAAACGGCTTAGGTTTACTTGAAGCGAACTGGCTTTTAGTTTCACCAATGGTGGGTGGGGATCAGGCAAATTGGTTAAGTTCCAACAACACACGCGGAAAAAACCTGGGGATGAAAAAACTCAACTTAATTTGCCTGATATTTTGCTACCAGACACCTTACCATAAGGTTGGTGTCATGTTACAGCACAGTTTCGCAGAATTCTGGGGACGTTTTGAGGAATTTTTGGATGTTTTTTACTTTTTTCCCAAAATTTTTCGGAAAGTTTTGGTCAGCAGGTTCGAGTCGTAAGCCAATCCAAAAAACTAGTCCAAAACTTCTTGTCTATATTCCAATTTCACGAATTAAGATTCCGTTCACAAATATCCAAAATTTTTTGGTATCGAGAAAAAATGCCAATAAGTTGACTAACTATCGATTGTAAGTTATTTCAGTTCAACAGAACTGCCCAAAAATTTTGAGTGTTGAGAAAATTTACCGGTTGCTAGCTTGCGGAAATTTTTTTAGCATATAGTACATCGTAGATAATTTTATAGCACAATTGGAGTTTTAAAAGTTTTGGAAACTTCTTACAGTTTTTAATTGGAGATTGGCTTCACCGGCAAAAATCCAAAAACTTGGGGTGTCGAGAAAAACACAGCTCTACTTTGACCAAAAGTCAACAATCAGGTCACCTGAACAGGCCTCTCTTCCGCTAGTCAGTCTGCTCTTTCGTCAGTCTGCTCTGTCGTCTGTCGGCCAACTGGGTACGCTATGCTACTTTTCGGCCAAAGGTGCACTTTCGGCCAGACGCCCACTTTCGACCAAACGCCCACTTTCGACTTTCGGCCAACTGGATTCTGTTTGGGCCAACTGTTTTCTAACTTTCTTTTTTTCGTATTTTTGGCCAATGAGAATATACCGACGACTTTTGAACAACTTTGACTGGGTCCCTTGTCGTGAAAAGAACGTAGTCGTGAAGAGAAAGACCTCGAGTCCCTTGTTAATTAATAGAAAAACTGTGTCCTTTTTGTCGAAACTCTAGTGGCCGGGAAACTCTCGTGTCCGGGAAACTCTCGAATAAAAGCGAAGGGGCTGGCTGAACTGACACGCACAATCAAACTGGTGGAGCAAAACCTCCTCTTCACCTCAGTTAAGAAGTTGTACGGTGTGACGTAGGCTGACTCCAGGTCAGATATTACGAGGTAAAGCACATCGTCGTGCAGAATTGTGTGGGACAGGAGACGCATCAACTGATGTAGAACCGGTTGGAATTCTCGAGTAAAAGCTGTGATATTCCTAAACTGCGTAGCGTGTTGTGGAAATAAAAGTAAGAAGAGATACTGTTAATTTACTGTTCTTGAACTTGTCTTGTTAACAGACGTTAGTAGCTGAGGTTGGTTACTGTTCTATAGCTTGTAATATGAAACACTGACCAACTCATCTATAAAGTTTTAGTAACACCAAATGGCCTTGACCACTCTTACATAATAATAGCATAATAAATATAGTTAGCACATATAGTTACTGCAGATGCAGTAGCTAGCAAACTGTCCTCAAGATTATGTACTGTGGATGCTGCAGTACCACATTCCCCCAGGGACCAATAAAATTTTTATCTAGTACATATAAAATTTTATAAATAACCTTACTATGAGTTTTTCGGCTCAGTTTTAGTGATCCCATTGATAATGAAGGTGTTTAGTTTTTACTATAAGTTTTTCCCAATTTCTTCTTTCTATTTTGAGTGTTTCTTAACTTCTAGAGGCACTTTCCACTGCGTGCTCCCCGGTTGTGTCGTATCCAATGCGGCATAACCAAACTTCTTCCGAAACAAATGGCGTTCTAGCAGCTTCAATCGGGTTTCCATCGGATTATTCTTGTCCGTCTTGACATTCGCCAGTCCGTATCGATACTGCTCTAGAGCCATTTCGTTAATGTCTGCTTCTTCGTCCGCGCTAATGTACCTAACCGAAAGTTTGACTGGGCTGCCCAGTCTTTTGGGCCCCTGGTTTTTCGTGGTTCGCTTGCTACGCCTCACGCTCGCACTACCTTGTTCGTCTACGACTGAGCCGTCAGAAATTCCTGATGGAGATCCGTGTTCGCCCGTCGTTTCTGTCTGATTCTCCGTTCTCGATCTAATTATCTCGTCTAATTATTGATCGGCGAGGTTTTGCCATTCCTCGTCTCCCATGTCCTGTTTTTGGAAAGCATTCAAGATTGAACTTGGTGAGGTGTCCCTTGTTATGCGCTTTTTAGACTGTCTCGCTTTGGTGTTCGAACTGCCTGTTGATCGGTTTGGTCCACTGTTTCTGTTTGTCCTGGATCAGTGACATCTTCTGCTGTTACAGCAGCTTTCTTTTTATCCACTTTCTTTTTTGATTTAAGTGTTCGTTCCCTTCTAACCTGCGAGTCTTCTATCGGGTTTAACGCCACCTGCTCTTGCGTTTTCGGTCCCACTGACTTTGGACCCCCGAGATTCGGCTTTGCTCGCTTTATTGCTAAGTTTAATCCCCCACCAACAGGTGTGTCCCACGATGTGACAACAGTCTCGCTGTCTTGAAACAGATCCTTTATCTGTTCACTCGGTAAGTTCCAATCCTCCTCTTCCGATATAGTGTCCTCAAGTAGCTCGTCATCTTTCTTCTGGTGTTTACTCTTTGGCTCCTCTGATGGACTCTTTGCGATCTCCTTTTGGGTTGTCCCGTCCTTGGCGTCCTTGGGTATCTTCGTAGGGGAACTTGGTATCATTACCAGATCACTTTTGCGGTATACTGCACCTGCAGCTGTTGTCACTGTTTTTGGTGAATCAACCGCAACTTTCACTTTGAACGGTTTTGTCAGTGCCGCCCCACTTTTTCTTGTCTCGTCTCTGCGGCTGAGATTGTGGCTGTTCCACTCCGACCACTTTGGTTTGTCCTCGACAAATCCCATTTCCCATGAGTAAAGAAGCTCCTTTCGCAACTCTGGGTCGATTGTACTTGTGGTGTCCACTAATTGTGTGAGGCTGGGTCCGTCATATTTACGCCGCTCTGCATTCCAGTTCGCGTTAGCCTCTAACAGGTTCCGAAGAGTTCTTGCTCTGTTCCTCTCCTGTGTCGACATACTCGCCTGTTTGAAGAGAGGGCTGACCTCCCTGCTTTTCTGCCCTTATTTAACGATTTTCAGAGAATCCCGAGATTGGTCAATCCTCTTCTTGAGTTGGTTTGCAGTTAATGTCGATCTCTCCAGATGCTGCTTATCTAAATGATCAAAGAATTCTACAAATTTATCTCGTATAATTTTAAACTCCGTTTTTGGTAATCTACCGAAATGTGCTTCAAATGGTGATTTCTGAATGGTTTTCTGCTTTATCCACCGCATGTCCCCAATTATCGTACTGAGACATAGTTTAATTAACTTTACATTTTCTTCCAGTAGCATCACCCCAAACGCCTTTTTATGGTTTGAATTGTTCTTTCAACTAGACCACACCCGCGATAGTCGCCCACCGGGCAGAACTTTTGTTCTATGTTATATTCGAGACAGACTTTTTTCATTACTTTTCGTTTGAATCCGGAAAATTGATCGGTTTTTATCGATTCTGGGATTCCGTGCGTATCTATGTACGACCGTAGGAATTTTATAGTGGTTTTTCCCCCCGTTGATTTTGTTACTTTCACCAAAGGAAACTTCGAAAACCGATCAATCGCTGTTAGCAAGTAGATTTTCTTTCCTTTAAAATCTTCTAAAGGTCCTGCGTAATCTAGCTGAACCTCCTGACCTGGCTGCGATAGCAGTGGCAGTGGTTGAGAGGAACTTTTTGGTAAAATATATTTTGCATTCTTACCATAGCGTGTACATTCTCTACATTCTTCCGCTAAGTTCACAATATCCTTGTGCATGTGGGGCCACCACAAATAATTAGACACGTCAATCATTGCTTCTTGCCCCGGATGTCCTCTATGATTGTGTTTCATAACTGCTTCACGCAGTTGAATTGGTACTGCCAGCCTATTGTCTACCAGAATGCAGTCATCGATTTTTCATAATTAATTCCACAGCGGATTCGTGTATGGGCCCATGAGTTCAAATCCTGCCCGATCCTTCCTCTCTATTACGCGACGTAATCGGTCCATCCACACATCCTCGGAGATGAGTTCAGCCAACAGCTTTTTATCGAACAGTTTCGATAAACTGAAATTCCCGACGTCTCCCCTGTCTGCCAATGAGTTCTCCAACTGAGTTTGCCGTTTGTTAAACCTTTTCGATGGTTAAATTTTGCTGACCTCTTGACTATGATCGTCGTCCTCGGCGGTTAGATCCACTTCTATGATAGATTTAGCTGGTGAAACTGAACGAGTACCTGCTCTCGGGCTACTCGTGACCATCTGAGTTACCGCCTCCAGCTCTTTGATGTTTCCCGACATCTCTTGATCTTTGCTGACCAGGTCCCAAATGGATAGTAAGTTTTTTGTTTCCTCTGCGTCTTGATCCCACATTATTGATCGTGCAGCACATCTGTCTTCTTCAAAGCTGTCTGACCCCGCTCTGTCTAGTGTTCCTCTCCTTATCCGACATGTTCGATGAAAGGTAGTCTCTATTATTTCTTCTTCTGTTAATTTATCGCTCTCCTCCTGTGTCCTACAGTCTCCGATCCTCACTGTCTTTTTCTTCATTTTTCCGTCCTCCATTTTTTCTGAGACTTTTTGTTACTATTTTTGATTAAATTGACTGACTGAACTGCTCTATTGAATTTGACAAAAGTGTTCGGATTCAACACGTTATTAATAGGCAAAAAATTTGAATTGCAGCCGGTCTCGTTCCGGTCGAGCTTTGTTCGGTTTTCGACCGTTTTGTTGCTATGGCAACCACGCCTGGATTTTGACAATTTGTCTTCTCTTTTCTGTTTTTGAGAATATTCTAGAACTTTTTCACTCTGAGTTGTTACATCAGTATCATTCAGCCGACTGTACAATCAGTCGAGTGCTCTATGAAAACACTCAATTGAAGTGACCACAAATTTTTCATCCAATTTAGTTTCTGGCCAGGGTTCTCCTGTTGGTTCTCTATATAGATAATCGACTATCCCATATCTTTTCCCGGAATATGGACAATTTTGAATTGATAAGGCAATAGTCTATCTACCCATCTCGTTAATCTTAATTGATATGTTTTGCTAGACCGATTGCCTTCTAAGGCGGATGTTAATGCCTTATGATCAGTGACTATTACAAATTCTTTTCCTAATAAGTAATGTTTGAAACGATCAACTACCCACACTACCGCTAACAACTCAAGCTCATTAGTAGAATATTTTTTTTCTTGATTATTCAGGTAGCGCGATGCGAATGAAATTGGAATCCATTCATTCTTTTCTGTTTGTTGCTCTAACGATGCCCCTAGTCCACTATGACTTCCATCACATTTGACCCGAGTATCCCTAACCGGGTCATAATAATTCAGTTTAGCAATGTTTGCTACTGCTTGTTTGATTTCTTCAAATACCTCAGTGTATTCGGGTCCCCATTCGAATTTTTTTACTGGGATTGTAAAATTTTTCATTTTTTTTCTTCATTTTTCTGGCGCAATAATGGTCTAAGCTTGTCTGTCAAATTAGCTGCATTTGGTATAAACTTTGAAAGATGATTAATACTACCTAGAAAGGATCTAAGTTGTTTGAGCGACTTGGGATGCTCTAACCTAAGAATAGCTTGCGTTTTCGTAATTTTTAGGGTAACCCCACTTTCTGACAGTTTATGTCCAAGCCAATTTACTTCTGTTTTAAAGAATTCACATTTCGACAGCTTCAGGGATAAGTTTTCCTTATCTAATTTCATTAGAACGTCGGTAATTAATTTTTCATGTTCTAGCTCCGATCCCTTTGAGACGATGAATATGTCGTCCAAGAAACAAAACGTGTTCTTAGAATTATTTAACGTCCGATCCATTGCTTTTTGAAATTCGGCTGGCATATCTGCCAACCCGTAGAATCCCGTCAAAAATCGATTTGTACCCGTAGCTTTCCCCATACGATGTTGAAATTGCACTGTCTTGCAGTTTGCGGTGTCAATTTTAACTGACTATACGCATATTTCAAATCTAACACAGTGAAAAACAAGGTACCTGCTACTTGTGCAGTTACTATCTGACTGACACCGTCTTATAGCTCCTCCACATTCGGCATCTGATACTTGTTTTTGTACAATTGTCTGTTGATAGGCTTTGCATCCAGAGCCAATTTAATTGAATCATCTTTCTTCACTGTGATGACAATAGGGGCTATGAAACAATCACTAGTACACTTGTCTAACTTTTGAGTATGGCCTTCTACTAGTAATTTTTCGATTTCCTTCTCAACTTTTCCTTGCACATGGATAGGTATTATCCTCCCCTTTTCCTGAATCGGTCAGAGAGGAAACTTGAGCCTCGTACTTACTACATGATTTACTGATCGTCCTTTTCTGTCAAACAGGGGTTTGAAATCCTCATAGAATTTTTCTTTCCACGACCCCGGCTGTTCACACAGCATTATGTCAAATCGGGATTTTTCTTTCGGAGCAGGTCTTTGCGTAGTGGTTATACCCACTTTACTTTGTAAATCTAAACCTAAGATACACCATGTCCTCCGTTCAGTTATCAGAAATGCAGCATCCGGAACTTTCCATCCAGCGGACCGTTTTTTTGCCTTCACCGCACCCAATATTGCTATTGGTTTTTTATTATAGTCCACGAATTGTGCTGGCAAATTCAATTTTTCGACCGGGGTGAACTGTATTTTCCCTGACGAGTCTAAAATCTGTTTCGCCACTGTCCAATTTAGAAATGAAATTGGGCTACCGGTGTCCACTGTCATATATATTATTTGGTTATCAATTCGGATTAGGGCTTTCAATGATTTCATCCTTCCCGATGTTGAATCTTTCCGAATGTCAATTTTTTTCGTTTCGAGTTTATTTACTCCATTGCTGCCACTGTTGTCTCTTTTTTTTTCTCTTCGATGTATCGATTTATCATCTCTATCTGATTGTCTTTTTGTTCAATTGCCATAACCTCAAATTCTTCACACGAATCAAATGTTTGAATCAAATTACATTCTTCCCCCGAACTCTCTGTATTCTCAATTATTTCACTGACCTGTTGTGAACGACACATTCGAGCAAAGTGGTTTGGTTTATTACAGTTCTTACATTGTTTTCCCATTGCCTTACAATTTTTCAAATGACCATCTACAAATGGTTTGCCACACTTATTGCATTGATTCCTATCATCTGCGTTATATATTTTCGATATCGCCTTCCTATTGGCTGTTTCCGTCTATTACTTTCGCGATAGGGTTTTCTACTATTCTGATTCCTGTTTCCCACCTCCAGGATAGGTTCCTGCTTGATTTTAATTTGAGAACCTGGTTGGGTTATTGTTTTTGCAGCACCCAGTGTGGACGTCTGAAACGCCTGTGTCAATTGTTTGCTCTGCTCGAATTTTATCGCACGTTTTAACACTTCTTCAGGAGGTAATGTCTCAAACGTGAGCTTGTCCTGCAATGCTGGGCTTCGCATTTTAGAAATAAAGAGATCTCTGACTAACTCATCTTCTAAAGTGTCCAATGCCGATTTCGCTGCTTGAGCAGCTAGTGCGGCATGAAATGACTCTGACGATTCTCCCATTTCCTGCGATCTATTAAATAACTTATAACGCTCATAGGTGATACTTTGGCATTTTTCAAAAGTCTCCTTTGCTAATCTGGCCATCTCTTTAAATTCCAATTTAGAAACCTCAACATGTGGATTTTTTTGAACAAACTGTTTCTTTCCTTCCGTCCCAAACGCAAGAAAAAGCCTGGATGCTATTCGCTTTTGAACTTCGTTGTAGTAAATATAGTGACCCACTTTAGGTCCTCTTTCTCTCCTCTCTTCCTTCTCGACTGCTACTCGATCTTTTAATAGTCTGTCCCGTGCTTCTCTAGCTGCTGTTGCAGCAGCGGATTCACCCTCTCTGGGTGTTTCTGGACGGGGTTCCGGCTCCTCCAACACTGGTTTAGGATCTTCCAGCATAACTTCTGGATTGACATTTTCTTTTACAGTTACCGCCATCAGGAACTGATCGAACCATACTTTAAAATTCCAAGGTGGATCAGAGTTCGCTGTGGTCCAGAAAACAGAAATTCTCATGTCAGTTCTATTATCCTGAGCCAAAAATCCTGCTGACTGCGCCATGTGATATTCCTAAACTGCGTAGCGTGTTGTGGAAATAAAAATAAGAAGAGATACTGTTAATTTACTGTTCTTGAACTTGTCTTGTTAACAGACGTTAGTAGCTGAGGTTGGTTTCTGTTCTATAGCTTGTAATATGAAACACTGACCAACTCATCTATAAAGTTTTAGTAACACCAAATGGCCTTGACCACTCTTACATAATAATAGCATAATAAATATAGTTAGCACATATGGTTACTGCAGATGCAGTAGCTAGCAAACTGTCCTCAAGGTTATGTACTGTGGTGCGCCATAAGTGTCCCTTGTGGGGCGCCAAAATGTGCGCCTGAATCTCCACGGATTGTAAAAATATCAGATTTCAAACAATTGAATTCGAGTCTTTTATCGGCAAAATAACTCGGTAAATTTGAAAACATAACGATAAATTTCAACAAGTTTTTTTATTGTTAACATCGGTAACATCGGTAACATCGGCCACAAAAACACTGCATAACTCAAAGCAAGCTGCAAAAATGGCCAGTATTTGTCCTTGAGTCAAATTGCTCTTTTTAAAGGTCAGCCTTAATGAAGGCTGAACCAAATTAGAGCGAAAAGACGGTTAAAATAGGTTTTTTTGGGGGTCGAACCTGGTTACGGAGCATCCGATCAAGTTCGGGGCATATTTACGTGCTAGAAAGGAAATGACCTAGGCGGGATTCGAACTGGTGCCGAACCCGCCGGGACGCTCGGCTACTGTATACGCTTGGCTACTGTCCCTATAAGCATTTACATTTATACTCTTGTTTTATATTTGCGCTGCAACAAAGATGTTGCAGTTATAGAGGGTTATGAGAATCTTGAAAACTAAATCTCATTTGGAAAAACCCGCATTAAATCAAACAATTTCCAAATTTTGAAATTTTTGAATGTTTCATAATTTTAACTAAAAATGGTCAAACAACTGAAAAAGGCGAGCGTTTCCTACTATAAGAACAAAAACTTGGAGCCTTTGAGTGAAATTCATAATCAAATGCTATTTAAATTTTGGTTCTGAGTTTTTAAGGATGGTGAATGGCTATGTCACTGCTTCTCAGCCAAACGTCCTTTGATTCAAGAATTACCATGATTTGTACTCTTAGCTTACAGGTGAAGCGACATTGTGCAGCCGAAAATGAAAGTATACCAAAAAATATACAATGAATGTAGTTTTAACCAGGGGCACAACAGATGATTTACGCACTGAGTTGAAAAACTCTTAAGTTGTTCATTTCTCTCGTGGATAAATTGGTAAATAATAAGCTTAAATTTATATGCAGGAGATGTCCAGTCCGTTGGCGGAAACATCGAGCCTTTGGACTCTGTCCAATGGGAAAGGCCCAACTTCCCGAGAGCAATCACCCTTGGCAGTATTTCTTGCCCCCACCATCCCCAATTCCAGGGGGGCACTCTAGTGTACATTGGAGGACTGCAGTTGCAGTTTACAGATGAGGGGGAGGGGGGAGTTGATGAACGCGTGGGGGGAGTGGAAAAAATCCCGACAGTTTGGCTGGCCGATTCGGATACTTTGCAGCCGCGGATGGACCTGAAGATTTCTCAGTTTATTCGGCCAAGTGAACTCATAACGATGAATTTTCAGATGGCGGCACATGAAGAGGTACATCAGAACTGGGTTATTCTCGTAGCAGAGAGACCGCTGGGCCGAAATTTTTGAAACAACAAATCCTCCAAAATTTCAAAATATTTGGCGCAATTTTCGATCTTTGTTTCACTCTGCCTCAACAAATGTTCTAACCTAATTTAGAACGTTTAATTCAAAAACCTAATCTCTGTGTTCTGAAATTTAAAATTTTATTGAGACTTTTTAATAAAAAAATATGCCAAAAATGAAGCCTTGAGCAACTCTTTTGTTTAAAAAAAATGGCCCATTTTAGATAAATTAGATTTTTGGATTAAGGTTTTTATGTACTGAAATGAGTGAAAATTATCTTTCAGACTTGAAACTGGACAAAATTAGGTTAATCTTAATTATTTTTGTCAAAGAGAGGGATATTACAAACAGCTTAGAACTAATTATATTATCTCTAAATTAGGGATTAAATAAGGATTTATTAGAGTAATTATATAATCAATGAACTCAAGTACTTTCAGGTATTGGTGATTCACGTCGTAAATACTGAGAGTTTCTACATTTTCCACAATCAGCAATTCGCGTGCCGACTCAAAGCCAGAGTTGCTCCTGGAATTAGCCAGATGGAACTAAGAGCCGGCGGCCGACTGATTCTAGGCAGCGCACAAGAAGAGACCCTAAGTGTACTCATCTTATTGCAGAAAGGGGGGACTAAGTTCAAGTTCCAGGACCGACAGAGACCTAGTTGGGGTCCGGTCAGAGCTCGAAGAGGGGTGTTTGTAGTTCCCAATGACGAAGGCGACATCGTAGTTGTCGGCGATTTGGATCTCAGTGACGTCGGCAAACAACCGCCAGACGAAGTGGAAACCCGAGGGGAGGTCGAGAGTGAAAATAGAGCCACGACAGCGGCGGAGGGTTTCAGAGGGATCAAAAAAAGTCGTCTAGTCTTGTACAACTGTGCCTCTAGAAGTACTGAAGTATACGACACTTATGATAGTCCACATTATATGAGGCAGTTTGCAGGTCTTCAAGGAGGGGTTTTGCAGGGGAGAGACGAAGGCGATAAGCTGTTCTTGTTCAAACTAGACTAGACTTTTCACCATGAAAAATTCGAGCTAGGGTTTTTAGGCTCAGTCTTACCAAAGATGGTTGAAAGCGCTTCAATACTTAAATTAACGCGTTGTGAGAGCGTTGTGAATGTATCCAATTTCAACCAATCAGATTCAAGTATTTCATTTCTGTTTTCAGAATTTGACATTTTCGACTTAAGGCAGTATAAGTAAAAATGACACAAAGCTAAGCCTGTTTAAGGCCTTATACAAATCAAGACAAGACTGCTCGTAACAGGGCGTAGCCCTGAATGTTCCGACTGCTTTTTAAGGTTTATGGAGCAGCAGTTATAACATAAAAAAATTAAATGAAATAAAATAAAATGAAATTTTTTTTTCTAAAATTTGAAATTTTTTATGAAAATCATCCCCTCACACGCCATTTAAAGTACGAAAAGATAGATTTCGTTCCTTGTAACAAATCAATTTTGGCAAATAAGCTTCGTTCAACCAATTTGGAACGATTTATAAGAAGGATTAAATCTCCGCTTACGCGTTAATAGCGCGAATTTTATCGCGCGTTAATTGTCTTAAATTGGTCAAAATGGCCAAAATGGCAATCTTTAAACCCTCATAACTTTACGAAAAATGATCACAGGTAAAATATCTTTTCAAATTTAAGCTCAGGACAACAATACCTTTTGAATGATATAAAAAAATTCCATCAAAAATTGCTAGTTAAAAAGTCGAAATTTGTCTGAAGAAAAAAAACCCACCCCGAGCACAAATATTCCGTTACTTTCGTATCGAAAGTCGGAACAATAAATTAATTTAGTTGAAATAAAAGATTGTTGGCGACCTTGAGCTCTTTTAACGGTCAAAGAAAAGGCATTTTAAATTTTTTTGTGATTGGTTTTCAGCGTGAAAATGAGCCGTTTTGTGTTGTTAAACTTGTTCAAAATTGCTGATCGAAAGTGATTAAGCCAACAATTTGACATTATCTATGAAAATATATCTATGACCAATTTAATATCCTCGAACCCCTCATCCAACGCCGTTACATGCAGAGCTTAGCAAAATTAATTCAGTTTGAACGGTGTCGGATAATGTTGACTTGGTCTATTCAGGGAGGCGAGGGGAGGGGGTGGGGGAGAGACTAAAGCGGTGTAGTGCGACAACCAGAGACCTTAAACCGAGAATCGGCTAAATTTGAATCAGCAAATTGAGTTATGCCTTGTTTTTGTAATTCTTATGTCATAATATTACATAACTACTACTTTGTTGAGGTCACATTTTTTTTCTATGAAAAATAAGCCTCCAATGCAGAAAAGATTCACGTTACCTTTTTTGTCGGCTCTTTTTCCTGTGTACTGACCTTGTAACAATAACCCCTTTCGATAGAAGAAAAAAGTTTTAAAAGAAAATGAAATAAAATCACTTTGAACAATTAGGCATTGATAAATCCATTCTTATCTTAAGCGCTTTGGATGTCTTTCACCCCCATTGAGCCGAAAACTAAAAATAACATAATAAACTGCTGTAAGCAAAAATTTTTGAGTGAATAAATTTTAAATCATTGAAATCTTGTAACAAAAATTACATGAGCTTTTCATTAAAAAAATCAATAATTTCTTGCCTTTAAAGCTACACAAAACCATGTAATCAAGCGGACTAAACATAAGCCGAAAACATTTTGGCCAAATAATATTTTTAAGCGAAAAAAAAAACAAAACGAAAACCAAAAAAATGTACATCGTTTGCGCTATTAATTTACCAATTACAGGATATATTAAAAACACTTGCATCTACGATGAAAAACTCTGAAAGCACCAGGAAACTCCTTGATGCGGTAACTAACTCGACAAAACATAAGCAGACAAACGAAAGTCCAAAAATTCAAGTTTTTTTGGATTTTTTCTTCATTTTTATACAAACAAGAAAAACGAGGCCCCGCCGCGACTCTACCTCAGACCGTTTACAAAGGTAACCACGTTGCTTCTAGACCAAGTGTGAAAGATTCGTGAAGTTGCTAAGATTCAATATTGAAGCAATTTCACAATTTCTTACAGATTCGTAAAAAAAGGTTGTTTACTGGAAAATGTCTAGTTCCCGATTACAAGACACTTGCAAGTGTAATAGTAATTAGCAGAAAAGTTTTCTAATTCAAAAAGTAGATAAACTAAACAGTCGTTGAAGACTTAAGAGGCCGATTGAAAACCCCCTTAATTTTTTTTTACTGTTCTATGTAGAAGAAGTAAGGCGACAATTCGTAACAGGCGAGATTTTGTAACAGGTGACAAATGTAACAAGCGAAAATTCGTAACAACGCACTGGAAAGTAGAATACGCTTGCTCCGCTTCGCTTCGCTGTGCTTACATCCAGCTCGAGAGGAATATTGCGCGTGAATCAGTGTCACCCGCTTAACCTATTGTAACGAATTGTCGCCTGTTACGAATTTTCATCTATTACGAGTTGTCGCCTCACGTAAGAGGAAATTAATCTTCAACAATTTTCAGTAAAAAGCTGTTTTGAAGCAAATTCCATAATTTCCCTGGCGCTGCATACTCTACAGCAAAGCGACCTTGATTTGACAAGTTTGAATCGCTTTGCCGTATATTATGCTGCGCTTTGAAAAGATTTTGGAATTAGTAGAAACTAAAATGTGGTATTTTTTGTAAGATAGCATTTTGATTGAGAATTGTTAATGATTACTTTCCCTCTTTGCCAATTTTTAGTTGAATGCCGCTTGTATATCACCAGATGGTAAATTGTATTTATCGATTAAGAAACGAAAAAAATAGTACAACTTCTTGAGTGTCTTTCATAAAGAAAACATGCTATATCTGTGTTATATGAAACTTCCTTGCTTGTTGGAACTCAAAATATTCACCGCCAATACCATCATTTTAATCATATTCAACTTTGATGGTTTATCCAAGAAACTCAAATGCGCATCTGAAAATTTTCAGAAAATTGATGAATCACTGTTTCAAAAATGTGCTTTTGAGTTTTCAGCGACTCAGTTAATTTATTCCATGTTTGGCCTATAGACGATCAAGCTGGAAAAATTTATATTGAATTAGCAATTAAAAATACTAGAACTAAAATGCAAGGAGCGCACATGCACAGCATAATAATTGGGTATTTATTTAAATTTAATATAAGCAACAATTTTTCACAGGGCATTGGTTAATAAAAAGATTACAAATTAGCATAAACCAATTTTTTTTCAATATTTTGAGTTTCATCTTGCTTCAGTCTTCATCATTGTATTTGTAATTCAGAAAAGTGAGTTTTCGCAATCCGTTCAATCGTTGAAGTGGGCGGGGGTTGCGTTGGATGTTTGGGGGATTAGGTTTGATAGAGAACAACAGTTTGGGTTCAACGGATCTTCACACATGGGATCCTTACATTTGGGTTGCATGGGCGCCATTAATGGCTCTTCTCATATAAACATAATTTTGTAGTCACTGATCCTCCAAATTAGTATGGTAATGAAAATATTCTCCGAAACTTTAGCGTTTTAATGTCACAATTAGTTCAAAGTATTGTTCAGTAGTAGAGATTAGGACCATGTGAATTATCCAGGTGTTTAGACGAAGGAAAAGTCCCCGCACCTCCTCCCCCTCCTACGACCATTCCGGCCCTGGATACCACCCCTCCCGATGTTCGCAGCAGACCACCTCCTGATGGGGGCGAGTGTTGTTTGTGATGGGCGGCCGCATTCGTGATGCTCTGCTTAAGTGATTGGGCACTGATGAACGGCTGAGTCTGAAAATGAAAAACATTAAAAGGAGTTCATTATAAAATTTAATGGAAAAAAATCAATTATAACATTTAGGGATTCATAAAAAATGACAAACTATCAGTCAAAAGAGGAATCTTAAAACCTGTCTAGGAATTTTGATCACTCCTAAAGAAGATCATGGGTTATAGATTCAAGTATTTCATTTCTGTTTTCAGAATTTGACATTTTCGACTTAAGGCAGTATAAGTAAAAATGACACAAAGCTAAGCCTGTTTAAGGCCTTATACAAATCAAGACAAGACTGCTCGTAACACTGCTGTTCCGACTGCTTTTTAAGACTGTTCCGACTGCTTTTTAAGGTTTATGGAGCAGCAGTTATAACATAAAAAAATTAAATGAAATAAAATAAAATGAAATTTTTTTTTCTAAAATTTGAAATTTTTTATGAAAATCATCCCCTCACACGCCATTTAAAGTACGAAAAGATAGATTTCGTTCCTTGTAACAAATCAATTTTGGCAAATAAGCTTCGTTCAACCAATTTGGAACGATTTATAAGAAGGATTAAATCTCCGCTTACGCGTTAATAGCGCGAATTTTATCGCGCGTTAATTGTCTTAAATTGGTCAAAATGGCCAAAATGGCAATCTTTAAACCCTCATAACTTTACGAAAAATGATCACAGGTAAAATATCTTTTCAAATTTAAGCTCAGGACAACAATACCTTTTGAATGATATAAAAAAATTCCATCAAAAATTGCTAGTTAAAAAGTCGAAATTTGTCTGAAGAAAAAAAACCCACCCCGAGCACAAATATTCCGTTACTTTCGTATCGAAAGTCGGAACAATAAATTAATTTAGTTGAAATAAAAGATTGTTGGCTACCTTGAGCTCTTTTAACGGTCAAAGAAAAGGCATTTTAAATTTTTTTGTGATTGGTTTTCAGCGTGAAAATGAGCCGTTTTGTGTTGTTAAACTTGTTCAAAATTGCTGATCGAAAGTGATTAAGCCAACAATTTGACATTATCTATGAAAATATATCTATGACCAATTTAATATCCTCGAACCCCTCATCCAACGCCGTTACATGCAGAGCTTAGCAAAATTAATTCAGTTTGAACGGTGTCGGATAATGTTGACTTGGTCTATTCAGGGAGGCGAGGGGAGGGGGTGGGGGAGAGACTAAAGCGGTGTAGTGCGACAACCAGAGACCTTAAACCGAGAATCGGCTAAATTTGAATCAGCAAATTGAGTTATGCCTTGTTTTTGTAATTCTTATGTCATAATATTACATAACTACTACTTTGTTGAGGTCACATTTTTTTTCTATGAAAAATAAGCCTCCAATGCAGAAAAGATTCACGTTACCTTTTTTGTCGGCTCTTTTTCCTGTGTACTGACCTTGTAACAATAACCCCTTTCGATAGAAGAAAAAAGTTTTAAAAGAAAATGAAATAAAATCACTTTGAACAATTAGGCATTGATAAATCCATTCTTATCTTAAGCGCTTTGGATGTCTTTCACCCCCATTGAGCCGAAAACTAAAAATAACATAATAAACTGCTGTAAGCAAAAATTTTTGAGTGAATAAATTTTAAATCATTGAAATCTTGCAACAAAAATTACATGAGCTTTTCATTAAAAAAATCAATAATTTCTTGCCTTTAAAGCTACACAAAACCATGTAATCAAGCGGACTAAACATAAGCCGAAAACATTTTGGCCAAATAATATTTTTAAGCGAAAAAAAAACAAAACGAAAACCAAAAAAAATATTTATCGTTTGCGCTATTAATTTACCAATTACAGGATATATTAAAAACACTTGCATCTACGATGAAAAACTCTGAAAGCACCAGGAAACTCCTTGATGCGGTAACTAACTCGACAAAACATAAGCAGACAAACGAAAGTCCAAAAATTCAAGTTTTTTTGGATTTTTTCTTCATTTTTATACAAACAAGAAAAACGAGGCCCCGCCGCGACTCTACCTCAGACCGTTTACAAAGGTAACCACGTTGCTTCTAGACCAAGTGTGAAAGATTCGTGAAGTTGCTAAGATTCAATATTGAAGCAATTTCACAATTTCTTACAGATTCGTAAAAAAAGGTTGTTTACTGGAAAATGTCTAGTTCCCGATTACAAGACACTTGCAAGTGTAATAGTAATTAGCAGAAAAGTTTTCTTATTCAAAAAGTAGATAAACTAAACAGTCGTTGAAGACTTAAGAGGCCGATTGAAAACCCCCTTAATTTTTTTTTACTGTTCTATGTAGAAGAAGTAAGGCGACAATTCGTAACAGGCGAGATTTTGTAACAGGTGACAAATGTAACAAGCGAAAATTCGTAACAACGCACTGGAAAGTAGAATACGCTTGCTCCGCTTCGCTTCGCTGTGCTTACATCCAGCTCGAGGGGAATATTGCGCGTGAATCAGTGTCACCCGCTTAACCTATTGTAACGAATTGTCGCCTGTTACGAATTTTCATCTATTACGAGTTGTCGCCTGTTACGAATTTTCATCTATTACGAGTTGTCGCCTCACGTATGAGGAAATTAATCTTCAACAATTTTCAGTAAAAAGCTGTTTTGAAGCAAATTCCATAATTTCCCTGGCGCTGCATACTCTACAGCAAAGCGACCTTGATTTGACAAGTTTGAATCGCTTTGCCGTATATTATGCTGCGCTTTGAAAAGATTTTGGAATTAGTAGAAACTAAAATGTGGTATTTTTTGTAAGATAGCATTTTGATTGAGAATTGTTAATGATTACTTTCCCTCTTTGCCAATTTTTAGTTGAATGCCGCTTGTATATCACCAGATGGTAAATTGTATTTATCGATTAAGAAACGAAAAAAATAGTACAACTTCTTGAGTGTCTTTCATAAAGAAAACATGCTATATCTGTGTTATATGAAACTTCCTTGCTTGTTGGAACTCAAAATATTCACCGCCAATACCATCATTTTAATCATATTCAACTTTGATGGTTTATCCAAGAAACTCAAATGCGCATCTGAAAATTTTCAGAAAATTGATGAATCACTGTTTCAAAAATGTGCTTTTGAGTTTTCAGCGACTCAGTTAATTTATTCCATGTTTGGCCTATAGACGATCAAGCTGGAAAAATTTATATTGAATTAGCAATTAAAAATACTAGAACTAAAATGCAAGGAGCGCACATGCACAGCATAATAATTGGGTATTTATTTAAATTTAATATAAGCAACAATTTTTCACAGGGCATTGGTTAATAAAAAGATTACAAATTAGCATAAACCAATTTTTTTTCAATATTTTGAGTTTCATCTTGCTTCAGTCTTCATCATTGTATTTGTAATTCAGAAAAGTGAGTTTTCGCAATCCGTTCAATCGTTGAAGTGGGCGGGGGTTGCGTTGGATGTTTGGGGGATTAGGTTTGATAGAGAACAACAGTTTGGGTTCAACGGATCTTCACACATGGGATCCTTACATTTGGGTTGCATGGGCGCCATTAATGGCTCTTCTCATATAAACATAATTTTGTAGTCACTGATCCTCCAAATTAGTATGGTAATGAAAATATTCTCCGAAACTTTAGCGTTTTAATGTCACAATTAGTTCAAAGTATTGTTCAGTAGTAGAGATTAGGACCATGTGAATTATCCAGGTGTTTAGACGAAGGAAAAGTCCCCCCACCCCCTCCTACGACCATTCCGGCCCTGGACACCACCCCTCCCGATGTTCGCAGCAGACCACCTCCTGATGGGGGCGAGTGCTGTTTGTGATGAGCGGCCGCATTCGTGACGCTCTGCTTGAGTGATTGGGCACTGATGAACGGCTGAGTCTGAAAATGAAAAACATTAAAAGGAGTTCATTATGACATTTAATGAAAAAAAAAATCAATTATAACATTTAAGGATTCATGAAAAATGACAAACTATCAGTCAAAAGAGGAATCTTAAAACCTGTCTAGGAATTTTGATCACTCCTAAAGAAGATCATGGGTTATAGCAAAAAACGGTAAAAAAACTGTCACAAGAAACCGTCCGCACCGACAAGAATTTTCGATTTGTAGAAAGGCGAATTAAATTTTTTCTTTGAGGTTTTCTTACCACAACAGTCTTATAATTCGGCAACTCTATCTTTTGCACGTGATTTTGCGTCGCCGAAGTTTCACGGACGGGGGAGAACACATAGTCGTCCGCTCCTCCAGTTGTGTACAGGACTCTCGGGAGTGTCTGCGCATGAACTGTGACTGCTTGTCTGCTCGGCTTTGGTCTCGGAAGGGATCCGTAGCCAGCATCACTAGGCTTCCCATTATAATGTGGTCCTCCAGAGTTGCTGTGCCTCAATGATCCGTACCAGGCAGGGTTCCCATTTGCTTGCGGACCACTTTCTCGAGGAACTATTCTTTTGAACACGGGGGACATAGTATGTCCCTGACTGGGACTCGAAACGAGGTGCTCGTCATAATCATGGCCTCCTCCGCTTCTATCCCATTCCAGCACCGATGGTCTTGCGCGTCGGAACTCATAACGACCAGGCGCCGGAGGAGCTGAAGATGTCATGCTCCTATTAGTGTGTCTATGGTATCCACCGCTGTAGCGAGTTCCATGACCACTTGGACCATTGTGCAATCCGGGCACCTAATAAGAGAAACGGTTGATCAATAAATCAGCTAGCTGATAGATCAAATCTAAGCGTTCAAATTACAACTAAACTGTTAGCTACTACCTTATTGTTCCGACAGCAAGGCCAATTATTACAAAAATCGCTTTCAACTAGGATTTGAGCTGCAATGAGGGAGCCTCCTAAAGTCATGGATTCCTATCTAATTATTTTTAAAAAAAATTCTTACACATTTTTTCATATTCTTACACATTTTTTCGAAAGTGGTTTTATTCGGATTATTTTGTGCTACTTGCATATCTAGTAAATGCCCTTGACATCAAAACTACTACCAAATATCGACTGGTACGAAATTTTCTGTGGTGAATTGTAAGTTCGGCAGCAAAAACTTTTTATCTTTTCTATTTTCGAGAAGCTCAATAGAATTGAAATGATTTTAATTACGACGACACCAAAAAACAGCCAACATCGAATATATATACATGCATACACTGGATTGTGCTCATTGGATTGAATTATATATATTTCAATCCCCAACCGAGTTACTTTTTTGAACATTAATCTTTGACTAATATTTTTTGTGAATTTTTCTTTTCCTCAAAAGGCAGTTTGTACATGCCCCCGAAACAAAAAAAAACTGCTTAATTTTCACGGAAAAATACAAAGATACGCGTTCAAAAAGAAGCCTGGTGAATTGGAAATTTACTTAGCGATATACTTGGATTGAAAAGAGATGATGATTTGCGTAGATATTTCAAACTATTTGAAAGCAAAAATGAGATCTACATTTAATTTTTGCTTGAAGTAGGCTGTGTGTTGCAATAAAAGAACTGCAATGAAAATTTTTTTGAAAGCATGGTATTCTCGGTGTTTTTTTTGTTTACCCTCTGAAACTACAACTTACGAAAGAACAGCATATGAAAACTTGAGTATCCAAAATAAATATGTTTATACACAGCTTCTCGCTTAGTTTCATTTAAAGAAAAGAGAGAAATATAGGTTTGGGATATTTTTTTATTCAGACCAGTTTCAAAAAAAAATAAATGCTACTTGGGGATTGATCCCTGGACCTACGAAGGACACGCCGTGTGCAAACGCCACTTTTTTTTAAACATAACGCCAGACAAAGAAAATTGTCGGTTTATATTTTGATGCTGAAAGTGAAACGTGAAATATTTACGAGTGACGAATAATCCCGCACTGCAAAATCATTCAGAAATGAAATGAGGCAAGCTAATAAGCTTCATTAACTCCATGCACATATCAAAATTCAGCAGTTAAATTTTGATTTAATCAACCTGAAACTCATGGTTTTTCAATATTTCATTTACCAAAAACTATTCGAAACCAGTTAAAGGACAGTCAGGTCACTCAGGGTTTTGCCCTGATAAAAGGAGTCGTAAGGATTACAAAAAGAGACAAACCGTTAACGAGAACAGTGAGTGTGAAACAGGGTTGTGATTGTTTATATGCGCGTTTTGGCTGATCAAAAAACTTCTCTGACATTTAAAATGAGCATTTTGGATCAAAATTATTTGTTTTAATAACTATAAAACGTTTTCTTTATCCGTTTTGCTCCCATTTTCTACAAAAACGAAAAATTGATCGTGCTCAGGGTTGGTTTTTCTTCAGACCAATTTCGAAATTTGATTTAAAATTGTTAGATTTTTTTACCATCTAAAAAATGTTAATCATTTGGGCTCAAAATTGTTTTAGTATTTGATGTGTCATTATTTCTCGTACAACTATGAGATTTTACAATGCGGGATAAAAACGCATAATGAAGTTTTTCAGACCATCTGATTAAAATCAATGAGCTGTGCTCAAGTGCAAAAGATTCTTAACCTGGATCTATTTTGTCTGAAGTTATAGGGGCTCGAATTTGCGACTACTCTGGCAATTATGGGATAATTAAAGCGCCTGAAACTTCCATTTTTTATTAGCGCGTAGCAAATGCAGGGAATTGATTCAGCTCGGAAATTATTTCAACTTGTGTTGAAGCGCGATAATTAATCCAAACAATGTGTTAATAGATGCGAAATTTATCACGCTGAGTATGGTGGGATTTTAAAAAAAAAATCACTTTTTTCGTCATTGTTTATTAAAATTTAATTGATATTTTTAAACAAAATTTAATTCAAACACCCTACAGGACAGCCGAAACGTTCCAATTTTTCCCCGGATACGGGCGGCGGTCTTTTGTACCTTCGAAGTATAAATCTAGGAAACTTTAAATTTTGAAGAAAAAAAAATTGCCAACCGTGATTTGTTTCACTTTACCTTGGGTTTGATCTGATCTCTCCAAGATCTCCTCTCGAACAGAGCCTTCGACTGCTGCACGGACAGCGTGTGACTATCATCAATGCTGTCCTCTGGCACAAAATGGTATTGAGGAGGGGCGGGGCCAGAGACTGTCATGAACCCATTTCTCCCACCATGGGGAGACCCCTCGTACCCACCGTGGTAACCTTTGGGTGAGGTTTGAGGGGGGCTAAGGTAGGATGGTCGGTCGTAGCTTTTTCCGCGTACTGGGACACGCTAAAAAAATGAAAATAAAGGCGTTAGTATGATTGACTTGTTTTTCAAATTGCAGCCAATTTACTTAGTTTGTAAACTGATTTGGCGCTAATGCTTAAACAATGGAAAATTTTGGAGCATTAGTACCAGAAAGTGGAAAAATTTCCAAAGAGTTTTCAAATGTTTTGTCGAACTTTTTTCTAATGTTGACCAAATTGATTTTTCGAGCTTTTGAAGCCTCAAAAATACTTTTTTGGCCAAATTGCCTGCGGCGCAAAACTGCCGTTTTTAGGAATTTTTTCGAAAAATTTGACCCAAAATCGCGCACCAAAGGCCCCTTTAGAAAATGTTTATGGTTGCTGGGTTAAAAATGGATGTCATAAAATAATACCAAAGGGGGACCCTTTGGTTGATGAGGGGTCGAATCGCTGAGGGAATAAACGTCTACCCAAACCCCACCCCCCCCCCCCCCAAATCCGCCCTGGTCGACAAAGTTTTTCACACGAGAAAAAACGTTTGCAAGCTAATTTTTCTCCACACGCCACTGTGTAATACAGTTAACGGCTTCCCTATAGACTGACCTCTTCAGAGTAGTATGTGGCAGTAGGCTGGGGCTGGGGGGTCATACTTCGCATCATAATGGGAGGGGCCGGGGGGCGCATCGACTGTTTAGACCTCACTACAGTAGACTGTTTTTGTGTGGTTGCAAGTGTGCGGATAGTACTTGTGCTGCTGTTTTTCGGATGTACGCCGCCGACTCCTTTGTTGGTCTGGAAAACGTAAGTGGTGACATTGACTTTGTTCCAGGGGTCGGATCCCCTCTGTTCCAGGTGATGGAATACTTCCGGCTCCACCCGCTCGCCCAAACTGCTCACCGCTCTCATATTTATTCCGGGTCAAACTCACTCTGCACAAAACTACAAATTAAGTGGCTGTTCATGGCTCAAATATACACCCATAATGAGGTTGGAAACCAACCCCCCCCCCCATTTCACGACTAAGGGGAGGGGTGTTGGTTGATTACAGAGATTTGTGCCACTTGAGGTAGAAACCGAAAGACTTCGAAAGACTTTTCACATGACATGTTGCGTTTTCTCAATATCTGTTGACCAAACACTTTTCTGTTTGAAAATGCATTAAATCTGTACTGCAAAATTTACGTATAGTATAAAACACTTAACGTGCAAAGGTTACTTATTATGTAAAGGCCGCCGGTTAATTGTGATTAAGTTACAGTTTTTTACGTGAATGAAATGTAACTTTTACATAAACTCGAGAAAAAAGTCGAGAAAGCAAAAATTTGAAGAATTTTTTATGCTTCGAAAAATATTTTTGAAAAGGAGCTAAATTCATGCAATTCATTCAACTGAATTTTTCAGATTGGTGTAGTTTCTGTTCTGACTTGTTTACTTTAATCGAAAATGTACATCAAATTGCTAGCTTTTGCAACTTTTTCGATTTTGCTGATGAGCTTACTAGTTGAAACAGCAAACATTAATGAAGAAAACTCTGCCCAGTTCAAGAGACAAAGAAGACAGGAACAAGGAACTGCAAGAAGAGCAGGGCTTGTGACGAGAGAAAATGCTCACGAGGAAAATCCTGCCCAGTTCAAGAGACAGAGAAGACAGGAAGAAGGAAATGCAAGAAGAGCAGGGCTTGTGACGAGAGAAAATGCTCACGAGGAAAATCCTGCCCAGTTCAAGAGACAGAGAAGACAGGAAGAAGGAAATGCAAGAAGAGCAGGGCTTGTGACGAGAGAAAATGCTCACGAGGAAAATCCTACCCAGTTCAAGAGACAGAGAAGACAGGAAGAAGGAAATGCAAGAAGAGCAGGGCTTGTGACGAGAGAAAATGCTCACGAGGAAAATCCTGCCCAGTTCAAGAGACAGAGAAGACAGGAAGAAGGAAATGCAAGAAGAGCAGGGCTTGTGACGAGAGAAAATGCTCACGAGGAATATCCTACCCAGTTCAAGAGACAGAGAAGACAGGAACAAGGAAATGCAAGAAGAGCAGGGCTTGTGACGAGAGAAAATGCTCACGAGGAAAATCCTACCCAGTTCAAGAGACAGAGAAGACAGGAAGAAGGAAATGCAAGAAGAGCAGGGCTTGTGACGAGAGAAAATGCTCACGAGGAAAATCCTACCCAGTTCAAGAGACAGAGAAGACAGGAAGAAGGAAATGCAAGAAGAGCAGGGCTTGTGACGAGAGAAAATGCTCACGAGGAAAATCCTACCCAGTTCAAGAGACAGAGAAGACAGGAAGAAGGAAATGCAAGAAGAGCAGGGCTTGTGACGAGAGAAAATGCTCACGAGGAAAATCCTACCCAGTTCAAGAGACAGAGAAGACAGGAAGAAGGAAATGCAAGAAGAGCAGGGCTTGTGACGAGAGAAAATGCTCACGAGGAAAATCCTACCCAGTTCAAGAGACAGAGAAGACAGGAACAAGGAAACGCAAGAAGAGCAGGGCTTGTGACGAGAGAAAATGCTCACGAGGAAAATCCTACCCAGTTCAAGAGACAGAGAAGACAGGAAGAAGGAAATGCAAGAAGAGCAGGGCTTGTGACGAGAGAAAATGCTCACGAGGAAAATCCTACCCAGTTCAAGAGACAGAGAAGACAGGAAGAAGGAAATGCAAGAAGAGCAGGGCTTGTGACGAGAGAAAATGCTCACGAGGAAAATCCTACCCAGTTCAAGAGACAGAGAAGACAGGAAGAAGGAAATGCAAGAAGAGCAAGGCTTGTGACGAGAGAAAATGCTCACGAGGAAAATCCTACCCAGTTCAAGAGACAGAGAAGACAGGAACAAGGAACTGCAAGCAGAGCAGGAATCATGACGAGAGAAAATTCTCACGAGGAAAATCCTACCCAGTTCAAGAGACAGAGAAGACAGGAAGAAGGAACTGCAAGAAGAGCAGGGATCGTGGCGAGAAAAAATGCCCATGTTATCTGAAGTGATAAAAAATGTACGCCATCTGACTGGAACTCAAAAATCAGCGCTGAAAACAAGAAATCACAAGCGACAGACGGAACATTGATCAGACCCAAAAAAAACATCAGACTCAGACTCAAACTATCACACTTTTTAAATCACTTGAAATATATATGTGCTTAAAATAACACATTGAGATTTGAAGAAAGTTTGCTAAGAAGTTTGGTTAGGCCACATATGATTATCCCAAATTGGTAATTTTCAAACCCCATGGTTTCAGGAATAGAATAACAGATTGAAAAATTTTAATCTTGAGCCCATGGTCTTAAAAATTGTCTGACTGCATATATAACTTCCGTCATAATTGCTAGTTAAAAGTCAAGTAAAGTCTCTAGAAAAAAAATGACACCAAACAAAAAAATATTCCGTCACTTTCTTCAAGCTTGAAATTTGAGTTTTGATCCTGCTAATAGCTGAATACTGGCGGATGACACAAAACAATCAATTTCAGTCGCGGGAGAATTTTTTACTCTTGACATGAGGCCTATAATTTTGAGATAATTCTCAAGAAAACTTGTCTTCACTCCAAGAAAAGCAAAATTTCAAATTTTCTATAGTTTTCTGCTGCGAGTAGTATATCTTGCCAATGAGAATAGTCCGTAAATTAAGTCTTGAAGCTCACAAAAATCTTCATTTATCAAAGTCAAGTCTACCATTCTATCAAGTCTACCAAAACGCTAATAACTATAACAAAAACTGCTCAACCGCGCTTACTCTAATTGCCTGCAATTAGCGTAAGGGCGGTTCAGCTATTTTTTTAAATAGCTATTATCGTTTTCAAATAACAAACACAAATATATTCGGAGGCGGTTCAATAAAAAAATCGATGGAATAAAAGAGAAAGCCATTATCGTTTTTCGCTTAAAAATTTTATGATTTGAGCAAATACTTCGAAATTACATAAAAGAATAGATGTACGCATTAACTAAAAAAGAAAAACTTAAAGCTTTGTTCTTGTCTTTCATTCACAGTTGGTTTTCTTTGGACAAATGAATACCTATAACATAAAAAATAGTAGGTCAAAAATAGTTCAAGGTTATGACAGAGGTTTGAAGTATCTTGAAATCTTGAAAATGAGACTAAAAAATTTGTAGAAACATGATATAATAAACGACAGGTTTTGAATTTGGCTCATAAAATAATTAAAAGTATACATTACATTATAATTTTAGCTTTCTATTTTTTTTATGGATTTCTTAGAAATTAAAATAATTTCAGTCAGGTGTCTTTTTAAATTCTGTTTTTTTTTTGTCTTAGAAAAACTTTTTAAAGCATCTTTTTAAGATTTTTCAGCAAAACAACAAAATATTCAATGCATTGTTGTTTTGCCCAATCAACTAGGAAACGAGTTTTTCAAACAAAAGAACTCTCCTGTTTGTCAAATTGTTTTATTTCTGAACCTTTATTTCTGAAGTCCTTCTAAAAGCTTTAAAACTCTTTAAAAAACTTTGCTTTTTATTCGTAATACATTTGGTTCAGCATTTTAATAATTTGCATTCAAAAAGGTTCAAAATTAATTAGAAAACGAGAATTTATTTATCAATAATCAGAAACAGCATGACAATTTACAGCAAATCGCTACAGGTGATAAAACTGTTGATTAGTAAAGCACTTGAAAAAGCTAACAAGGCTCATTATAGAGCTGGTACAATCAGTGCTCCATCCTTTTCAATTTTATTGCAAAGCTACTACAAAAACCTTGTAAAATACAAAATGATATGTTATTTATCTTCTAATGAATCAATTAGACCAAATAACTGGCCAAACAATAATTTAGATTTTTTCTCAATCGGATTGTTTTCTCTATTAAGCGATGATGATTTAGAACAAAAAAACTGTGCATTAATTAAAAATTGCAAGACCCTAATATTTTACCCTAATATTTCAACATGGGGAAAAAATAATTAATTCAAAAATTTTGAACCTAGGGCAACAACATGTCAACATTTTCCAAACAGAAAAAACAAATACATGATAAACGTTAAGTTGAAAAGTGTCATGAAAGACCAACCCAAGCATAAGTATTCTGTATCTGTCATCGAAAATCAAAAGTCACAACACTACTTTAAGTTACTAGTTTAGTTCAAGAAAGATATTCTCCAATGAAATATATCAAGTAATTTTAGTAAGAACATCACTGCTCATACATCATGACAAGGCCTGAATAATCCGACAGCCCCTTAATCAATATCAAAAACTTTTTGCGAAAAGAAAACATTAAAACTCTATAAACTTGAGACAAAATCAAAGATCAAGAGTGAAAAAACTTGAGTCGTTAAAACTAATACGACCAATAAGCTAGCCTCAATTCTTATTGGAAGATTTTTTGTTCTGCGGGATAGTTTGCTACGCTTTACGCTCTCAGCTTTATATATATTTTAAAGAAAAAGAGAAAAAAGAAAAAACTTTTATCTAGGATCAGATTCAAAATCACTTTGAAAATTTTTAAATCTGAAAACATCAATGCTTTCAAACGGACTACGAGTTGTTGTTTTTTTTCAAGTGCACTAGATAGAAAATTAATCAAAATTGCATTAAGAAAAAACACCGAGTTTATATTTTCCATTTCAAAAGTCAAAACAGACGTTATTGAGCGTGTGATCATTAGCTGTACATACGAAACAATATTAGATCAACAATGGGTGAATAGAAGCAAAATTGAATAACTGGTCAACAAAAAGAAATAAATTGTTTTTAAAAAATAACAAAAAAACTGAAGTTTTGAAAAAAAAAATTTTTCCAGGTTTTTATTGGAAAGTTTATTGAGAACGAAGAAAAATACTGAATATAAAACACTCGAAATTATTGTTTCTTACTTAAGCAAGTGTAGGTGCAGTAAACGGTAGCGCGCAAGAAATATAACAGTAGTGCAACTTACCAACTTTCTGAAGGCAGAGCATATCTGCCTACATATCAGTAGCGTGCCAAGGGTGGTCGGAGTGAGCGATTTATCCCCCCTCAATTCTGATTACCAAATTTTTCAAAGGGTTCTCCCTTTTCCATAACTTTACGAGATGCGTTTGCATTTTTGGCCGATCAACAAAAATTTTCTTTAAGGTGAAGCGCGCGCCGAAACAACGCAATTTTTTGGTTAAATTATTTTAAAAAATGCTCAAAACCTCATTTTTAGCCTGTTTTTTTTCTTCAAAATTAGAGTTTTTATAGTATTTTCGGGGAGTTTGGAAAACAAATTGGTCGATCTAAAAAGTTAACAAAATTTTCTTCCCTAGAAAAGTTTCTGCGCACGCCACTGCTGCATATTTAATTATGCAAAATCCAGATTCAATACAATTTTGCAAATGACAAAATGTTCGTCATTTCAACTCTTTTTGCTCAACCCCTGACCATCAAAAACTTACCTTTGTGGTTCAATTTTATCATACCTTCTTAAGCTGAACAAGGCTTGTGCTAAAGAAAGTAAAAAAACGCCTAAAAAGGTTTTTCGACCTGTTTCTTTTGTAAAAAAACGGCTGCAGCGCTTAAATGTCTCTATAAAAATAATGAAAAAAATGAGAATATGCTTTGCTTCATCTGTCTCAGCTAAAATATCGCCCAAGTTCAATTTCGAACATATTAAATTATCAATAGCACAGCGTAAGAATTTTCTGCCGAAAATTTTGAATTTCTAAAATTTTGAATTTCTAGTAGTAAAATGGATTGAAGCTATTGGGAGCTGATTTTCTAGGAATTCACATCACGAACGCGACAAAGCAATCTGCTACAAGAAAGGAACATCCCGCAAAGTAGAGCTCAAGGAGAAGTTGCACTTAGCATACACAGGCAGTAAGAAATATCTGTTGAACTGGTGTATTCTAAACTAAGTATAAGTTTCGCTCATGTAGGATTCGATCAGCCACAAAGATTCTCAGACTTATCGGGCAGCCGAAAGCCTGCTTGTGTGAGGTGGGGAAAAAAAGAGCCCAAAAATCATCACACGGTTTACTGGAAGCTTAGCAGCAAAAAAGATTTGGTAACAATTTTGTACTGCTATAGCTGAAAACTTACAAGTGCTTTCAAGGTAAATTATCAACAGAATATATTCAAATCAGACTGAATATTTGAGAAAAAATTTCTGCCGCGAATGAACTGACTAAACAGTACATTTTTCAGACTTTTTCTTGGTTCCAATGTAACTAACTTTCAAAAAATCATATGTGAACAAGAAAAAACTATATGACCCGTTGCATATAAATTTGAACGCTCCGCATATCTCAAAATTAATCGAGAAAAACTTACCCCTGCAAAAACGGATGTACGAGTAATGCAGATAAAAACCGAAAGCTACTTTAGTTAACACTCAGTTTGGCTAAATATGAGAAAATCTAATGGCAAAACAAGTTTTTTGAAAGAGAAACTAGTAGTTTTGGCGTCCACTAGTTTCTGTTATTTTCCAAAGTCTCAATAACAGTTCAACTATGGTATTTGTTAAATTTCGGCACTAATAACCTAATCACAATTTTTCTAACATGAAAAACAATGTTTCTAGTAAAAATTTCTAATTTTCCTAGAATTTTACTTTGCAGTTTCAGAACTCAAACGGCAATGAAAACTGAAACGATTTTTGAAGCTTTGCAAGAACTCAAAGCAATTATTTCGGGATTGTGTCCTCAAGGAATAGAAGTCGTGGTGGGGAGGGGACCCAACGTATTCTAAAAAGTGCAACTCTGAACAAATAGTTGCAAGCAAACACTTTAAGAAACTGATATTGAACTTTTTTTGGCCAAAGATTTGTATCTCAAAAAATTTTAATAAATGTAAATATTTTAAAAAATAATTATTTGAATGAAATATAGGCTGTTCATTTTTTCCTAAATTTTTTTAAAATAACTTTATCCTCAGTTTATTTTCAAAGCACGATTTCAGTTTTAGTTTTGCCAATTCCCTCATGACTACTTAAACCTTTCGAGCATCAAATAAAATTTTTGAAAGGTCATTTTGGCGCTTCTATTTTAGTATAGTAGCCTTTTAAAAAATCAATCTTCAAACTTTGAATCAAACTTTTGCAGCTGTACAAATTTTGCCCGATTCTGCGAATTAAAGATCGTTTGACTAGTTTGCCGGATTGCTGATAAACTTAATCATGCGTTCTTGTTCTTGTGTCTTTTCGGTTATAACCCCTTAAATGATGAAACGTGAAAAAAAACTGTAGAATTGAAAAAAAAAACAATTCTTTCACACCTCACTTAATCTAGAACGCTTATATATTTAGCCGGAAAACAAAGGAGGGTAATTCAAATCTTTTTGTTACAGTAAGAGTTATAATTTTGTTAAAATACACATAATGGGAGTATGCCAGTGAGATTGGTTAGCCAACTCGGCAAATAATAAGATAAATAAAACACTAAGCTCAAAATAGCCCAAGCCGAGTGATAACAGTTCTCGATTGATAACGGTTCTCGGAAGTGCAAATCGCCCTATTTGGACTCGGTACCTAGCAAAAGGAATGACCCCAAAATTTAATATATGGACGCCCTAGATGAGGGAAGCTTAAGTTAAAAACCCCAGACCCTGCGGACCCCTACTTTCGGTTTTATGGCTTGTGCAAATAAACCCCTTTGACTTCCGGAAGCTATTTCTTGACCCCTGGTGACCCTAGGAAGCGAGAACTTGGAGGGTTGGTAGGTATTGGTAAGACAAGCATGGCGTTCGAATTTGGACCGATCCGACGGTCCGATCGAAAGTTATTAGCACTGGGGAAAAATACCCGTGGAACCGGAAATAGGCAATTTGCAGAAAAAACTGAGCGAGGGCATACAGATTTTATGGCGTTAAAGTGTAGTAGACCCAAGCCCCGGAAATAGACGTCTGCGAACAAACCCTCTCCGTTGGCTCCTTCCGGTGTTGATATCCAATCCCAGAAAAGGTGACAATGAGCTTTTGAAAAGTGATAACTCGGGGAGTATTATTCGGCTATGAAAGGAACTTGGCAGATGGGACCCCCACACGGCTCTTAACTCGCTGACTTTTGCTTGACCTCTGGTGACCCCGAGGTGACCCTTAATTGACCCTTGGAACATGTGTGGGACAAACCAAATAAAAACCTTGGGATTGCTGCCATTCAAACGCGAACTTTAGCTGAGGTTCAGTTGGACTTAATATTTAATTGAAGCGATCTGAAATGCTACTGGGAGATTAGCCTTTAGAACTTTGAACCTTTAGTTTACAGGACGAACGTGGAATGCACCGCAGTGAATGTCGGGACTTATATAGGAGGGGGGATATTTAGTTATACCGGTGTACAAACAGACATACTTGCTGGGGGATTGGTACGCGGCTTTTAGAACAGAGGGAGCTACTATTAAGAGTAGTTGATTTTCAGTCAGAGGGAGAAAAAACAACCAAAACCGAGTGAAGTTGGTAGTACCGATCGTAAGTTTTGAGAGATTAACACTAAGCGCTTGTGTAGCCTGACTGTTAATCTGGGTAGAGATCGAAGTGGGAACCTATTCTAGAAGCTTGAGAAAACAGTTAATTTTACAGATTGAATTCGTGGGTTGCTTCAGAGAGAACCGAGTTAGGAGAACCCATCGTAAATTGAACTTAGAGATTGTTATATTATTAAACCAGAGTTAATTCCTTATTACGAGCTCTAGCAAATTATTTTGTCATTTCCTGATAATTCCATTAACCTGGTTTACTTTACGTGTCATGTGTTGATTGAATATAACTTTGCGGGCTCTTTTGTCCACGCGTGTTTGATTGACTTTAAGAAGAAGTGAGAGTAACAGCGAAAAGAGCAAGAGATTTACGCGGGGCTAGCAATTTTTACAGTAGATTATGAAAGAACCACCACAAAAAAATTGTAAGCGATTATTTGAACGATCTTGGCCCCCATTGATTTGAATGAATGATCAGGGAATTCTTAGCTGAAGCAGATTCCCCAAACTTACAGAAATTTTTCATAAGAAAGACTGATATAGTTTCTATAGTCATGGTCCTTTTGCATGGCCCTAGAATAGGGGCTTAAGCTAAAAATAAATGCTAATTTAGAAAACTATGATGGTGAAGAACAGTACGAGCGTCGGGTTTTTTAGTGAAATAATCCAAAAAACTTGATCCAAAAAATCACATGAATGGGACGAACGAATGAGCAAACAATCTCCGTGGCGCGACCATTGACTCAGTTTGCGACTTTTTGCGAATCAAAAACTCTCGACCAGACTGCGAAACTTCTGTTGCGCCATCTAGCTTGCACGACCGCATTTGGTCTCGCTATAAGTCGCGTACCTCAACCCGGGTTTCTTGGGATTTTTGATTTCATGCAGATCTTTGCAAAGCCGCATATTTTTCACATTTTTTTTAGATTTTCAACTTGAATTGTGTTCTGGCTAAACATAATCAAAAATTATGCAACATTAGTTGATATGGCAATGCCGCTGGTTACTTGAGGTCAAGTTGTAATTTTGACATGCATTAGGTTGTTCAAAAATGGCGAAAAAAATGCAAAAAAGCATAATTTTCGGATTTGTTTCCAATAATTTTCAGGCCAAAGCGTTCAGCTCGTAATGAATCTTGCAAAAACTAATTAACATGAGCAAGCCGCCGGCTAACTTTGATTGAATAGTAGTTTTTACAGGCAATAGTGTATCAAAAATAGCAGCGCAAAAATCATTACAGTTTTTAACTGTATAATTACAGTTTTTAACTTTAGTTAAAAGTCATTACAGTTTTTAACTGAATAATTTTATAATTTTCACATTTGCGTAGTTTCTTTTGAACTTAACTGCAAATCTGGCCAAAATGCATTTTTTGATTCTGCAGAGTTTTCAAATTTTGCGAAGAGCGCACGTCAATTGTGTATCTTGTATAAAACGTTTAGAGAATTTTTTGATATGGTTATGATCAAAGACTTCAATGCTAGCTGATTTTATGCAAATCATTTTAAATCTTAACTATCAGGCTTTCAAATTGACTGCTTTTCTTTGACAAAAATCGACAAAAATGAACATCAAACGGCTCTTGTCTGTGGCTTGTATTATTTTGATTATGAGCCTACTTATTGAGACAACAAATGGTAATGCGGAAATTCTACCCAGGAGAGATTTCGTCCCAGAGGAAATGCGTAACGAGTTTAGAAGAGTGAGAAGACAGAGGGGGAGCTCAGGTGGAAGAAGATCAGGACTTCACCTAAGAGAAAATACTGGCACGGTCGCTTGATCGATCGACGCGGGTACGACTTTTAATTTCGACTCGACGAAATCAAGAAATCTTTAATGGTTAATGGCAAGCAAAACTGGTCAGACAAAGAAAAAAAACTGATCAAAAACTGATAAAACAAAACTCATCAGACAAAGAACACCAAATGTCGAACTCTTAAGATCGATTAACTTTTACAAAAAGACTACTTTCAATACACTTTTTAGAAGCTAAAATTTACAGTTACATAGCAATATCTAGACAATCGCGTATTCATATTCGTCAGTAAGCAGACAAATACTATAATAACCAATCAGAATCGAGACGAGAGAGCAATTTTACGAAACAAATAATTATTATATATTAATTTCTTCCTTGATATTTAATACAATTAATATACACAGAGGCGAAGCTGAGCTTCGCGCCACTTGCAATACAAAAACAGCAAAACAGGAAAACACTCAAAAACTATCAAAGAAGACTACGAAAGTTGTAATCGTAGAAAAAACAAATAAAAAAACAAAAAAATAATTAAGTTTTTTTCTAATGTTTATTTCTAAACCTCATTAATAGTATCAAAAATTTGTCGGAGGCAAATTATTAGGTAAATAAGCCGACAAAATTAAAGCCGACAGCCAATTAGTTGAAAATCAACCAAAATCTTATTGAGAACTATGCATGTCATACCCATGTAGTATCCACGAAGGGCATATAGGTAGTGAAATTAAGGTCGTATACACAAATTGGAAACTAAACTGAGAGGTAAATTGAAGCCAAAAAAATAATCAGTAAAAAATAAAATCGATGCTTTATAACTATTTGCATAACCAATCTGTCAAAGTAAATAAAGCTAGTTTTGATATAAAAAAACAAGCCAAGTCAATCGAATGCAAAAATAGCATCGGAAAAAAACTAACCAAGAATTGCTTCATGCCAATATATATATTTTTAAAACTCTGGGATTTTGATGGGGCCACAAAACAAATATAAAATAAGCCAAAACTGATTAAGTCGAAAAAGGAAGACAACAAGTTGTAGAAGAAAAAAACTGCATGTAGCAAAAAAATATATGATGTGGCATCTAAGCCGACAAAATATAAGCAGACAAATATTACGCCGACAATTTTTTTGAAAAGGAGTTATTACCGTCTAAAAAACAGGTCCTAGTCAGATTCGAACCTAGGACCTTTGCCGTCCCAGGCGTATTCCTTACCTCCTGGCTAAGAGTCCAGGAGACACTAATAAATTTGAATTCATTATAACCAAGGTACAACGAGTCCAGTTGAGCCCTAAGAACTAAGTAATTTACGGGAAAAAGAGTCTAGTACCCGATCGCAAGAAAGTTTGTTTTGGCTAGCAATATTTATCAACCATAATTTCATGAGGAAAAAGGCCAAATGCAAACTATTCTGCAATTTTTTTTCATTTTGCCAGCCTCAAAAATATTCTTCAGGCGCCTTTGGCACCAATATTAATAAATTAGAGGGAGAAGCACGCGCCAAAAAAACTCAAAATTTTTGGTCACATTTATTTAAAAAAGCTGGAAAGGTCAATTTTAGATTTTTTTTTCAAAAAATTATCCTCGGAAAATTAAAATGGTTGACTTAAAAGAACGAAAGTTGTTAAAATTTAAGTGCTCACATGAGGCTAAAATAAATAGTTCCCAAGAAAGCTAGCAGTTCAAAAAATTTCAGCTGCCTCTTAATTTTTTTTGCTGCGGGTAATATAATTTTCAAATCAAGTTTAACTTTCAAATCAAATTTAGAAACCCCAAATCTTCCTTAAACAAAATCAATAATTTTAAATATCAAGTATTTAAGAGAACAGCCGAAGGGCAATTTTGTTGTCGTTTAGCGGTGTCATAAGCATGTTCCCAAGTGATCCTATCAAAAAAAAATTGGAGCAAAGCTCAAAGCCTTTTTTTTTGCTCGAGATATTGATATATGCATATATAATTCAATTCATAACCTTCGCTCATGAATTGACTTATATATTCATATTTTGGATCCTTCACTCGGGTCCAAGCGTTGTCACACAAATAGGACTGAATTTACTAAATACGATTCCTTGAAATTCTTCAATACCAGACTCGAAGATCAGCAAAAAGTTTATCGAAAGGAAAAAGAAAAAAAAACGAATAAATTTGTATATTGAAGAAAAACTTTCGATAGTAACATATAAAAATAATTTGCAAAGGGCTGAAAAGAATTACAACCAAAACTTCGTTTTTGTTTTTTTTTCATAAACAATTTTTTAGACAAAAAATGCTTTATAAAAGCATCAGAAGCAAATAAAAGCAAATTGAAAAACCATGATAATAAAATAGTTGAAGGTCTTAGACTCTTTTTATTCAAGTAATAGTGAAATAATTTTGCCGGCATACACTATACACAAAATGATCTTGGCGATTTGGCTTGTTGTGAAAAAGCATCAATTCGCAAAGTTGAACTAAAAGGCGACGTTGCACTTAGCTTACACAGGCGGTAAGACTCCAAAAAGTAGATGATCAAAAAAAAATATAGACAGAGGCGAGGCGGAGCTTCGCACCACTTAGGATACAACACAAACATAAGAAAACTTCTGTCTAAAAAAAATTAGATACTGAAAAAAAAACTAGGTGAACCAAAAATTTCGTATGTCTCGATAAGAATTAACTACGAGCCCAGCTAAAGCTGGAGGTATGTGTTTGATATTGAATGAAGTTGCAATACTGATGCGGCATGAAAATTGTGATTTCAAAGATTGGACTTTGCCTTAAACCTTAGTTTTTTCTCTACTAAAATAAGTAAGAGCAAGAAATTGCGAGATAATCAAATTTCCCAAGGAGATAACATTTCTCCTACAAAAAATTTCGGAATCGCTGATTCTGCAGGAACAATTACCGCATCCCGCTCTTTCAATGAAACTATTCATCTCAAATTTGATTGAATAAATTTTCAGAAAATTCGAAAAATTTCTGATAAACGATCGAAATTTCTACAAAAAGTTGAAAATACTTACTAAAATCCATAAAGTCTTTCTGCAAAAAGCAGGTTATGGTCGCTTAAGCAGAGAAAATGTCCAAAACCAGGTTTCTTGATTGAACACAGCCTGACATTTGGCCGGGTAGTTTTCGCTTAAAGTCAATGAGTTTCCAAAAAACTGTCAAAGTTTCAAAACTTTGACTTGTTTGAAGGCCATAACTTTTTTCAGGCCAAACGAAATGGGCATAGCCAATTATAAAAGAAGGCTTTTCAATAACCCGCTCATTCCATTAAACCAAAAATATCAGATTTGGCAGTTATGCAGAAAGGATTCACGCAACATGTAGTTTTGATTGAACCCAAAACCTCCGATTTGGGAGGGTAGTTTTTTAGAAAAGTCAAAAAGTTTCAAAAAACGGTCACAAAATCAAAATTTTCAGTTTTTCGAGGGTATACTTTCGGAGTCAAAGAAATTTGAGCATACTCCCATAAATAAATGAACTTCCCGAAGCCCGTTCTGAGAATTGAACCTAAAATTTCAGGTGTGGCAGGGTAGTTTTCCAGAAACTTCAAGTTTTAAACAACGTGCATAAAATCAGAAGTTTGACTTTTCAGAGAGCAATAACTTTTTGGTTAAAGCTTTTTGTTAGTGCCCGCTAACACGGAGGAGCTTCCCGCTACCCGTTATTTCATTGAACCCACAATATCAGATTTGACAAAACGGCAGAACAATTTTTTTTATTATTTCGAGGGCCATAACTTCATGTGCGAAAAATTGAGTCCTGGCGAATTATGCAGAAGATCCTTTCAAAACAATTCTACCCATTGGAACCAAAAACTCATTTTTGAGAGGGGTAGTTTTTGAGACAACGAAAAAAAAATCAAAAAAAAACGGGCCAAAAGTTCTCCAACATTTTTTCGAAAGCTATAGACGGAAGGGTCAAGTAAAAAGAACTGTGGAGGAGTATGCAAGCAAACATAGTAGTAAGCGGTATTTCAATTGATACTCATTTTTGAAAATCAAGAGAAGTTTCAAGAAAAACTAAAACTTTTGCGAAAAGAAAACAAATTCAAAACGAAACAAGAGGTAGTGTTAAGAAGGTGTTATCTTGAATTGACCCTAAATTAGGTCATTAAGCCGATAAAAAATGGCCGGAAAATATTTTGGTCGAAGAATTTTTTTAGCGAAACAAGAATCAAGGAGGCGTAAATCAAACACTAAAAACTAAACACAAATTCTCGCATAAAAAAATATTTTCAAGAGGTGGCAACCAAGCCGACAACAGATAAGCAGACAATTGATCTGCCGAAAGTTTTATTTGAAGCAGAAATTTTCCCGTTTGGAAAAAAACACGTCTCGGCCAGATTCGAACCAAGGACCTTTGCCGTCCCAGGCATATTCGTTACATGCAGGCTAAGTTGGCCGGGAAAGCTAAGAAACTGAAAACAATATGAAACAAGGTACAGATGAGTCCAGTCGTCCACATGAATCCCGTGGACAAAGTTTTTTACGCGGAAAAAACATTTAGTACCCGGTTGCAAAACCCTTGCTTATCGCTAGGATAATTAGGCTGGTTTATTCTAAAATATGTATAAATTCCGCTCATGTAGGATTCGAACTGCCACCAGGTTTCTCGGACTTATCGGTCAGTCGATAGTAAACAATCATCAACTTGTTACCGAAAGCTTTGCTGCTAAAAAATAACAAAGAGTTGCTAAAAATTTCGAACTGCTTGAGCTGAATACTCGAAAAAAACTTTCAATGAAAATTGTCAACAAAATCATTTCAAATCAGTCCAAAACGCTAGAGTTCGAAAATTTGTCCGGAATGAACTCAATGAAAAGTAGACCTTTTAAGGCTTATTCTGGGTTTTATGCAGCTCACTTTAGACACAAAGGCGAAGCTGAGCTTCGCACCACATGCGATACAACACAAACATAAAAAACTTAGGTCGAAAAAAAATAGGTCAGCCAAAATTTCCGTAATCCTCGATAAAATAAAATAGGGACCAGCTAAACCTGGAGGTACGTGTTTAACGCTAGAGATACGTGTTTTGTGATGCGTAATCAAATGGGTAACTTCAAAAACAAGACTTGGCCCAACAGAAGTCAGAAGAAAAAAATTGAGATATAAAAATTTTCCCAAGGACGTAACATTTGTTGTAAAAAATCAAATAGTCATCGGGTCGCTGAAAAAATTTTCACAACCAGTTCTTTCTTTTGATTCCTTTATCTCAGGTTTGATAGGGTAATTATCATGAAAAGGCAAAACTTTTGTCAAAAAGATTCTAAAAAATGGTAACAAATTCAAAAACTTCAATTTTGATATCCGCAACTTTTTTTCTGCCGAGGCCACGTCAGCAGAAAAGATTACCAAACCGGATTCACCACTTAACCTGAGAACTGGCAGGGTAGTTTCTGTAACAAGTCAAAAAAATTTCCAAAAACGGCCAACATTTCAAAACTTTTTTGAAAGTAAATACTTTTTTCCAAAAGACAATTTGTGCAGAGCTTTAAAAAAAGTAGGCTCTGTACAACCCAATAAATCAATTCAACCCTTGATGCCACAAATCTGACTTCTAGGGCCACAAATCTGACTCCACGGAGACACACAAAAAAATTATTTTCGCGAATCGAAGCTTTCTTTGGAAAAACAATTCACAATGCCTGTAACTGCGATTGAAGCCAGAAAGACAGATTTGTGAGAATACTTTTTGAGAAAAGTCAAATAAAATCAAAAAACGGTGAAAGAAACAAAAATGGACTTTTACGAGAATCATAGCTTTTGATAACAAAAAAGTTGGACATAGCAAAATTTCAAAATTTCCGGGTGCCATAAATATTTGAGTTAAAAAAAATGGGCGCGGTGGGATTTGCAAAGGAGCTTCCCATAACTCGTTTTTTGGAGTTAGCCTAAAATCTAAGATATGGAAGAGTAGTTTTCAAAAAAAATTCAAAAAGTTTTAAAAAAACTGTCAAAAAATTAAAACATTGCGAAAATTAAAAGAGAAAACGGGAGTATACTGGCACAAAAGGGAGTAAGAAGTCGTTCCATTTATATCCTTTTTGAAAATCGGTACAAAATTTTTTGAAAAAAAGCTAAACTTTTGCAAAAAAAAGAAACATTTTCCAAACGTCTAAAAAACTTTAAAAAATCCTATCCCATATTTTTCATAATAAATGTTTTCATCAAACTAGATGTCTAGGGGAAAATGCCGAGCAAGAAATTCAATTTAAATTAGCTTTTTAAGCCGATAAAATATAAGCCGAAATCATTTAAGCCGAATAAAGTTTTCAAGCAAAAAACAGCAAAATATACGAAATGAAGGCTATGAAAATTAAAAAGCGCGTAAGAGATTCAAAACATCAAAAGTAACTACATTGAAAATTGCGTTTGCCAAGCCGAACAATCAAACAGACAATCCATAGGCCGACATTTTTTCGGAAAGTAAATTTTCAGTTTGAAAAAAAATTTCTGGTCGCATTCAAATCTACGACCTCTGCCGTCCCAGGTTTTTTCTCCAGCTCCAGGCTAAGAGTCGGACATGCATAGAAGCTTGATTTCATTATAAACCAATATACAAGTGTTTGAAGTGATTCTGTTTAACAAGTTGTTAACCCGAAAAAGTCTATAATTCAGTTTGATGACGTTTGTTAATCGCAAGCGTAAAAAATTAAATTTCAACTAAAAAAATTAAATGACCCATCGCACAAAAGTCTTAGCGCTACGCGAAGACGTTATCTGAAAATACTTAGAGAAAAAACTTACCCCTACGAAAGTGACTGTAAAAGAAATGCAGATAAATATCGGCGGTTCTAAGAAGCTATTTTAGTACACACTCAGTTCAGCTAAATATCAGAAAAGCTAATGGCAAGAAATTGTTTAATGAAATAGAAACTTGCAGTTATGGCGTCCCGTAGTTTCTGTTAGTTTCCAAACCCACAATAACAGTTCAACTGTGGTATATGGTAATACCCGGCACTAAGTAATCTGAACAAAAGTATTTCCAACATGAAAACAATGTTTCCAGTAGAAAGCTCAAAATCTGCCAGAATTTTACTTACAATTCCATTGCAGTTTCAGAACTCAAACGGCACTGAAAACTAGAACGGTTTTGAAGCTTTAGGAGAACTCAGAGCAAATATTTGGGGGCGCTTTCCTCTGGGATACGATTAGAATCGGGCGGGGAGGGGGCTAAATTATATACCTGGTGTGACTTACAATTTGGCAAATGAGAGCCGAGATTGTTGTTGGAGAGATTTGGCGGCGTCAACTTACTTTACACAGACAAAATCGATACGCTTAGAACCCGAAGAGACTTTATGCAGCCAAGAAAACAAAGCAAAAACTTGACGGGCAAACGTTTCCTTCAATGACTTGAGATCATTGGCCACTTGTACCACTAAGCCGACAAAATCGCCTCTGTTCATTTAAGAGCATTTTCATGTCACAATTTCCCTTTCATCTTCGCCAATCATAATCGACGTGTTAAAAGAAACAATTCAGAAGGCAGATATTGCCGCTCCTCATTTCGAAGACCAAAGCTGTTAAAATTAAACTACTTAAGCTTCAAACTACCTTTTGACGATGAACGAGTTTTTGCCCGATTTTGCGGATTAGTGTCCGCGCGAGAAAAGTGAATATTCAAAGGTTTCAGAGCTATTAGCAATATTTTACAGATAATTAATTTGTCAACTTGTGAATTTAATCATACATCCTTGTCCTTTCGTCTGATTAAAAATTAGACTACTTCTTGGGGTCGCTACTTGTTGGGCGATTGAGATATTATAGCGACGTTTGATGCCACTACTATAGTTATTGTAACTTGCGGCGTCTGGGTTCGAACTTTCAAAGCTTGCCCGCAGTATACATTTTATAACCTCCCAATTTTCAAATTCTTGTCAAGTGTTTTGCTTCGTTCTGGATTACCCTCTTACGTGTATTAGATTTTTGCTGATATATTGCCATTGCTGGCAGCTTTATTTGCAGCCACCTATTTCCAAGGTGAAATGTTAATGCTGACACTTTGCTAATATATCACCAGTTTTTGGTTAGCCGCTTAAGTTTTGATCTGACATTTGGTAATTGAGGTTTTCGGTGTCAAAGAGTTTGTTTCGATGTCTGTCTTTTGGATACTCGAGGTCTAACGGCAAAAGGCCTAATCTATCTTAATGGCGGAAATTATGCAGAAATCTGATTGGCTGGTATCATAATTCTTCCCAAGCATTCTACCTTAAATATCCTGCAGCTCAAACCATTGCTCTGTATTAACTTCGCATGAACAACTTACATACCGTGCAAACCTGGAAGCGTTTGAATCAATTCCTTTCCTCGGCAATGGTACACACTCAGTTCATATTACTGCAGTTCAAAATTAATTCTTATCAGGCGAGCATTTAAACATTCCTACTCATTTTAAAACGTGCAGGATTAAAGTAGCGTTCGAGTTTGATACTATCGCAGTTCTTGCAGGCACTTTCGTTCGATAGACTGATCTGAATAATTTCTATAGACATGGTCCTTTTGCTTCCCAGAACAGGGGCTTAAGCTAAATACAAATGCTGTTTCAGTGAAATACAGTTGTAAGGAACAGTGTGAGAGCGTCGGGTCTTTTTACTAAAACGGTCCGAAATCATTTTCACCTATTTTCATGAATGGGGGCTATTCTCATGACGAAAGAAACGAATGCGCAAAGATTCTCAACCGTTAACGACTTTATTGCATTATGATTGCTCAACCGTCCAAAAAACCGATTTTATTATTTCATATGTTCGAATTTTTTTTAAAATCCGATTTGCTCGCAAAATTTTCAGGCATTTGTTGCTTCTTGTACGAAGGATCATTTTTCATGTTTTCTACTTTACTTAATTTGGCGCTGTTTCAATAATAATACCCAATTTTGACTACAGCTAAATTAAATATCAATAGTTAAATTTCTGACAGCCGTTGCCGTCAGAAGACACCCGTTAAAATACATAATAACATGACAAATAGTGACATTAATCAAATTTGACAAAAAAAAGGTTCGTTCTGCAATATTTGTGTTTGAGAAACACTTAAATTAATCTAATTAAAAACTTATTTAAAAAATCCTATTAAAAACTCTTATAGAAACTCTCTCTCTCTCTTAGACATTTATCTTCGAGGTTTAACAGAGATTCGAAGCTGTGTTTTGCAAACAAGAGCTAGAACACAACAATAAAGCAGCTTTATAAAGTGAAAATATATATAAATTCATATATAAATAAGCCACGTCCTGCCCTCTCGGCATCGAACACTTAACAATTTGCAAAACTAGTCACAAATAAAAGCAGCTAAATAAGCAAAAAAAACGGATCTCGAATCACAAGTGCGAAGGTCAACTAGCATTCTACATTAATCATATAGCGGTCAACGAGCAGGCATATTTGCATTCTCGACATGATTGGTCGATATTTGACCCTAAGAATAACACACTAATTGTCTGATTTTCAAGCAGCATCAAATCAAAACAAGCTGAACAGAAAATGCTTTGTTCCTTTTCCCCCCACCTGCAAAATTTTGCCAGTGAAATTTTGTTCGTGTATCCGAATGCTACAAAAGTAGGCATGCGAACTAGTTAGGCCACAAACATATTTGGTTTTCATTTTTAATCTTGTAAAAATCCTCGTTACACCATAAAATTGATGCTTGTGTGAGGTAGGGGGAAAAAGCTCAGAAAAATACTGACCCCCGAGGTCACGCCTCGAGTTGCAAGTTTGTCAGCAGAGAGTAGGACTTTCTACGAGCAGGTTATCGCACCCATCGGTAACATCAAACTTGGATTCGTCATAGTAATCTTTGACTAATTGCCCAATTCAGATTCATATGTATGCACGTTGACCGGTATGAAATGTTTGAATGCGCGATGCTACGTAACAAATCACACCAACTGAATAGAGAAAAGAGGAGAGAATGAAGTAATTTTCATATCTGTCGATAAGCATGCACAATTGGAGGATGTTGTTAACTATTTCCGCGATTATGGTACCTTGTAACAAATATCCCCCTATAAAGAAAGAATTGAACAGTTAAGCGTATACGAAATTTGTACCTTGTTAAATATTTCCTCCCTATATTGTAATACTTACTCTTTTATTCATCTTGATGCTGCTTTTGATTTCAACCACGCCATCCGCAAATAGCTAACGGTACTAGTCAGGGGCGGATTTAGGGGGGGTGGTGGCGGGCGGACGCCCCCCCCCCCCCCCTCAGGGATTCGACCCCCTGCCAACCCAAAGGGTCCCCCCTTTGATACCTTTTCAGAAATCCATTTCTGGCCAACCGACCCTTAAATTTTACTAAAGGCGCCTTCGGCGCCAATATATACTAACTTGTAGGGGAGCGCGCGCCAAAAAAAAAACGCGATTTTTTTGTCAAAATTTTTCAAAAAGTGCCCAAAAACGGCTTTTTGACTGTTTTTTAAAAAATTTGCCTGCGGCGCAGAAAATTGGGGCAAAACAGTGCTTTGGGAGAGCTCGAAAAATCAATTTAGTCGACCTAACAAAAAAAAGGTCGTCAAAATTTTGGAAAATTTTTTGAAAATCCGCCCCCCCTCGAGAAAATCCTAGATCCGCCCCTGGTACTAGTACAATAATTCCATGGAGCAACAAACCAAAACATGAATTATCATCATAAGTTACTTCAGCTCTCTATTCCCCAATTTGTGCTCAATTCAAAGCGTTACAGACCGGAGTGGACAAAAAATATATTTAATTCTGATCGTTTTTTTTATAACAGCGGCTGATTGCACGTCAACTCTTAGTGCTGATTTAAAATGCCGATTTGAATTATCCGGACAAAACGAACGAAACTTGAAAGTTGGGTCGAGATAAGACCAAATGTTCAGAAGACTATTGCAAAAGAAGCCTCTTTCATAGCCCAAAATTCTAGAAGGAGAAAATCTCCAAACATTTGTGAAAATGTATCTTCGCTTGATAACCAAAAACGTCATTTTTAATATATACAAACCCAACTCTTTGCTTAAAAACAAATTTTGACGTTATTGCAGTTTTTGAAGAATTTAACCTTCTGAACTTCGCGCTGGGCTGTGTAAGAAGCTTGATTTTGATATAGTTTTCTTATTAATTAATTATTAACTAAAGCCTTCGTGCCTTGCCTTTAGTTTACGAGGTCAAATCAGATAAATTCCTTTAATGAATATCATTGCTGCTACGTTTGTTCTAATATTGACAATTGAAACATCGAGGAAAAACAAAGTCGTTGCAAAATGAATTAGGTATTCCAACGAGCCATCAATCGTAACATAATAAATACGAGTAGTCATTTATCAGTACATTAAGCAAACAATACAACCAGAGGAGCTTCAGTTTCAGGAGAGTAATTGTAACAAAAGTCAGTTTGATACATTTTTTAGTTATAAATTTCATCTGAGTAGTTGATCCCGAATTTCAATTTCCCCTCCGATGCCCCTCTGGTTAGACTCAAAATCCGAGCCAGCAAAAAGCACATGGAAAGCAACAAATTGGAGTATTTTTGAAAATGCACAGCAAACAACAACACTCCAAATCGGACAGCAGAAAAACAACAAAGACCCCGTTTACATTCAGTTCCATCATTCATGCAAACAAAAAAACTTCCATCATGAACTTCAATTGTTTTATTATGTTGAAGTTCACAATTACAGCCCCAGTTAACATATTGACAATTGGCATAGCGTGCTTCTTCGTTTTCAGCGCAGTCATTGTTGTTCTTTTTATAATCGTTGCTGATGACACTATCACTGCTTTTTATAATTGACTTGTTTAATTTATTCAACTCCCCCTTAAGTCCACATCGGTCGCATTCGGTTCGACTGGTGGTGCCCCCTGTCTCCCCTATCCCCCCGGTGATGGTCTCCTCGGTTGCCCCCTCCCCTCTGGTTCCGATTGTCTCCCCCTTCGCCCCCTCCACGGTTGTCCTGGTTGCGATCCCCCTTGTTGCCCCGATCGCCCTGATCTCGGTTCGATCCACCCTAGTTTCAATGCACTTACATTAGTCACATTGACTTTCAATGAAAAATTTCAATGCACTCACGGAGACTTTATGAAAAACTTACAACATTCGAGTTTTAAAGAAAACAATATCACATTTAACCTCTTTAATAGTTGAGTAGCTCATAGTTGACACTTCTTCGATAAAACTAACCCAATTTGAGAAAACTGGAGCAATGTTAATTATCCCATACATAGAGAGAGAGAGAGAGAGAGAGAGAGAGAGAGAGAGAGAAAAGAGAGGAAAAAAGTAATTGTACCTGAAACATGTAGTGCATGTTTTTGTTGCCCATGGCTTCCAGCAGTCGTTCGTTGCTCTCCACCAGATGGTTCAACTTCTCACTAAGCTGGTTGCACAGTTTCTGCACACTGGACGGGTCACTCCTGTGGGCCACCACACAGTTGCTGGGCTCATCCCACGACGCCTGAAAAAAAAAGAAACGAGTTACAGGGTGGCCTCTTTATATTCTTCCCAGCTCCAAATTTTACCCAATAGTGGAAGGCGGGTGAAGCTGGGTTTAAAAAATTCTTTGACCTTTTTTGGGGCAACCGGATTGAATTTACGAGTTTTTCGATTTTGGATCATTAGCCCATTTTATTATAATCGAACTACACGAAAAAAAAAACGTTTGACCAATAAATTTACGTTTGTTGGGAAAACAAAAGGTAAGGTTATGAGAAAAAATTTTCTCAAAACAAAGACGGCCATTTTAATTAGCGCTGTAACAACGACATCACATACTTTTAGCTGAGATATATTTTATAGCGGGGCTAAACTTGACGTATATTCTTTATTATTCAGTAAAGTATGTTCTTTATTATTCAATAAATTTTTTTTTTAAATTTATTCAACAGGGTAAAAGGAAAACATGTTTTTACCTGAAGCTCTTCAGTGATGATGAGTTTGGACACTATCGAATGAACTGTATGAGTTTCCAGTCGGAACAAACGGGCTAGGTTATCCAGACTTATGGTTGAAAACTTGCTGCCAAACGTGAACAAGTATGCTCTCAGGGACTCCTCTTGTATTTTTCTCTTCAACATCACTTTCACTGACTGTGGACGAGGAAAAAGGTCCCAGACCCTTGCGTTCATTTTCGGGTTGACAACGTAGTCGTAACACATTTCCCATTCGCCCATTCTCATAGCTTTAGCCGCTGCGATCACGTGTTCATGCATGTTCTCAGGCGGGCCCGGCAAAGGTTGTCGCTCACTTTGTTTCAGCTGATTGTGAAAACTCTTGCTAATCATGCGTCTCTTCGTATCTCCCTCGTGACATGCCATATATGGTATCTCTAGTAGCATAGCACTCACAAGGTACACACACTCGAGCAAGTCCAAGTTGATGTGGGTGTGGAATGCCTGTTGTCGTCTTCTCTCTATCTTCTCTTGTTCCGCTGTTCTCTCAACGGCAGTTCGAGTCGAGAGTCCCTAGAACACAAAAAAAAGCTAAACCGATTTTTCCTCAGGGAAAAGGACCTACAGACTAAGTGTTCAGCTGTTCAAGGAGAACCACTGTTGCGCCCTTGCTTAAAAATTACATCAAGCAACTAGCACAGATCATGGTGGGCCTCGAACCTTTTAATTGAGAGGCAGAGACGTAACCAGTTTACTACCGCTCCCATTAATCATTTTCTAAATTTAGTATAAGAAGCTTAAACATTGATGCGATCGAAACTAAAAGCCTATTTTGCAATGTCAGCACAGCTGGAGAAAATATTATTTCTACAATTTCATGTGACACAAACAGATACTCAGTTCTCAGTTATTAGCTCTTCTTCCCCCTCTCCCGGAGACATACATATCAATTTTACGGTCTAACCAGTGGCTTCATACGTTTACATTTGAACAAGGATAGTCCTTGTTCATATTTTCTGATATTTTTTGTTTACTTTTTAGTAAGTAAGGGACAAATTTTGGTTAATCAGCTATCAGAACCAGCAAATATTAGATAAAATACTAAACAAAATCTTTATAGTTCAGTCTGAAATTCCTAGTTCTGAAAAATAATCATTAGTCTGAAAAAATTCTCGACACTATGACCTTTTTTTGGATTCCGAATCGCGACTAATTAGGCTTTAATTTGATACAGCATTTAAATCTCGCTTTGTCGTGGTTGGAACTGTGAAAAAACATAACTAGCAAACAATTCTTTCCAACCTCGTGATTGGTCGGGAACAGCAACAAATATATTCGAAGGGAGGTAATATGCATTTCTCGAAAATTTCATGTCAATTGGACAACGCGACTGAACGTTTTACCTATAATAATAGTTTAAAAATCTTTCTGAGCGATATCTAGTTACAGAGTTATTTTTATAAAAGTTACAAATACAAATGGAAACGGAATGGGAGAACACCATTAAGCTAGCATGGCCGTTTTCAGGTGGCTCATTAATCGAAGAAAAAAAATTAATTATCTTCTTAGATCCAATGGACCGTTATGTTGGCAAACACTTATTAAACGTAAACCTCTTTATTCCCTCCTTTCAGCCCTTTTCTTTAAAAAAAACAAATACTTTTTGTTTTCTCGTGTACTGATTTCTACCCATAACCTAGAAACCAACAGAAAAAAATTCTACATAATCAGCAAAAAAAACTCTCAAAGATTTCCAATAACATCGTATTTCTTAGAATGTAACTATCCAAAAATTGATACAACTATTCAATTGAATCAGAGAAGCCACTTTCAAAAACTGACCCAGGCGGTAAAAAATAACAACAATAAAAGACATTTTTCGAACTTTAGGTCTAATCGACCTTCTGTTGAGTTTAAATCTATTATAAGCTAACTTTTGATTTGGTTTTCTCTTTAATAAAGTCGTGGTTAACTCTTGTTCAGTTATGACATATCTCAACGGAATAACTTGCCACTCTTGTCCAACAGTTTTTGCGTGCGAAGTTATTTCAAAACTTCGCACGCAAAAAAAACTTTCATGGGGCATATGTCTTATTTTCATGCAATTGATTCAGTGATTGAATCCATCCTGTGCTTATGAAAAAATATATATTTTTTAGTCTTCTGATTTCCAATTCTAGTTCTAATAGTTTGGTTTTGTCGGTGTTTACATAAACTAAAACTCCAAATTGGAGGATTGGTTGCACTTAACTTCTCCAAGCAATTATTAATTCATATCCTCTCAAAAACTTTCTCAATTGAAAAAACACTCCAACGAACTGCAAAACTTCATTTTTGACCTAATCAATATGCTGATGAAACTTCAATTTCCTTTCGGTATGAATTCCAAGATAGATAAAACATTCTACATCTATTTGGGTGTTACTGAAAAAAAAATTGATAGGTTTTTCAGTAGTTTGGGTCCGAGAAAGGCCCATGGTTTTGGTGTTTTTAAAATTAGTAACATTTAGTTATTTTGTTATTTCAATAGTTATTTCAATTAGTTATATTGCTATCGCAAAACTGATTGATGTGTGATAGCAATATAGTCTTTTCTGTTTCTGGACTTCATAACGGTGTCATATGCATACAAAAATACCCCTGTGTTATCCGTGACTATTTTAGGATCGTTTATGCATGATATGAACAAAAGTGCGCGAGAGGTACTCCAAAAGAATCGCAAAAGATAATAGTTTAAGTTCGCTATTAAAAAGTTTGTCTCGATGCACTGAAAACGAGTGTCAAGATAAGATTCCAAGTTTTAGCGCAGGCCCTCTGAATCCCATAAGTTCCTATTTTATTCTCAAGTTAGAGTGATCAAAAGCTTTAGTGAACATATTCCGAACAGTTCGATTTTTGTTCGTTAGCGACATTGAAATCTCTTCTAACGGTGTAAGGATGGCGTCAGCACTCTTCCTTTTTGATCTGGAACCAAACTGAGTGTTTCGTATTATATTAAATTTGTCTACATATGATTGGGCTCGTCTGAAAATTAATCGCTCTAAAATTTTTTCCAGAACTGGTAGAAGCGAAATTGGTCTATAGTCTGAAGGGTCAACGATTTTTCCTTCCTTGAAAACTGTTAAAAAATATTGTATCTTTTAAACAGTTTGGGTAGATTCCTGGGGCTAGGCAGTCATTAAAAATTTTTGTTAGAGTACCTGCTAATATACTTTTTTAATTGTCTGACGAAAACACTATTGAAATCATAGCAATCTGTACTATATTTATTTTTTAGACTTACCATGACTTGAATTAAATCATTTTTTTGTCAAAATACAATGATTGCTGACAGATTGAGTCCTCAGACAGATTAAGTGACTTGCTCGGAAATTCTCCCTGTACCTCTCTTTTCATTTAAAGTTTTCGTTCTAGAATTAGACTCCAGAGTTAACTTATTTCGATATTAATTTCGTTTTTTTTTACAAGTAATTAGGTTTTTGACAACTTTCTTTTGGGAACTATATCTGTTCCGGGCATCCGTTGTTTCAACATTCAAAATTCTCGTCGTTACCTTTTCTTGTTTGTTGCTGCATTTTTTTTACTTCATTGTCAATCCATGGATGCCTTTGTTTGTTTGTTTTAGTAATCCTTTTAGAAAAAAATTATCAACTGCCTTCATAAGGATCAAATTTAATTTTTCTAATATCCGAGAAGACAAAACACAGCTTCGCCTCACCTAAAAAATTATAGAAATCTTAAACTGGACTTCAATAAAGATATATAGACACATCGCAAAAACAACCGCAGAAAAAATATCGAAGAAGTTCAGATGAACAAACTTGAGCAGCAGTTATATACTTCATAACGCTTGCTAATCGCAAGCATAATCAAAAAATTTAGTAAAAAATTATTTAGGAACAAAACTCTCATTTTGAGGCATCACTAAAACACATGAATTGAAAGTTGGGAGAACGAAGACCCTCATATTACCCTTGTTAGGCTTTATAAACGAAAAAAAAACTGAATAAAATCAGCAAAATTGACACAATAACAGTAAGCACTTGTGATAATGTTATAGAAATCCAAGAATATCTCATTTCATAGAAATCAAAGAAAAGTCATTTCATAGAAATCCACGAAAATTAAAACATAGGCGCTACGCGCAATACACCGAAGGCATAGAAACTGAAGCAAAAACCAAACAACTTGAACAACTAATAATTGAACAATAACAGTTCTAGAACAAAAAATCGTACTAATACATGTATACACCAAAATTTTGCTATATCGAGAAAGAGCCTGAAATAACAGTTCTAGAACTAAAAATCGTACTAACACATGTATAGGTTAAATTTTTGATATATCAACGAAGATCATAAAATAACACTTCTAGAACTAAAAATCGTACTAACACATGTATACACCAAAATTTTACTATATTGACAAAGGGCCTGAAATAACAGTTCGTGAGCTAAAAATCGTACGAACACATGTATACACCAAAATTTTGCTATATTGGCAAAGATCATGAAATAACAGTTCGAGAGCTAAAAATCGTACTAACACATGTATACGTCAAATTTTTGCTATATTGACAACTGTATTGAAATAAATACACATACATAAACAATAAAAGCAAAACTAAATGAAAGAAAGAATAATTAAATAAATATAGAAATAAATATCAACAAATAAACAAAACACACCTGACAAATAAATAAGCAATAAAAAAATAAATCAATACATAAATAAATAAATAAATACATAAATAAATACATAAATAAATAAATAAATAAATAAATAAATAAAAGCAAAAGTGAAATGTACAAATAATTAAATAGACATGAAAAAATATATATGAACAAATAACCAAACAAACAGACCCATAATATCAATAAATGAAAATAAATAAATTAAATAAATACACACGCAGAAATAATAAAAGCAAAACTAAATGAAAGAAAGAATAATTAAATAAATAAACAAAACACGTGATAAAAATAAACAAAAATAAATATGTACATACATAAATTATAAATAAATATAAGCAAACTAAACATAATTAAATAAATAGAAGAACAGATAATTAAATAAATAAAGATGAACAAATAAAGAAACAAACATACGCAATCACGTGACATAGCGCGATATAGTCCAGCCCACATGATAATTGATAACTGTGGACGTTATTTGTCGACACTTGACAACAGACAACATTAAAAAAAAACCCGTTACACGATACCATAACACCTTGACTAAAGTCTTCGGTGTAAAAACGATTATAACAACAGAAGATCAAGAGACGTTTTTTGGCAACTCAAGTATCCTTTTTGTCAACTTCGATATTTAAAATTGGCATTTTAGCCAACAGCGACAGGTGCCCGTTAAACAAAATTTTTAAGCATATCCAACTGACAGTTGGAAGAGTAATGAACGCAATGAAACTGAAAAAAAAGGAGACTTAATTTTTCAAAAACCTTCATTTTTTGAACTTCGAAGAAAGAATAGGTGGCCTCAAAGCTCTTTCGAATTGTAGAAAAATTTATGATGGACACTTTGGAGAAAACTGGATCAATAGGTAAAACTTTTATTTCGCTGGGAAATCTGATAATGAATTTCCATTTTCGAAATTAAAAGTCGATCACGTTTTTTGCGACCTTTACAATTTTACTGTTCGATAGTGGAGTTTGTCTTCCTTTCAACAATAGAGATGCACTGAATTTAAAAATAAATCACAAGTCAAACCGCAAAAAATCAAAATTTTAAGACGTTTAGCTTGAACAAAAAAAAATCAGCAAGACCTATATAAGTCTTCACTACGTTCATTACACTTAATAAAATTGTAAATCGGAAAAAAAATCATTTCCCGATCATAAAACAATTTTAAAAACAATTTAAGATGAACATTTTGCAATACAATTGAGAAAACTGGGTCAGTAGGACACAATTTCTTTTCCGCTGGAAATTCTTAAGACATAATATCCTTTTTTGGAAGCTAGAAGTCGTTCATGTTTTTTCTCGCTATTTCAAATTTATTAATAGGATAGTTAAGTAAGAGAACAGAAATTGCCTACCTAATAACAAATGAATTTAAATTGAAATCTGAAAATTGAAGTCGTTTTCAAAGCTAGAAGTCGATCACAATTTCCGTGACATTCACACTTTTGGTGTTCGATAGTGGAGTTTGCCTCCCTTCATGCAAAGAAAAAGAAGCAAACATAAAAAGAAATCATATGTTAAACAGCAAAAAAAAAAATTGAGCGAGAACAAATTTTAAAATTTTCTTAGATTTTTTCTTGAATAAAAAACGCCAAGACCTGAGAACTCACAATGTTCATTACTCTAAAAAAAAAACTGGCGGCGAGTAGAATATCTTTTTAGTTAGAGCAAGGTGTCCATATACTGAAAACTGTAAAATAAAAATCCTCTTTTTCAGTTAGAGCTCAAGGTGTCCATATATTGACACTGAAGCGAAGCTTCGTTTCGCAAACACTTGCGAGAATACGACAAAAAGCAGCTCTATAAAAAACAATGACAAAAATAAGAATTAGAAAAAAAAATGTGCCAACCTATGAGATTCGAACCTGCGACCTAGAGATTAAGGGACTCACATACTAATCACTCAGCCACGGAAGCTTAATACGTACCAAACAGTAGCCACAACTTAAGCAGAGAACAGATACTATGCAATTTCCAATGTTAACATTGAAACTTCCAAATAAGTGGAAACTTTTATTTGTGAGTTGGTTTAGAAAAAAAAGAAGGTTCGTAATAACACACTAAGCTGATCGCAAGCGTAACAAGTGTATAATAAATGTCCCTAACTAGTTCATAAAGTGTATAACTGATTCAAAACTTTGCAAACAAAATTCTCTAAATGGAGAAAACTGACAGGCCTTACCATACCACACGCTCGCTTGTTTAATAATAACCTAAAAAGACAATGCAATACCTGTGCGAGCAGCTCCTTCTTGCGTCCACTACTCTGTATGTCTAGGAGAGCATCATGGGCGACTCGGATGTTGCCATGTCTGAATGCACACAGTCCCAACTGCACCAGAGTCCTGTTGTACAGCAACTGAGTCTCCACATCTGCAAACTGGATCGACTCCTGCAGGTGACTCATCAGCATCAAGTCACGTGCCTACAAGGAAATCGCGAGCATCAGAAGGAATTCGAAATAACTGCATGCAGAATTGAACACTTAATTGAATAACTTGGCGAAAATTTAATTCGAAAAATTTTGCAGGCCCCAACCTCCAAATTTTTCTAATTAATTTTTGTTCATACACACGATTGCTATTTAAAGTGGCATCCAGACCAAGTAAGCGATTCCAACCGTTATTTTTCTCACACTTAAGCCAGTAAAACCAATCGCAAAATTGAAGTTTATGTGATGTGTGAGAAAAAAAGATCCAATAGCTTTAGTTTTCTCGAAGCTAAATGATGGAGTATTTTGTCCTCCTACCTGAAACCACCTGTCGTGTAGAGCCAGATGGAATATCTGGCACAATACAGCCCTCGTTCGGATCCAGTTCGTCTTATCATTCGTGTAGATGAACTTACACAGTCTGTCCACCACTAATCCCGACTCCTCCTCGCCCTCTTTCGGCTGCTGCTTCTGGATCGGTTCATCCTCGGCGGAACCCCACTGGTCACTGCTGCTACCGGCACTCACGTTCACACTTGTCGGATCAAACTATAAACAAAAACAACAACACTTCTTAAAGCTCTTTGAATTCGGTGTCGGGACTACTTGCCCCAAGTCAATTGGCCTGGCCCTATGCCAACTTGTCCTATACTAACTTGCCCTATATGGCAACTTGTCCTATGCGAACTTGCCCCACATGACATTTTGTCCTAGACCGTTTTGTCCCATACTTAACACTTTCACTTGATTCTTTGATGTTCAAATTGAGGACCAGCAAGTGCTGATGTACACTGGACTCGTTTTGAGATAACAAATGACTCTAATCGAAAATATTTGAAGCTGAGCCTAAAAACCATATTTTTTGATAATTACACGCCAAAAATTGACAATAATCCACAATTAGCGCCTTCCACGGCTATTCTTTCATTGTTCACCATTTTGTTCCTAAACAACCAACATAAATACTATGAGCCAACTTACGCCTTGATTTTACCCACCATGCCTTTATGCTCTTCTGCCAAACAAAACTGAAAACGTATTCAAAATTCCTGAAAGCCATTGCCTCTGTCTCTGATAACGCGCAACCATCCAGCATCCTTCAAAATTTTGAACGAGCTGCCGTAAACGCTTTTACAAGTGCGTTTCCAGAGTCTTCAATCAAAGGCTGTTACTTTCACCTCTGCCAGGCCTTTTTACGCAAAGTCAACGAGCTCGGTTTTAAAAAGCCTATGAAAACAACTGCGAGCTAAGCTTGGCACTGTGGTTAAAAACCGCTCTCAATTTAGTTCCAACTGATTTAATGGAACAATCGTTCGAGAGCGTCATTGACGAGATTGAGCATGTGGTGGACCGATTAGATCTTGAGCAAAGCCTGTCAGATAAAATTGACGAACTTGCCTCATACTTTCAGAGAAGTTATATAAAAGGCGAAACAATAGGGCAAAATAGCAGCCAACGGTTATTCCCTATGAGTCTCTGGAACCATTCCCAAGAAGCAGCGGAAGGCTTGATACGAACGACAAACGCCGTTGAAGGTTGGCATCTTGGAGTGACAGCGTTATTTCAAGGGAGCCACCCAAGCCTGTACACTTTCCTGAATAAGATCCAAATTGATTCAACAAATCAGAAATTCAACATTCTGAAGGCTAAGGGGTAACGCAGAATCAAGGGCGGAAGAAAATATCGGGATATTCATGCAAAATCCAAAATATTTCTAGAAATTTCAACAAAGACCATGTTGTTGACAATTTTTATGCACTAGCTCATTTAACGCTTTCGTAATTTTTAAATTGTCGGCATATTTTCTACTTAATTGTCGGCATTTTGTTGCATTTTTAATTGAGTTTTAAAAAATCGCCACTTTTTTTTTTAACTTATAGCCATCGTACAGGGTCGAAATTTTGAGAGGTGATAAAGGCCAATACTGCAATATTTTTGCTTTTCCCTCACCCCGCCCCCTATTTTGGGCTATCCAAAATAGTGGGGTTTTAGGGGCGAGGCAGTACCTGCGGTTTTCCATTTCATCGATTTCATAAAAAAATTTTTTGACTTCTTGTTTTGACTTTGAAATAAAAGTTTTGAATTCTTGACTTTTTGATTAAGAGTGTTGTGCACTATTAACTATGCTATAGGAGCTTACAAGATCTGCAATCAATCTTTTGAAATATTTAACTCAACATGGGAATTGCATTGAAATTTTGCCGCTTTCATTTTGTCCATGCATGCTTTGAACTCAAATTGATTCAGCACATGTTTAATGATTCCGCATTTTGTTTCAAGCTTAATTGTTCAACAAAAACATCTTTCATTTTTAGGCCGACATTATGTTCTACGAGGTTATCAAAGAATCTGGGGCAAGTTTCATTTTTTATTATCTGGGACAAGATGGCATTGGACAAGTTGTCATCTGGGGCAAGTTGGAATCGGACAAGTTGGGCTGGGACAAGTTGACTTGCGGCAGAATTACATGAAAGTTTGAATTTGTAGAACAATTTATGATGGACTCTTTTTTGTTAAAATTAACCCAATTCGCAAAAACTGGATCAATAGGTGAACCATTTATTTCGCTGGGAAATCTGATAATTAGTTTCCATTTTCGAAATTAGAAGTCGATCACGTGTTTCGTCACCTTTACAATTTTGCTGTTCGATAGTGTAGTTTGCCTTCCTTTTAACAATGGAAATGCACTGGACTGATAGAAAAAGTCTTAAGTCAAACCGCGAAAAATCAAAATTGACAAATAAACAAATTTTAATACTTTTTCCTGAAAAAAAAAACAAAAAGTCAGCAAGACCTATATAAGAGTACTCACTACGTTCAGTACTCTTCATCAAGTTGCATACCAAATAAAATTGTAATTGCATGGGTATTTAGAAGTGCAACTGGACTGAACCATTTTAACAACTTTTGAATACAAGCAAGCAATGTTTGCAAATTAATATCGTAATCGAAATTATTTATCACTGAGGTAACTTACAAGAATCAGTAGCAGCAAAAATTCTCGGTTTTTTCTTTTGCCCGAATATCTTTGGTTCCAGATTCTCAGTGTTTCAAATGTTTTTGCAAACTACTAATAGACAGCGCAAAGATCGGCAATTGTTCTCGATGGACAAATTGTTCACATAAACCAACACAATTACGGCACCAACATAATAAAGATGGGCATGCAGTAAAAGGTCTTGTAAAGCATCATTGAAATCATTCAGCGATGAAACCGTGCCTCGAAAGAGCAAAAATGGGCACAAAATTGTTCCATAAAAGCTGGAAGCCTTAAAAAGTAAAATTATGTAAAATGTGCTAGAGCTGAATTGGAAAACAATTAAGCAAAATAAGATGACAAAAAACTCAGGCGATGGTTGAAATAGTGTACCAAAAGAAAGGGTTTCGCTCATCCGACGATCCACAAATATATTCAGTTCACGCGAGAAGACTAAAGCCTGACTGACTCTTATTCGAATAGTCCATAACCCAGCTGGAGAGTGCAAAAAAATAGCCTAAAAAGAGATAAATCGCTCTCGATTGACTGAACTTTAGTATTATACCCAAAACAATATCATTTTAACGCAACTTGTGGAACTATCCCATAGTTTTGATCACTAATTCAGGCGTTTGTAGTTATTTTTCGTTCATGGCTCGAAGTCAAATTGTTTCTGATCACAAGCTTGCCAGTACTGGTTAATGCTGGAAGCAAAAAAAATCGCGTCTACGAAGCGTCTTGTTTTTAAACACTACCATTTATCGGAAACTGGAGCAAAAAATTGCATATTATGCAGTTTACAGAAAAACTTCAAAATTTACTGATACTAGAACGAAACAATATCATATTATGCAGCTTACAGGAAAATTTCAATACTTGAAGAACAAAACGATTTTGACTTAGAAAAACTTATGTTTACTACTCATAGCTATGTTACCCAGTTATTGACAAAATTCTTGTTCCGCTTGTTATCTAAAATTTATCTAATTCCATTCCGAAAAAAAGGAGCCGGGCAAAAAAATAACATACAAGATCCTCTGTACTTTAAGTAATACAAATTTGGCTACAAATGTTAGAAGATGTGTTTCTCCTGCTCACACAAGTTGAGACTCTCAAATAAGTTGAAGATCGACATGAAAGGGTTAACTAAAATGTAAAACCGTTAGTCGCTCGATAGTTAACAAGATTTACCTTGTAGTAGAGGAGTTCCAGTCTGGCTAGGTAGCACTTGCACAGCTGTTCCGGCTCAGCCCCGCTCTGTTCCAGGTATGTCTGGCAACGCACCACCAGTTGATACACTCGCGGCTCATATCGCAGTCTAACAAAATCAAGGCAGCACATCAGAAGCGCAACATAAGTTATACAAACAGGCCGAATAAGGAAAGGACTAAGATAAACACGTTCAGAAACTCCTAACGATATTCATTTTTCGCTGCTCTTAAATTTCATTTAGACTTTCCGTGTGGATTAATCAATTCTATGCATCCTTTCGGAACGACAAAGATAACTTGGAGATAGCAATGAAGGATAAACCATCCTGAAAATAAGTAGTCTCAAGAGTCTTTTTGGGTTCCGTTCTGTTAAACTTGATTTTAAAACACCTTTTACGCTCTAAAGTATTCAAAAACTGCCCAAAACAACTATTTTATTACAACTCGACGCATTCATTTTTCATCCGTATAGATGAATAGCACAAACTTCCAAAAGGACAGGAGATATCTGACCGATAGGATCTACTTACTTGTCAACATAGTCAGTCGAATGACAGTCCGAGTCTTGCAAGATCTTGGTGAACTCCGTGCTCAGTCGATTGATCATGGTCAACACACATCCGTTCACTTTGTACAGGAACTCGCGTTCACCCTTCGGTTTCTCCTTTTCTTTGGGCTCTTCATCCGACTTTTCTTTACTTTCACTCTCTCCTTCTTTTGAATCTGCAGCTCCAGCACTGTTTTTAAAAAAAAACATAACCGATACTATATCTTAAAAAATGAGCATAAAATCGAACAGCCAAAATTTTTAGGTAGTTTTTTTAAAAATATTCCAAAAAATTTGTTTACAAGTATCAATGAAAAACGGTCAAATAAACAAACAACACTGCAAATAGAACAATTCCAACAGATTGTTGAAACATAGCCAACAGACAGATGGAAAAGAATCAATAAACGCGATTAAACAGATAAAATATTGAATTATTTAAAATATATATATAGGTAAAAAAACCTAGTGTGAAGAAACTGAAATTCCAAGAAATTCTTGTCCAAAATGGACATTGAAAAGAGACATTTTAGAGAAAAAACTTGAACTTACGCGTAATTTTGTCCACTAGTGTAAAAGTCGATTACATTTTTCATGACCTTTACACTTTCTTTGTTCGATAGAGGAGTTTAGTGGAGCGACCTTATAAAAGTCCGAACTAAGTTCATTGACTCATTATAACTGTCAATGAACTAAATATAGTGTTAAAAAATATGGCACTGAAGCTCTTTGAATTTGCAGAACAATCTGTAACAACTTTGAGACAAAATATTAAGCAAATTTCATATAACTGGATCAATAAGTAAACGTAAAAATTACACAGAGGCGGAGCTGCGCTTCGCAAACACTTGCGAGAACACGACCAAAAAGCAGCTCTATCAAGTGAAATAAGAAAAAGTCGAAATAAGCCTCGAATTAGCAAAAACTCGGCTGCGTGTAGGATTCGTATCTGCGACCTACTGCAATCAAGAGATTTTGAGTCTCACGCACTATCCCCTCAGCCACTCAGGCTTAACAACCGAAACATACTAGTCACGAATAAAGCAGCTACATATGCTAACAAATTGCCAATGCGACTCAGCACCAAATACAAATAGACTCAATTTTGCAATTAAAAATTTGGAATAAAACAAACTTTGCAAAGCATAAAGCCCCATTATGTATAAATTATGCATTTCAAAATATTGCGAGATATAATGAGTTTAAAAATTTCTGAAATAGAGTTTTCATTATTGCGATGTTGTTTGAAACAAATAGCTTTTATCGGTTCATTCGATGAATTCAAAATGCATCAACTGTGTTAAATTATTACTATTCGAATGTCAAAGCACATGCTATCAAAAAGCTGTAAAGTTGCCCCACCATTATTGGGGTGAGGCATCATAAAAGTGCCGCACCAATATTTGCGATTTATGTTGGAAAAAAAAGAAGGTTCGTACTAATACACTAGTTTCGCATGTGTAAAAACCCACTTTCAAAACTAGTTTTTTTGTTCGTGCGATTGGAGAGCGTAATTTGCCATCTTTTTAGCACATGAACTTGAAATTAATTTGAAAAAAAAAATCATAAGTCAAACCTAAAAAAGTCATCACGACCTTTTTAAGTTTCTTCGCCACATTCATTCACAATTAATTAATGTGGATAAAATCAAACCTCTCCAAACACTTCAAAGATTTTGTGAAAGTTCTAGTCATCATGCTGACGAATACAAAGAAATAGATAGTCATCATGCTGACGAAATATCGAATAACTTTGTGGATCACTTTGCTTTGAAAATGACTCGCAACAACCAGTTTTAAAATTACCCGTTCTCCTGGTTCTCTGCTTTCTCCTTGACTTGAGCTGATGACGCTGTTGTTGTCGTCTCCTTGTCTTTTTCTTTCTTCAGTTGTTCTTCTTCCTCTGTGAAAGTGGGGTCCACTTTCAGACACGAGATGTTATCACACACCAGAGCACACAACTTCTCCAGGTGTTCCAATGCACTAAAACCAAACAAACGAATAAACATCTTTCACATAATAGAAGATGATGAAGAAGAAGATTTCATCCAAGAGTAAATATGACAGAAAAATATGACTACATGCCAGTCCGAAAGATTATCTGACTCTTACGAATAAATAAATCATTAAATGAATTACGATGAAAAAATAGTCGGCTGATAACTCAGAAAATTTTTGTGCAATTTTTAAAGAACTCAATTACCAAAAACAGAGGATTCAGATAACACAAACTCATTCGTTTCTTTTTGATAACTATAAGATGGAAAGCATACAAAAAAGTGAGGCTTCGGTCCAAAAATCATGATATAAAAATTCCAAATTCAGCAAGAAACGTCTCTGAAAATTTAAGAACCAAACAAACTACATGTCCGCCAAGAACATCAGGCTGCTTCAAAAAGCACTTTCGATTGCTTGCTATAAATAAAGATCAAAAAGAACAAAAAAAATTAACAATGAAATTCAACTATAGAAACATATGGCTAACCGCTTTTGGAGTTTTTAGAACTATTTTTTGTCGACACTTTTTTGATGAAATTAACCCAATTTGAGAAAACATGATCAATAGGTAAAATTTTTACTTGGTTGAGTAATCTGATAATTAAAATTCATTTTCGAAATATAAATTGATCACGTTTCTGGTGATTTTTACATTTTTTCTTTTCGATGACGGATTTTGCCTTCCTTTTAAGTTTGAATTTGAAAGAAAAACACAAATGGTCTCAAAACTCATTGAATTTCAATGGGGTATTTTTTTATTCCGCAGGTAAATCTGAAAATCAAATTCCACTTCCGAAATTAGAAATCGATCAAGTTTTTTCGCGCCATTTCCGCTTACAATTTTAGAGAGCGCAGTTTGCCTACCTTTCAGCAAATGAACTTAAATTGGATCCAAAAAGTGCACATATGCTTCAGTGCATTCATAAATGCATTAATATGTATGGATGTACAAATCACCAAGACCTATTTAATAAAGAAACGCTCGAAAAAGAAACTAAGAGGCGAAGAAAACATATTTCAAGTAAGCTCCAGTTATATGGATTTCAGCGACACATAGCCAACAAACATTTGAAAAGGGTCAATGAACGCAAGGAAACGGAAAACAATGCTGACTTGTTTTTTGAAGAAATTTTAAATAAAAACTATGCCCTTGAAACTCTTCGAATTTCAAAAACATTTTACAACTAACAATTTTTTGATACAATTGACCCAATTTGAAAAAACTGGATCAATAATTTTTACTCCGCTGGGAATTCAGAAAATTATAGTCTTTTAAAACTAAAATTTATTCAAGTTTAACGAGACCATTACACTTTTACTGTTCGGGAGTTTGGAACTGAACTACACTAAAACAGAAATCAACATTTAGGTTGCGAAAAACGAATTTTAGCGTGTACAAATTTCAGGACTTTTTCCCAAAAAAAAAAGAAAAGTGAATCATCAGAACAATAAAAGTGTATTCACTTCGAGCATTGACACTTCAAAATATCTAATCAAAAAGAGTCCATTGAATTGCTTTCGTTGTGATGATTCAATCAAATTTTATGATTCAATCAGATTTTCGTAGTTTTGTGAAACGATTTATATAGAGCCCGCCACCTGATAAAGAGAGGGTGTTCTAGGTCAGTTTGCAACTTTTGCCTACCTGACATGCATTTTAGCATCAAAAAAATTCGGATCCAATAACCATTTAAAAACCAACAACTGCAACAGCCAGCTTTAATTAATGTGGCTACAGCCAAAACTTGAACTTTTGCTGTGAAAAGTTAGCCCAGGATAATACACAAAAATTTTATAAGTACCAAATGAAAGCGGCACTAATTGCGTATCTAAAAGCGGCACTAAGAACACATCTCCTTCTAAATCGATTGTTGAGTAATGGTGAGAAAAAACTAACTGGATGTGACAAAAATACTTATGTTTTAGTAAACCAATTGATAATTATTGAGTAACAAGGATGCTAACAGGAGCCAGTGTTTGAGCTTCATCGAGTCGAAGATATTTGAGTTGAGGTCAAAAGTAGCCGAAATGAGACTGATGTAGACTTTGCACTGGACGCCCACTCCCAAGGCTGCTTGGTTCAGCTCACTTACAGTCAGCAACTCTCCCAGCAACTCAATCTGCTCATACTTGTCTGTTCCTTTTTTGCCTCTGTTCGAAATCACTTCTCGGAACTTCTTCACGAGCATGTCAAGAGACACTTCGCTGTCTTTCGGGAACAGACGAGCTCTCTCCTAGAAGCAACTGGTCATTTCAAAATTCAGTTTTTGAATTCGGAATTACAAAATAATATTAAAAAGACAGATTACAACCAGTTGACAAGAAAATCACTGCCAATAACTAGCTCAGGCGCGGATCTAGGAATTTCTCGAAGGGGGACGATTTTTCAAAAAAAAAAAAATTGAAAATTTTGTCGACTGTTTTTTAGGTCGACTAAATCGATTTTATGAGCTCTCCCAAACCACTATAAAGACCCTAATTTGACCAAATTTTCTGCGCCGCAGGCATGTTTTTTAAAAAGGCCAAAAAGCCGTTTTAGGCACTTTTTGGAAAACTTCGACCAAAAAAGCGCGTTTTTTCGGGGCGCGCGCTCCCCCCTTAAATTTAGTATAGGTTGGCGCCAAAGTCGCCTTTAGAAAAATTATAAAGTCAGTCAGCCAAAAATGGATATCTCAAAATAGTACAAAGGGGGACCCTGTGGGTCGGCAGGGGGTCGAATTTGTGCGCGGGGGAGGGGGGAAGGCCCCCCCCCCCTAAATCCGCTACTGAACTAGCTTAACATCAATGACAACTGTCTTAGGTGTATGAAAACTTGCTCATTTCATCACACTGACTAGTGTTGATGTTAATTCTATTCATAGTTCATGTCTAAATAGTTCAATTTTACACGGTTCAATTTAATGCGAGATACGACGGGAAGAAGGCGTATAAAAACTTGTTGAATAGACATAGCATTTATGCAGTTCCTTCCTTTTTTAAACTTACCATAAAAGTTTGACAATTAAAATAGAATCAATGATAACTTTTCAACGACAAGTTTTCAATAAACAAATCATACTATTGGATCAAAAAATATCATGAAAAAGTCCAGCTTTGCACCACTTCCAATTCCAAACATAAAAAGAATTGAAAGCTAGCAGAAAGACTATGAAATGAAAACCACGGTCGAACAAATGAAAAAACGCCAAAATCACATCTACAAAATTTTCAAATTTTTGTCTTCAATGATGTTCAACTTAAGAACACATCCGGCAAAACAACCGTCGGCGTTAAATAAGTAATCGCAAACTTTTATTGGGCAGAAACTAAGCTGACAACACTGAGATAACCGCCCGTTGAGATGAAAACAAACGTGTTTTTTTTTTGCCTTGTTTTAAAACATGTTTTAAAACATTCCCAACCCTGTTAGCTAGGCCATAAAAATATTAAGGCTATCAAAAATTATCCATTAATTGGTTTTCGATGATAAGAAGATGAATACGAAAATCATTTAAAAAATGAAGCCACGTTCAAAAAAACCATAGCCAAAAAGCTTAAAATTTACCAAGAAACTTGCAAAAACTCTGGGAGCCAATTTAACTGAACGGAAAAGGAAAACTTGGGGTATCATTAATCTTCATCTTCCATAGCTCCCAAAGAAAAATTCTAAAACAAAAAGCAGAGCTGCACTTCGCAAACAAGCAAGAAAACGTAATGCTTAAAAAATTAGGCAAAAAACATTAATCATAGAAAAAAACTCTTATCTGTACAGGTATCACACCTCAGGTCTCGAGCAAAGAAGACACATGCACAACACAACTGTGCCATTGGCGCTCAAAGAACCAAATCAATAGCCACTGGAAAATCTGACGCATGCTATCAAACAGCTAATTAAATGCAGCAGAGGTACCACAAAAAAAACACTTACCTGCTAGCTGGGTTGGAAGAAATCAACTTTGAAATATAACACAATTCTAGCCAGCTTACTTGAGCAAAGAATGATGTTTTAAACACAGAGCCGAAGCAGAGCTTCACATCACTTGCGATGCAACACAAACATGAAAAAAGATAAGACGAAAAAAAAATTACACGTGGGAAAAACTGGGCGAAACAAAATTTTCCTAAGTCTCGATAAGAAAAAACAACTGGGAGTCCAGCTAAAGCTGAAGGTACGTGATTGATATTCAATTAATTTGTTATACTAATCGGAAAAAAATGTGATTTAAAAAGCTGGACTTTAGAGATATAGCTGGACTTCAAAAAATAAAGGAGTTACCGCTTCTGCAGCAACAATTATCGCAACCAATTCTTTCAATTGAAGTTTTCATCTCAGATTTGATTGTTTAAATGTTAAAAAAATTCGAACAAAAGCTCAAAAGACAAGCAGAGAAGATTCCCTGAACTGCGTTTCTCGATTGAACACAATCTGAGAATTGAGACGGTAGTTTTCACGTAAAGTCAAAAGATTACAAAAAAATGTCAAAATTTCACATCTTTGACTTGTTTGATGGCCATAATTTCTTTCTCAAACGAACTGGGCATAGCAAATTATAAAAGTAGGCTTTTAACAACCTGTTGTTTCGATTACAACCACGATATAAGATTTGGCTGGATACTTAGCGAGAAATGACCAAAAATTTTCAAAAATCAAAAATTTGACATTTCCGAGAATCATAAATTTTAGTGTGACATAAAAACGGCGTAGTTGCTTATATGAAGGGATTCACGCAAACGGTAATTTCGATTGAACCCAAAATCTCAGTTGTGCACGGTAATTCTCGAGAAAAAACAAAGTTTGAACAACAACGGTTAAAAAATCAAAACTTAGACTTTTCCTAGGTTGACTTTAGTATCAGAAAAAGTTGGGCCTGGTCGCCTAAACAAACGAGCTTCACGCAACTTATTCTTTCATTTGAACCCTAAGTCTCAGATATAGCAGGATAGTTCTCGAAAATATTCAAAAAATTTTGAAAACGTTCAAAAACTTGACTTTTCCAAAGGCGATAACTTTTTGTGTAAAAAAAGTTTGTGAAAGGCCGCTCGTTCAGGGGAGCTTCCCACCACCCATTATTTGCACTGAACAGACAATATCAGATTTAAAGAAGTTAGTTTTCGAGAAAAGTCGAAGATTCACAAAACGGTCAAAAATCAAAAATTTGACTATGCCGAGCCATAACTTGATGTGTAAAAAAAAATATGGGCTTAGTCGCTTATGCAGGGTGCTTTAGAACACCTTTCTACTCATTGAAACCAAAAACCCAGATTTGAGAGATGTAGTTTTTGAGAAAACGAAAAAATGGGTCAAATATTCCCCCACGAAGGCTGAAGATAGAGGGGTGAAGTTAAAAGCGACTCTAGGCGAGTATGCAGGCACTGATGGAAGTAGGTGGTCTCTCAATTGCTACCCCTTTTTGAAAATCAAATGAAGTTGCTGAGAAAAACTAAAATTGTTCCAATAAATTAGGAAAAAAATTTCCATAACGAAAAAAAAAATTTCAAGAAACCGATTGGTAAATATACAACCAAATTGAAAATGTCGAAGGGGAGTGTTAAAATTGAATTTCCCTTGAAACGACCCAAAACATGGTCATTATGTCGATAAAAAAAAGGCCGAGATAATTCTGGCCGAAGAACTTTTTAGCGAAAAAAAAACAAAGGAAATACAAGGTCAAGGTAAGAAAAACTATTAATTATAAGAAAAAAATCAAAAACTCGCAGCAAAAAGAAAAATAATTATAAGAAAAAAAGCACGCAGTAAAAAGAAATTTTTTTGAGATGTGACAAACTATGCCGACCACAGATAAACAGAAAAATCATTGGCCGACAACTCAATTTGAAACGCAATATTTCGTTTGAAAAAAAAAACAGGTTGTCAGATTCGAACCCAGGGCCTTTGCCACCCCAGGCATATTCGTTACCTCTAGGCTCACTTGGCCGGGAACGCATAGAATTTTGAACTTATTATGAACTAAGAAACAAGTGATTCAAAGAATTCTGTTAAATAAGTTGTTAACCCGAAAAAAAAATTAAATTCCGGTTTGATAACGCTTGCTAATCGCAAGCGTAAAAAAATGTAAATCAAAAAGTCAAAACAATTACATCAAAGAGCAGTTTGCACAAAAACTATGAAAATCAATGGAAACTTAGGAAATCTTCTCAACTTCAACCCTCTTGACATTTAGGAAGTTTTAACACATGGGTAAAAAAAATTGCAACCCACAGTAGAACAAAGCCAATAAAAAATGGAATAGTGTCAATCACAAGAAAATCAACCGAATCTTTTCAGACTGGAATTTTGTCCTAAAACTAACTAAATAAAAAAATTGATCGAATAGTGTTTTATTCAATCCGCTGGGAAATCTTTAACATCCGATTTCAAAATTTTTAATAATTGAAGTTTATTCGCGCCATTTGGTCTTTCGTAATTGATGTGCGTAACTTGCCTCGCTTTTAGCAAATGTGCCATTCTGCCAGAAAGGACATTCAAAACTTCCGGATACACAAGACAACGATGAAACGCCTTTGTATCGAAAAAGTAAAAAAACGTATAGAATCTTCTCGAATTGAAACTTTCAGAAGTTCGAATGGCGAACTAACATTTCTCAGAGGCTCCTTGTGATATATATTTCACATCAATTAACAAAGTAGTTTCAAAGTAATTCTTGACTAATTGAGAAAAAAGCCAAAATGACCCATTTTGGGGTAAATTTTTGGTTGAGAATTTCGGAGAAAAAAGTGAACCATAAGCAATTTGTTCTCCATTTTTCGTCTAATGTTAACCCAACTTCAGAAAAATGCGCTTGAAATTTCAACATTTGTTCGTACTGTCCGGTTGATTTAAATCAGCACTGTATTATTTATTTAAATTTAATTTGAAAAAAAAAACTCAAAAATCAAACCGCGAAAATCATGAGCATAATTAAATTTTGGAAAAATCACATGGCCCAAATGAGTGTCTTCATTTCGTTCTTTAGGACTAATAACGATTGCAAAGCAATTCAAAATGCTCAGGGTTATATTTATCTATATATTAAAAAACTTCCACGCTTCTTTTAGATTTAAATATATATAGATAACAATAACATTTGGAATTGTGCATTTGGAATTGCTTTGCAATCTTTATTAGTCCTAAAGAACGAAGTGAAGACACTCATTCGGGCCATGTGATTTTTCCAAAACTTAATTATGCTCATGATTTTCGCGGTTTGATTTTTGATAATTAAAACTTTCACGCTTCTTTTAGATTTAAATTTTAAATTTAAGATTTACTTGATGTTAACCGAACCTTTTGAAGACTATTCCCCTCTCCATACTTTTTTCTTCTTTTTGGTGACATGATAGCTTACACTGAAAACCTCATTGCTTTTCGAATGAACGCAATTTATAGAATATTCTAATCCAACCAACCATTTGGATTAGAAAACACCAACAACCCGTTAAAAAACAAAACTGAAAAAATTCCATCATCTTGAACCGACTAGCAAGGAAATTGCTCAAAATCTGCAAGGAGAAAACTGGATCAATTAGTAAATTTTTCAATCCACCCAGAAATCTAAAAACTGAAATCCTTTTTCAAATCTTAAATTCATTCACGTTTCTGGCGCCTGTTCCGCTTTTATAATTGGAGAGCGTTCTTGCCTTCCTTTTAGCAATAGAATTCGAATTTAACCTGAAAATATATAAGAAGATTGAAGACTTTTCCATGAAAAAAAAACTGCATGACCTACACAAGTGTCTTTACTACGTTCATGACATTCATTAAGTATAAAAAAACTTTAAAAAAAAAACAAAAACACCCTGGTAATTAAGCTGACAAAAATTGGGAAGCAATTCATACGCCCGAAAAAAATCTATTTAGTCGAGTTGAATAAATTCTTCCTCTTGACTTACTCGTTCGGTGGAAAAGGGGTCCCCTGAAGCCCCACCTTCTGCTTCTGCCATCTTCTGCAACTGTCTTCTCTCCCTCTCTTTCCTCCTCTGTTGCTTCCGCTGCTCCTTTTCCTTATTGCTCTCCTTCGTCTGCACTTTCTCACTCGTCTCCCTAGAAACAACAAAGACAATATATTTTTGAAATAATGGATTTGTTCCATTCAAATCCTAAAACAGAAACTTCCGAGACTTAGAAAGGACTGACAACAAAATCTTCAGATCCAACCAGGGTATATTTCTATGGATGGAATGATGTGTTTGAACTTTAACAAAGAATTCCAAAACATTCATATTTTCGAATGCTTTTTCGCTGGGTCGATTTTGGATGCGTTTTTATTCAGTGGCGAAGCAAAGCTCGCATTATTAGCGATCAAGAAATTATTCCCTCTGATTCAAAATTTAGTAAAATGAACCGAGGCCATACAGTAACTAAAGTATCCGAAACAACCTTATCAAAACGTATCATAAAAAACATCACTATCAAACAATTGAAAAAGTGTCAATCAACTCCATGTCAAGCAAAAAACGATTAATTCGTTTCACGCATATGTAAACTACAAACACTCAATTTTAAGAAATTTCATTGTTTACAATTTATTGATATAACTATCCAATTATGAAACAACTGGACCGATAGATATTTTTTCCGCGAAATACAAAAACATACGTCCTCTTTAAAATTCCATTTTCGAAACTACAAGACCATCACGTTTTTCGTGACCTTTAAACTTTTGTTGCTCAATTGTGGAGTTTGCCTTTCTTTCAACACAGGAAATGAAATGAACAAAAATAAATCAAAAGTCAAACCACAAAAAAACTACATTTGAGCCTGAACAAATTTTAGGCTTTTGCCTGAAAAAGAAAAAAAAATCATCGCAACCTATACTAGAGTCTGAGCTACGTTCATCCACTTTTAAAGACCATCAAACGTTTCACTGATCTTAACTTTTCAATCTGCAACTTCATGCACTAACAATTGCTATCAATTTCATTTGATAACTTTCATTCGACAAAATAGAAATTGCGTTATCTTAGTAACAAGAAAAACTTGGATGCCAATTATTTTACAATCATCGATCCATTCAGAGGCGGATTTAGGGGGTGGGGCGCACGCTCCTCTCCCCCTTTGTACTATTTAGAGATATCCATTTTTGTTGACGGACCCTAAAAACTTTCTACAGGCGCCTTAGGCGCCAATATATAGTAATTTTGAGGGGGAGCGCGCCGAAAAACGCTTTTTTTGGTCGAAATATTCCATAAAAAGCCTAAAAACGCCGTTTTACGCCTTTTTTCAAAATTTTCCAAAAAATGCCTGTTTTTTCAAAATTTCAGCCCCCTCCCCCCTCAAGAAAATCCTAGATCTGCCCCTGGGTCCATTCATCAATTTTAAAATATCCTCAGGAATTCAACTCAATTGATGGATTTAACATGCCTTTTTTGCGCTTCCGCTTTTTTCTTCAAGTCCGACACCATTCAATGAAGCTTGTAACTAGGCATCAATGGTTAAATTTGTCATATTTTCGGGGACTGATTGATTATTACATTAAGATCGAAGAAAATATGCAACAAAACGAAAAGATCCTAGACACTCTGAGCTTTGCAAATTACTTTTCATGCATCGATTCTGCATCAAAAAATCAAATTTAATTTAGAAACTTTGCAATATAACACTGCGCTACGCTTTAATTAATCTTAAAAAAACGAGATTAAAAGCACTAACTTTTTGATGAAGAAGTGAGCGATGTTTTTGAACACGATTTTCTCGCCTTCCTTTTTGATTTCGACTGAACTTACGGAGGAGGATACGCTACTCCCTCCCCAGCTACTCACACTCGACTAAAACAAACACATTTCACATTTGAAGGCACATTGGTTTTATTCAAAGTTACAAACAGTTCGAGCAGATAAATGAATAGCTTATTATCTATTTCAGAATTGTCCCGAAAAGCTAGTTATTCAACGTTTTCATGTCACTGGCTCGCCTGACAACTTAATATCACAGACAGCTTTTTAATTCTCTCTTCCAACTTTTTGCAATTTATTATTCAAAAAATTATCCATTCAGATAACTCGCTTTTTGGATGTATTGGAAATCTTGAAATTTAATTGCCATTGCCTCTAAATGGAAAAAATTACCTCGTCATCTTTGGCTCCGCGACCGCCACTTTTATCTTTCATGGCCAGAAATTCGTCTTTCGTGAAATTCCTGCTGTCCATATCGTCGTCACTATCGGGTTCCGGAATGTCTTGGTCATCGCCATCACCCATTCCCCCACCCTCTCCATCTGCGCCCTCAGCTGCCGAGTCCCATGGATTCTCACGGTAGTTTTTCACTTCATGTTCGAAATCTTTGTTGTATTTTCTGATTTTCTGGCGAAGTGTTCCTAGACATTTGCCGTTAGTTTTGCTCAGACGACCACGCAAATCTTTATCCTCCCAACTCTAAACAAAAATCTGTATTCAAAGACAGCAATATTTCAAGTAAGACTAACTAAAAGAAGCCATTTAGGCCAGTCAGAAACCTCATGTAAGAAATGAGCCTGTTCAGTTAATAAGCTTTTAATTTATTAGATTTTTATGCCCGGTACTTGTAATGACAATAACCCGTGTAGGTGAATGTCTGGAGAAATAAATTCCGCGTACAGCATGATAAAATTGAGCAAATTGTTCACCGGGAAACTAATGGCAAGAATTTTATAAACAGAAACGGTACAATGCATATTAATACACAGAGGCGAAGTTGCACTTCGCATACATAAGCAAAAATATGACCGATATCGCTACTGGGAAAACGTGAATGAGTAAAACTTTGAAACTACAAAATTTCTTAAGTGACGCACGCCAATTATGACGCATTAACAGTACCAGTCAATTTGAAAATAACCAATTAACAAGCCTCAATTTATAGAGCGGACGCATTTCAACTAGTACACGAAAAAGTTCATTAAAAACATAATTGCTAAGTGACGCAGGCAATTATGACGCATTAGCAGTACCAGTCAATTTTGAAACAAAAAAATTACCAACGAACATGCCTCAATTTATAGAGCGGACGCATTTGAACTAGTATACAAAAAAGATTATTAAAACTTCCGCCCCTTCCCAGCTTCGAACCCTCTTATTTTGTTGCAGATCTCCTTCTCTACCTCTACGCTACAGATTCATGATACCTTGAAGCTAAAGTGGATTTGTAATATCGTCTGTGTTACTATCCTTAGCATTGGCTGTAGTTAATAGCTGGTTATTCATCAAAATGAACACATTTTTGTCGCAACAGTATTTGCGACTTAGGCTGGAAACAAGAGAGTTCATACTATAGCACAAGCTTTGCCTGTGTAAATACTCAGATGCATATATGGCCTTAAAGCTCTCAAATTCAAGAAAATTATGATTGAAACTTCTTTGAAAAAATCAACCTAGTTTGAGAAAATTGGATCAATAAGAGAGTTTTATATTCCGCTGGGAAATCTGAACAATAAAAACTACTTTCAAAGCAAAAAATTGATCACGATTTTTGTTGACATGTACACTTTGGCTGTTCGATATTGAAGTTTGCTTCCCTTTTAACAAAGAAAACAAATGGAAGGTAAAAATCAAAACTGACGCCAAGAACGTCCTGTATAAGCTGACTTCTAATGCGATCAAACGCTCAAGTGATACTTTATGGCACAGCCAAATCATGGCAGGACGAAGTGAATTGTCACAGGGCGGAAGCCCGTAACTGTTTTATTATATTCTTCTTTCGCTCGAAAGCAGTGAACTTTTTTTCCTGCTCTTTCCATTCAATTGTGCACGCAATCGCAATCGTTTTTATTTTGGATGAAACTAAGACAAACAAACTTATAAGCATATGATGCGCGATTTAACTAATGAAACTGTAAATACAAGTTATACAGAATGTTATGACCATATTCATAAAACTACAAATAAAAGTTCTTCAAATTAATAAGTTTTTCAAATTAGGGTCGTTTTTTGTGCGTGGTGTAGTGAAAATATTATACAAATTCTCAAAAAGATAGTTAGTTAGGCATAATCGACAACAGTTGTCTTCAAAAAAAGTATAGCAAACCAAAAAATGCAAAAAATTCGAAATCTTTGCGAAAATTTGTTGTCAAGTTTTCGCTCGAAGTTTTGGTTTTGGAAGAGCCGAATACAGCTTTCGTTCGAAACAATTAGGAACACTAGCCTAAAAGACCAATTTAACAAGTTATTACATCTTTAATCTTTCACTGTATTTTCGCGAACCGGTTGTTCTCGACCCTTGGAAAAATTTTTGGGAAATTTTTTTATGTTCAAATCGCGACTGAAGGTGCTATGATATGACATATCACTCAACCCATTCCGATGATTTTTTGTATACCTGATTTTGCTTCACTCGAAAAAGAAACACACTTGAATACTAAGTTTCTCCCCATTTTTCAAATGGTCGGAAAAAACGGTCAGCAAAAAACTGACAAATTTAGCAAAAAAATGTTCAGCTAAAAAACTTTGACAAAATAATTTTTGATGAATTTTTCATTCTAAAAGCTACTTAGCGTTCAAACCGCTATAAATAGCAAAATTTAAAGCATGAAGTTGACTTGTAAAAAAAATCGGAAGCAAAAATTAAACCGAAAGCGCCGAGGTCAAAAAATACATTTAAATTAAAATTTATACCACGTATACTGCAGAAATAAAGTAACGCAGCATAACATTTTGTAAGACAATTTAAATTTTCCCTACGAAGCCTTTATGCATGAAATCTTTACAGTCTGTAAGTGAAAACTAACTTGACCATATTTGAAACTTTTTTATCACATGAGCTCGAAAAAATATAGTTTTCTGCTGAATATTTTCTGCTGAATGCGGAAATGGTGAGTTTTGGTGCACCATGACCAAAAAGTAATTTTTCAAAAATTAATGAAGTGTTTTTGATTTCATTCCAACTTACTGAACCAGAAAACGTTTTTAAATGGGATGAATAATTGCCTCAATCAAAGCTAAATTAAGAAGTACTTCAAAAAATTGAGAAAGATTTTGGTGTATGTAATTCAATTTTTCAGTTTGCTAGTTGCACTATTTTTTTCTCCAGTAAATATACGTGTAAAGATTATACCAGTGATATGTAGTCTTCAAGATCTGCAATACATTTGATGTAGAACTCCGGCACATCCTCGCCACTCCGTGCCAGCACTGCCTTGGACTTCTCAAAAACCTTAACTAAGTCTTCGAAGAGAGTCAGGATGCTGGAGAAGTCGTTGATTTTTTTCGAGTTTTTCATGCTGCGGATCAGATTGCGTAGCTCTTCATATCTACATACAACACAGTTTAGACTCATTATGGACACAAGCGAGAACATGAGAACATTATGGACACAAGCGAGCTCATTATAAACACTTGTGAGAACATGACAAAAAGCAGCTCTATAAAATGAAATAAGAAAAAGTAAAATAAGCCTCAAATTAGTAAAATTCGGCTTCGTCTCAGATTCGAACCTATGACCTACATTTTTTGAGTCTCACGCACAAACCAGTCAGCCACTAACGCTTAATTTGTGACAAACACTAGTTAAAAACGAAGCAGAGAACAGATGCTATGCAGTTTCCAATGTTACAGTGAAATTTCCATATAAGTGAACACTTTCAATGAGCACTTTTATTTGCGAGTAGGTCAATAAACCTTTTAAAGGTCTATGATATTACAATCACTTCCTGTCAAAATATAAAAATGAAACTGACCTCTTCTCCCTGGCACTGATGACAACTCGTTTTTCATCTTCGGCCTCATCTCCGAAAATATTTTTAACATTGAATTTGTTTTGTGTCGGCTTAGAAGCCGTTTTTCTGGTGACTTGCAATTGCTCTTCATGATTTGACACATCCGAATCTGACTCTGATGAACTGGAGTCAGCCTGGAAAAAACGTGACATTCTGATCTGAAAACACAGATATCAAGATTCGAGCTCATAAACAATCCTAAAAAATTAAGCTTCCCGAACTTTGGAAAACAGAATAATTTTAGGCAATTTTCGCGACGCCAAATTCTGATGATATATGTTATCCCAAACCATCAATGGTATCGCCAAAAAAACCAATCCATTCTTCATTTTTTCAGGTTTAAAGAGAATGAGGGCCTATTAAGAGGTCATTCCGTCATGCTACAACCATCTTTAGCCGAAAAATAATTTCCATGATCACACGAAATGATTTAAATTGAAGCAAAGCGAAAACAACAGCATCACCAGACCAAAAGATCCTATTAACCAAAATTTCTTTTTTGTTTATGCAGTCAAACATTTCTTTAATCTGGTGACTTGCGCATAATGCAGAAGTCGTGGATTTTTTTTGGTCTGAAAACGATCAACCAACAATTTCACTTTGAATGATCCGAACACGTAGTATTCGATATTAGTTCTTTGACACGAGTCATATCAAAAACCATACTTTAACTCATTCTTTTGCCCCCTAAAAAGAACAAAATTATTACCTAAATTTGTCGTTAATTCGTCCCTCAATTTGTTTATACTTTCTCTGTCACGTTGGAAATTTAGAATTGTCACATTCCTTCTTAACAGAAAAACATCACTTAACTTTCACTTTCACGCAATTCCTCAACCAACCTCCGTAATCGTTATCTAATACCAGACGAAGATTTTCAAACGCCGCGTATCGCTATGGTCGAAAAACAAAACTCGCAGGCCAGTAAAGCCAATATTCCATATTTTCGCGTTTTGAGGGTTTTAACTCTGTTCTATTTGATGATTTTGCTAAAATGGATTATCCATATGACGATTCCGAATATAATTTTTCGAAAAGTTTTTTCTAACCTGAACGAAGTTCTTTTTTGTGTTACCAGTACATGTATTAGGGTTACATATCAGTATTTAGACAACAGCGTATTCAGACTGGTCAGTATTTAGACAAATACTGTTTCAACCAATCAGAATTGAGACAAAGAAGAATTTAATAAATAATTATGATTTATTTTGGATTATTTATGTCTTTTCTCGGTTCTGATTGGTTCATACAGTATTTGTCTAAATACTGGCTGCACTCCATGTATTAGTACGTACGGTATCGGTTTTAGGTGGTACTAGTACTTGCCACCTCTACTCAAGGGTACTCCGCTAAACTTTTGATGAATAATAATCAAAATAATCATAATGAACAAGAATTTAGGAGAAATTAATCCAAGGGAGTTAGCTCTTTTTCAGTTTTTGTCAAATCAAAAGTTTTCAAAATTTGATTTTCTAATGTTTTTACAGTTCATGCATCGGCAGTCAATTCTCCACAAGCATGGATCGTTTCCGTTGAATTTCTCTTTAAAATATCTCCAGAATAAACAATAAAAACGAATCGCAGAGAAAACTATTCCGAGTCAAATCAACTCATCACCTGCTATAAATAGCTCAATAGAAGAGTTGACATGGTACCGGTACTAGAACATTTGGTACTAGTACAAGTACTAGTACGATACGGTACGGTACCCAAGTTGAGAGGTACTAGTACCTTGCCAACATGGGGTAATTTTTAACCTAGTATTCGTTGATTGAAAAATTGCTTTTCGCGTTTTCAGGGTTTTAACTCTGTTCTATCTGATGATTTTGCTAAAATCGATTATCCAAATGACGATTCTAAATGTAATTTTTCGAAAAAAATTTTTTTAACCTGAACGAAGTCCATTTTCGTGGTACCAGTTAATGTATTAGTACGTACCAAAAGGTACGGTATCGGTTTTAGATGGTACTAGTACTTGCCACCTCTACTCAATGGTACTCCGCTAAATTTATGATGAATAATAATCGTAATAATCATAATAAACAAGAAATTAGAAAAAACAAATGCAAGGGAGTTAGGGCCCTTTCACTTTTTTTCAAATGAAAAGTTTTAAAAATTTAGTTTTCTAATGTTTTTACCGTTCATGCATCGGCAGTCAATTCTCCACGAGCATTGATCGTTTTGTTGAATTTCTCTTTAAAATATCTGCAGAATAAACAATAAAAACAAATCGCAGAGAAAACTATTCCGAGTCACCTCAACTCATCACCTGCTATAAATAGCTCAATAGTAGAGTTGACATGGTACCAGTACTAGAACGTTTGGTTCTAGTACATGTACTAGTACGGTACAGTACGGTACCCGGCTCTTTTTGCTTCCCCCCCCCCCCCCCACCTGCAAATTTTTACTTGTAAATTTGTTGACCACATTGCCCGATTGTTATGAAACTTTACATACAGACTAATAATGGCACGGCAAACATATTTGATCTGCATACTCAACCTCGTGAAACCACTCGTTACACTTATATGTTCCAATTGGCGTGCGGTGGGAGGGAAAAGGAAAAAGAGCCCGGTACGCAAGTTGAGAGGTACTAGTACTAGTAATGCAGCACCAGGCTCTACAGAAACCATCCAGAAACTTGCAGAGAAACTAAGCGAGAAACGGAACGAATCATACTCGGACACAATAAATTTTACAAGAACAAAAATAAGTTTTTCACTTCTGAGGAGTGCAATCTTCTGCCTTAAGGGGTGCAAAAAGTTTAATAGACCTTTTTTTTTAAAAGTTTTAAATATCTTCAGAAAAGATTCGATTAGGTTCTCTTATGTTTTCGTGCTCCGTGGTTTCGAATTTGAAGTGTTCATTCAAGGCATTCGTAATATTGCAGGCGCTCAGGAAAAATTCAGATTCTGAATTTTGCAGTCGAAATTGTTTGCTTTTGTAATTTTTCATACTCACATATCTTGTTTGTCCTTTTTCCTTAACACTTATGAATTTTTGTATATGTAGGGAAATCAATCGATCTTTGTATTTTTGAGTTGGACTCAATATCCATGCTGTTGCTTTATTTTGTACACTTTATTATATTTTGAGATCCATTTTTGAGCGTTTCCATAATGATGAGCCATAACTTACAATAGGTTCAAGATTTGATTTATATGATTTTAATTTCATGGCTTTTGTTGTTATTTTGGAGATGCTTCTTTTCACAGAGCATAATGCCTTCAGATCTTTGGCAGATCTGTTTGTGGCATGTTCAGTCCAACTCAATGTGCTAGTGATTATAAGACCAAAACTTTTCATTTCAGCTGTTTCTTCAAGAATAGTTCCATTTACTTCAACTTTTGCATTTCCTTTCACACTGAGAGTTTTGGTTTTTGACACATTTACTGCCATAGAATTCTGTACACACCAATTCCAAATTGTTCGTTCTGTACACACCAATGAAATGTTCGTTCCAGCAATCCTAGAGTTAATCGGATGCTAGCCTTTTTCGGTTGTAAAATTTGTAGAAAAATGAAAACTTTTTTGTTAGGAAATTGTCAATATCATACTTGAAATAGTTTTGCAATAATCATAGCTATAATATGATGTCCGAGAAGTGACAAAGAAACATTGCTTTGGCAGTTATGCACACGCCTTCACAGGCGGGTGAAACTTCGCTTCATATATTGTCACTCAGATCGTTGACAAATGAAAAAATAACAGAATCCAAAAACCGGAATCTGAGAAAAACCAATATTCGCAGAGATTAGCGATAGAAATAGGTCAACCCGGTTAGACCATAATAAGAGAAAACTCGCCTCAATCAGTTGGTTATTATTTTCAAAAACTCACTTAAGAAAGAATGGTGAAAGAACTAGAAAGGTGTAAATATATCAAGACTGCACAACTGGTGGCGTTTGTATGTTAGCCGTCTAGTGCCTCCATGATGCACCCTGCATGGCCTTTTAGATGGCAAGGTTGAATCGTTGTTTAAGCTTCCGAAAAGAGGCCAGCTCACCTGTAACCGTGTCTACCCGGCGGGCAAGATCTTGTAGGGATGTCAAGGAAGTCTTACCTATGGCAACTGATGTGTCGATGGCAACGGGCTCAAAAAGGAAAAAGATGGACAAGTCAGAGAAGAATAGCCGTTTCTTAATTTCCGCTTGGGTGGCCGGAGATGATCCGGGTAGGGATCGAGACTGAACATTGGAGTTTGCTAATCTGCTAAAGCATGTGAAGTCCCAAACAAGCTTTCTACCAACACTCCAAGGAATCAGTGTCAAGCCATCTGATCTTCTGCCGTCTTTCCAAAAAAGACCAACAGGCTGGTATGGAATCTGGGCTGTCTTCAGTGCTTCTTTTAAAAGCACGTTGCAGTTGTTATGTCTGGTGAACCGGTGCTTTATTTTAGGGCAAATCCAAGCATCTAGCTCGTCTGCGGCAGCAAAGCACCACATTCAGACTTATGTTGAGCTCTGACAAGAGCTCCCAGGCGAAGTGCTGAGGCTATGCGGAGCTCGTCGTTGGAAAAACTGAGTCCCAAAGGGCGAGATGGTAAAACGTCAATCCAGTCACCTGCTCCTACAGCCCGTGCACCTTGAAGGCGAGCAGCTTCTCCTGGTGAGGCAGCGGAATCAAAAAGGGCGGTGAAAAGGCGTTCAAAAATTGGTGACAGCCACGCTTTCTGGTGAGCACTGAGAGTTTGACTGGCGAAGTTGTGGACACTTAGGGACTCCCAGTGTACGGTGGCTTCAGTGAACTAAACAACTGCTGTGGTGCAATCGTAGGTTTTGGTCTTCAGTGTGGTAGTGGCTACGTATGACAAAGTGAACGTCGACAAGGAAATAGATGAAGCCCTTAGCACACCGAAATCTCTTTCCTTGGTTGGCAGCGAGATTCTTTGTTGAACTCTTTCATTCAGCAAGCAGTTGAAGACACGCGCGAGTTCTAACGAGACGTGCTGGTCTAATTCCCTCATTAAGTCATCGTCCTTAAAAGCTGGACTAGCACGGAGAACATACATCAATTTGGGTATCGTAAAATATTTTTTCATGAGAAAAAAATACCGCTTGGCTCGCAAATTGTTGAGTGCGTTCTGTCAGCTTCTTGACGTTGTCAAGTTTGACTTGAGTTCACACCTGATGGCTTCCTCACATAAGCCGGCACCCAGCAATGTGGTCATCGACTGGTTGAGCACTGAAATGTTAGGCAATTTGGCAATGGACTCACTCTCAATGGTTTCTGTGCTCGGGCCAAAGGCGGTTATCTCGCACTTCTTGACGTTGAGTTGAAGTGCTACGCGCTAAGCGTTTCTGCGATGACTAAATTGTCTTTAAGAGACAGGCAGGTGAAACTTCGCTTCATATATTGTCACTCAGATCGTTGACAAATGAAAAAATAACAGATTCCAAAAACCGGAATCTGAGAAAAACCAATATTCGCAGAGATTAGCGATAGAAATAGGTCAACCCGGTTAGACCATAATAAGAGAAAACTCGCCTCAATCAGTTGGTTAATATTTTCAAAAACTCACTTAAGAAAGAATGTAGGTGTAAATATATCAAGACTGCACAACTGGTGGCGTTTGTATGTTAGCCGTCTAGTGCCTCCATGATGCACCCTGCATGGCCTTTTGGATGGCAAGGCTGAATCGTTGTTTAAGCTTCCGAAAAGAGGCCAGCTCACCTGTAACCGTGTCTACCCGGCGGGCGAGATCTTGTAGGGATGTCAAGGAAACCTTACCTATGGCAACTGATGTGTCGATGGCAACGGGCTCAAAAAGGAAAAAGATGGACAAGTCAGAGAAGAATAGCCGTTTCTTAATTTCCGCTTGGGTGGCCGGAGATGATCCGGGTAGGGATCGAGACTGAACATTGGAGTTTGCTTATCTGCTAAAGCATGTGAAGTCCCATACAAGCTTTCTACCATCACTCCAAGGAATCAGTGTCAAGCCATCTGATCTTCTGCCGTCTTTCCAAAAAAGACCAACAGGCTGGTATGGAATCTGGGCTGTCTTCAGTGCTTCTTTTAAAAGCACGTTGCAGTTGTTATGTCTGGTGAACCGGTGCTTTATCTTAGGGCAAATCCAAGCATCTAGCTCGTCTGCGGCAGCAAAGCACCACATTCAGACTTATGTTGAGCTCTGACAAGAGCTCCCAGGCGAAGTGCTGAGGCTATGCGGAGCTCGTCGTTGGAAAAACTGAGTCCCAAAGGGCGAAATGGTAAAACGTCAATCCAGTCACCTGCTCCTACAGCCCGTGCACCTTGAAGGCGAGCAGCTTCTCCTGGCGAGGCAGCGGAATCAAAAAGGGCGGTGAAAAGGCGTTCAAAAATTCGAGACAGCCACGCTTTCTGGTGAGCACTGAGAGTTTGACTGGCGAAGTTGTGGACACTTAGGGACTCCCAGTGTACGGTGGCTTCAGTGAACTAAACAACTGCTGTGGTGCAATCGTAGGTTTTGGTCTTCAGTGTGGTAGTGGCTACGTATGACAAAGTGAACGTCGACAAGGAAATAGATGAAGCCCTTAGCACACCGAAATCTCTTTCCTTGGTTGGCAGCGAGATTCTTTGTTGAACTCTTTCATTCAGCAAGCAGTTGAAGACACGCGCGAGTTCTAACGAGACGTGCTGGTCTAATTCCCTCATTGAGTCATCGTCCTTAAAAGCTGGACTAGCACGGAGAACATACATCAATTTGGGTATCGTAAAATATTTTTTCATGAGAAAAAAATGCCGCTTGGCTCGCAAATTGTTGAGTGCATTCTGTCAGCTTCTTGACGTTGTCAAGTTTGACTTGAGTTCACACCTGATGGCTTCCTCACATAAGCCAGCACCCAGCAATGTGGTCATCGACTGGTTGAGCACTGAAATGTTAGGCAATTTGGCAATGGACTCACTCTCAATGGTTTCTGTGCTCGGGCCAAAGGCGGTTATCTCGCACTTCTTGACGTTGAGTTGAAGTGCTACGCGCTAAGCGTTTCTGCGATGACTAAATTGTCTTTAAGAGACGTCTGCCAGTAGTCTCCGAAGGAAACATCATCGAGGTAACCGAGTTTCATTTTACTGACGATTTATTTGAGACTTGGGTGAAGGACCAAGCAGAAAGCGAACGTGTCAAGCGGGTCGCCCTGTTGAAAACCTTTGGCTGATTCCACAATGTATCCAGGCTTTTCTATAACAAGACGTCTCAAATAAAACATAATACTTCTAAAATTTTGTTTCAAACGTTTTCGCACATTTTGTGCATCATCATGATTAAAAGTTTTTAACTTACAGAACTATGATCCGGAAAAAACGACAAACATGTCTCATAAAGGCTCTATAAGGTTCTAAAAAATCAATTTTAGGCAACTCTAACTACATAATAAATTTCGTATTCACAAATAACATTTTCCTGTTTTGGCACTAAATTTAATTCTGACGTGTTAGTTTTTTTGAACTTTAGCCATGTTACACATGAACTACAATTTCAACGTTAGTTCCCGGCTCCTAATTTATCGCGCGCCCTCAAATATGCAAAACCTCTAGTGTGAGTAGCTTATGAGTGTTTCCGTTTGGTCAATGACTTCTGACATTAGATCAGCAGTTCCGCCTACCTCCTTACTGCATTCTGGAAAAATTCAAGTTACAATCACTAAATGTAAGCTAATACACCTCTTTGGATCTCAGTTCTCTTGCTCAGGAAGTTTTGAGGGATGTTAGACATGTTCTTATATTTCTTTTAAAAAATTTGGTGCCCAAGATTTTTGCTGCAAATTTGCAGCTATCAGTTCCAAGGTGTTACATTGATTTTGCATGGTCAAAAGTGGGTGAATCTTTCAACTATTTATCCGTTCTCCTTATTGATTCCGTCATCTGTAACCTTTTCTCTCCCTCAATGTTAAGAGTTTCAAACCTTACCCTTTTGAAATTTTCTAAAACTAACCGACCTTTTACCGGATATTGCTTTACAGTCCATTGCTTCCAGTTTTTCTCCAACGCCCTGTCAAAGTTTACTCATGTTGAGGTAGTTCCAAAAACCCATTGGACCGTCCCCTCAAAAATGTTTGTTTTGTACAGCAATGGTGCGCAGCCACTGAAACTAAGAATGGTAACGGTTTCTGTGGGTTTTTGGAACCACCCGCATCTGACCTGTTTTCGTGAGTCCACGTTTATATTTAAATCGAAAAATGCCAAATTTTCGTTACTATCAAGGTCTTCTATAGTAAACTGCAAGTTTGGATGCAACTTATCCCAGGATCGCCCTTCACAGTTCTAACTATGTCATCCACATGTCTTCGAAAAGCTTTAACAGCATTCTAAATAATTACAAGATAGTAATAACTGACAGATCTAATGAAACTTCAATTTACCGTTCTTGCTATTCTATTTAAAATATTTCGCTTATATTAAAGTTTTTTTTAACAAAAAAAATGATATTTGTTCCGAACATTTGAAAAATGTGGAGAAAATTGTACTCGGGTGTGATTTCATTCTAATTGTATTTCGCACCGCAACAATAATCGAAATGGATTGAATTGTATATCATATTAAAGCCCTTTCAGTTGTGATTTGAATGACATTTCAAAATTTTTCAAAGAAGTTTTTGCTGAGTGTTGAGAAAAATCGGTTTGAAATTTTTTAATTTTTTGTCTAATTTCGAGCTAATAAGGTGATTGTGCATGGTCAAAATAGCTTGTTCCAGGTTTTGAAGAAAGTAATGATTACATATGGCCGGGGTGGTTTTTTTAAAGTTCAGACTTATTCTCAAAAATATTTCCCTCGGGAAATCGATCCAAGGAATTTCCCGGTAAATTCTTCGCGAATTTTTTACGCGTAGCAAATTATTGCGCACCACAAAATTGTTCCAAATTCAATTGAGGCAGGCTAATTAGTTTTATTAATTACCTGCACAATTCTTATTATTCAAGTTAAAAATCATAGTTTGTCAGTATTTGATTAACCAAAGACTATTCGAGACCATTTTATGGACATCCGAACATTCAGGGCTTTGCCCTGATACGAGCAGTCTCGTTTAAGCTTAGATTAAGTTGCAAAGCTTAGTTTTTACTTGAGTAAACTTAGTTTTTGGGAAAATTTAGGGTGATTTTGGGAATCAAATAGTTTCAAAAATTTAAAAATTATTCTGCAAAAAAAAAACGGAAAAATTTTTGAAAGTTTTTAATATATTTTCGTTTTTCTAGTCAATTTTCTATAACAACAGTTTTCCACTTAGCCTATTTGACAATGTTTGTCGAATCTGTCAAATTTATATTTTTTTGTTTTCGTACCGAAAAAACGACTTTTTTTAAGACTATGGACTATGGTCCGAACACAGTAGCCGGCTATCCTTGTTTTCTTTCTGATGTTTTCCTGGATAAATTTTGTTTTGGAAATTAGTTTTGTTAATATAAAGCTCATTACGTCATTTTTTATATTAATATTGTGTTCGCAAATTGAAAATTTCTGTTCCGATTGTTTTGTTTCTAATAACTATGACAAACTTGGTGGTTAAAGAAATTCTGACTACCAAACTTTATTTCATTGCTTGAACGGTGAATTCTGTTTTTGATAAGTTTTTATCGTCATAGATGGTTTTGATCTGCAATGGTGCGCCTTTACAAGTAATCAAGTTACTTCAAAAACAAAACCTGCAAATTAACGTAATCAATGTTTAACAGAGCTACACATTGTTGACTTCTTTTCATGGACTTAGAAGCAATGAGACCGGCACTCCCTAGATTGTCTCTAATAGAACATCCGGAGATTGTTGGGATGAAGAATCCTCTCTTGCTTAGAAGAATTGATTTTCAAGAATTGATTCGAAAATGATACATTCACATGGAATTTTGCAAACAGTACAACCCGCATCCAGTTTCAAGCGTTAATATTCGCGATCATAGTATGATTTTAGTACGAGTCTTACGAAAATTCAAAAAAAAAATTGATTTTAATCAATTAAAAAATGATTATAGTCTCTCTTTTTGAAATCAAACATAATCAAATATTATACCTTATAATCGATTATAATCGATTAATTTTATCCGAGTTTCTAATTTATTGGTTTAGCAGAAATATTCCATTATAATCCATTATAATTGTTTGTAATCTTTTTGTTTGCCTATTTTGTCTTTTAGTTTCCTCCTGAAAATTGCTTATCTTTTATGCTTTTCGTAGATGTTGCTTAATGATAAAAATGGGAATTTTCAAATCAATTCAAATTTTTAACGTTTATTTTTTCTTTTATTTTTGATTATAGTTGTTTCATGATGCATATTTTATGTTTTTTCGACCACCAAAATATCAGCACACTGCTTTAGTTTCATGATTTTTATAGAAAATTTATATTTCACCTACCGCGGGATTCTTTCAACTAATATTTAGGGATCTCTATGAAACTTTTGTTCGTGGTAAAACTTTGTGTTCAGATGAACCAAAGAGTGACAAGAAGTGTCACGTTTAGAGATTTTTGACAAAAAAGTCAAAAAAAAATTATAATCTATCATAAATGATTATAATTGATTATAACAGATTATAAGAGATCAAAAGAAATTTTAGGAAAAGTTATAATCAATTAAAATTGATTATAGTTTACTGCAATGTCACGAAAATGTTGTTACTATAATGGATTATAAATCGTGCAAACATCGGCACTTATTATTAATTATATTTTTGATAAAAGTAAAAATATAATTGTAATAAAATCGATTATTTTCTCTTTTTACTGAGTTAGGGAAGGCAGTATGGAATAACTTTCTACGGCTAGTTCTACAATTAGGTTTGAGTAAGCTGAGAACGCTAATCGAACCACGCGACAAGAAAATCTGGCTCATTTTGCGAGAAAACTACCTATAGTTTTGCGTTTGACGGAAAACTTGTTGAGGTGGTTCTGAAAGTTCTGATCTATGAATATGTAATTTCTAGGACGCAGCAGCGGTAGCGATGGATATTTTAAGATCTTAAATAATCTTGCATGACTTGCTACAGATGCAAGACAAAGTTGGCGAAAAAAACGGATTCTAATCTATTAGAATTGATTAAAATGGAAATTTTTGCGCATAACAATAAAATCAGAAATTAGGATCAAAAAAATCTCGAAGAAAAAACAAAATTGATTATAAATGTATCAAAATTTGATGGACTAAAAATCGATTAACATCAAATAAAATGTATAATAACTGATCTTAATTTTTTTCAGAGAAAGGGAGAGAGATTGTTTTTTTAAAAAAATTCTCAATATTAGTAGGACGGGTACTAAAATCAAAATATAATCGAATGGCAACTGTTGAAAGTGGATGCGGACAAGCAAAATGTTTGTCTTGTCCTTCTTGGTTCTGTAGGTCTCTCAGAGGCAGCAGCAAGGGAAAAAGCAGCCGCAATTGCAGACAAACAAACTTGAATTTGGTTACCGATTGTTTAAATTGGGAGGATAAAGCTGAAAGGAACAAAAAAGTGCAAGTTAACAGGCATCATATTTGTAGTTTCTTTTCCGGGTAGCCTTCTCCTCTAAGCACGCACGCTTTCACTCTACTTAACGGCTGCAGAGTTTCTCCCCTTTATACCGTGTAATAGCGGGGGACACTAAGACACGATATGAGCCACAATCCCGAAAGGGTTATGTTGGTGGTCAGACTAAATCGGCCGATCAAAGGATTACGCAACTTCTCCCTCAATTTAGGCTATTTTCGGCCCTTTTCTCGTGCTTTTAGCTAGTTCAGCAAATTGTTGGCACAATGAGTAAATTCGCAAAGCAAATAAAAGCAGTTTACAGTGCCCTTAATAAGCTAACTACTATTTAGCAACTTCTATTTTGAAACCAGCGACCCGTTCCGTTTAATCGCTTGTCAGTTTTCGATTGACTCGATTCACGATTCAAAACTCGCCTACTCCAGCGACACAACTTGCTGGCACAACTTATTCAACCCGGTACTAAACTCGGTTTCCAATCAGCTCGCTCACACTACTTATTCAACCCGGTACTAAACTCGGATTCCAATCAGCTTGCTCACACTACTTATTCAACCCGGTACTAAACTCGGGTTGCAATCAACTCGCTCGCCAGCAATAATTGTTCTCTACTCTGATGAGATTAAACTACTCTTGATAGTAGCTAACACTGTTCTGACTCTTACCGGCTCTCCAGTACCCTCCTATTCCCTATCTTTCTTTACACTTAGTTTTAGTTAAGTCACGCCATTCCCTATCAGTCCTGACATCCGCTTAAATCACCCGTCCGCACATGTTTGATACTATATCCCTCCTCCCGTCAACTCTGCCACGTGCCAACTTCGGTTTCTTTTATCAACCTTTTCACGCTTATTAGATACCCGGTATGCGGTAGCTGTCACAATTTTACCAAGCAAACAAATGTCACACGATTCTAATCAACTAATTCTTGAACTCTGTGAGCTTGAGCTCTCGAGTTCAACTCGCCCTCCAAACCATGCCATGTTTGCTCAGTCTTTATTCCCAAGGTCTTTATTTTAATTACTCCGTTAATGTTCCGACCTCCCAAGGGTAGGGGGAGAAACTTTTCATGGGTAGCTAAATCAATCCAAGCATCTAAAATTTTGATCTTTACTCTATTCCAATCGTGACCTTTTAGCTATCAGGGGAATGTAGTTCGCGTATTAGGGGTCAAATTAAACCAAAATGCCACCTCCGCGAAGCCAAGTAAATTTCCCGTCTGTTCAGCCTATCTAGGAGACCCAATTCTCATGCTACGGTCCTATTTACTATCAAATTGCTCTGGGATTACTTTTCTTTAGTCAAGTTTAATTGCTATTAATAGATCATTTGCCAGGCTAAACTGAACCCAATGTTTGCCAAGTCCACTTTGAATTAAATCCACTACTCCAAGGTTGCAATGTAAAACTGTATTTCTATGGGCTTCTGCTGTAATTTCCAATATATAAGTTTTCATCCCAATTGTTTTAGCAAGATGACCCATTCTCATTTCCAGGGGTTGGGCTGGGGAATACGCCACTTTCCGGTGTTATTCCCGAGGTTTTCTATACAAATTTAATCCTAAACGCCTTAAGGTCAATTTGAGGTCACCACGGAATCACCCGGGGTAAATATTCCACAATCAGGTTTAGAATCCTATAGGGGGCCTACCTACCAAGTTTAATCCATCCCGTTAATACTTCCAAGGTTATCCCATTTCAAGGGTCCATTCTTACTTTTCCCTGGAAAAGGCTAGTAACACCGGAAGGAGTTGCCGGAGGGGTTTCAATCACGAGGGGTCTTTTTTCGGTAATGAGTTGTAGTATCTGATCCCGCCATAAAATCGATATGCCCTTGCTCAATATTTTGTGTAAATTGCCTATTTCCTGTCTAGGGGTTGTTTTTTCAAGTGCTGATAGCTTCCGATCCAACCGCCGGATTCGGTTCAAACTATAATACAAGATGTATCTTGCCACTACCTACCATCCCTCCAAGTTTCAGCTCCCTGCGCTCATCAGTGGCCGAGAAACGACTTCCGGACGTTAGGGGTGGGTTTGTTTACTTAGGGCATAAAACCGGAAGTGGGGATCATAGCAGTCTGGGGTTCCAAACTTAAGCTTTCCTTAACTAGGCCTACAACATACTAAAATTTGAGCCCAATACCGCCGCTAGTTTCCGTGTTCTAATAGGGCCATTTGCACTTCCGGGAAACGTTGTCAGTTGGGGCCGGGGGATCTGAGGGTTAATGATTTTTGCATGCACGGGTCAAATCATCTCAAGTATCCATCCTATGAGTTTCACAAACCTAGCCGCTGTAGTTCCCATTTGGGTGGATTTGCAAATCTTACTCCATCTGAGTTTTCTGCCATAAGAGGGACTATATCTTCGAAGATTCAACTATTTAGAACTTTACCCTTTGTTTGCTGTACTACTTAACTTAATGACGAATCAATCTTACGCTCAGGTTCCTATAGCATGAAATACAGTAGATTCACCAATTCTACACTATTGAGCAAAGAGACACCGCAAACATTAACCCGGGTAGAGGTGCTCACTTTTTGTTTTGACCATCCCGACCAAAATTTGGTATGTTTTGACCTTGCTCGGCCGTGCTCGACCCAAGCAGGAGTTATTTCGACCGTACTCAACTTTCAAACAACAGATGATATCCAAAATTAAACGTTATGATTTATACTTTTTGAATGATTTATGTTTTTAAAATCAGAATGAAATGATTAGAACTATTTGCAATTCAAAGACTTTCTAGAGATGAACTATTTGTGAGCCATTTTTTAAAAAATCTTTAGTCAAAAATATTGAAAAATAAATTGGTATTTTAAAAATATTTTTCTCTTTGACTCCGAAATCATAATTCATTGGCCGTTCACAAGCCATGCTTTGACCGTGATCGACCGTGTTCGAGGCATGTTTCGACCGTGCTCGAGGTATGTTTTGATCGTTATTGACCGTGTTCGAGGTATGTTGTGACCGTTATCGACCGTGTTCGATGTATTTTTGGACCGTGCTCGACCATGTTCGAGGTATGTTCCGACCGTTCTCGCCCGTGTTCGAGGTATGTTTCCACCGTGCTCGAGGTATGTTTTGACCGTTATCGGTCGTGTCCGAGGTATGTTTTGACCGTTCTCGACCGTGTGTCGAGGTATGTTTCGACCGTTCTCGACCGTGTTTGAGGTATGTTTCGACCGTGCTCGACCGTGTTCGAGGTATGTTTCGGCCGTCCTCGACGGTGCTCGAGGTATGTTTCGACCGTTCTCGATCGTATTCGAGGTATGTTTCGACCGTGCTCGAGGTGTGTTTCGACCGTTCTCGAGCGTGTTCGAGGTATATTTCGACCGTTCTCGACCGTGTTCGAGGTATGTTTCGACCGTTCTCGACCGTATTTGAGGTATGCTTCGACCGTGCTTGACCGTGCTCGAGGTATGTTTTGACCGTTCTCGACCGTGCTCGAGGTATGTTTTGACCGTTATCGACCGTGTTCGAAGTATGTTTTGACCGTTATCGACCGTATTCGATGTATTTTTGGACCATGCTCGACCATGTTCGAGGTATGTTCCGACCGTTCTCGACCGTGTTCGAGGTATGTTTCGACCGTGCTCAACCGTGGTCGAGGTATGTTTTGACCGTTATCGACCGTGTCCGAGGTATGTTTCGACCGTGCTCGAGGTGTGTTTCGACCCCTCGAACGTGTTCGAGGTATATTTCGACCGTTCTCGACCGTGTTCGAGGTATTTTTCGACCGTTCTCGACCGTGTTTGAGGTATGCTTAGACCGTGCTTGACCGTGCTCGAGGTATGTTTGGACCGTTATCGACCGTATTCGATGTATTTTTGGACCGTGCTGGACCATGTTCGAGGTATGTTCAGACCGTTCTCGACCGTGTTTGAGGTATGTTTCGACCATGCTCGACCGTGCTCGAGTTATGTTTTGACCGTTCTCCACCGTGCTCGAGGTATGTTTTGACCGTTATCGACCGTGTTCGAGGTATGTTTGGACCGTTATCGACCGTTCTCGACCGTGTTTGAGGTATGTTTCGACCGTTCTCGACCGTGTTTGAGGTATGTTTCGACCATGCTCGACCGTGCTCGAGGTATGTTTTGACCGTTCTCGACCGTGCTCGAGGTATGTTTTGACCGTTATCGACCGTGTTCGAGGTATGTTTGGACCGTTATCGACCGTATTCGATGTATTTTTGGACCGTGCTCGACCATGTTCGAGGTATGTTCCGACCGTTCTCGACCGTGTTTGAGGTATGTTTCGACCGTGCTCGAGGTATGTTTCGACCCTTCTCGACCGTGTGTCGAGGTATGTTTCGACCGTGTTCGAGGTGTGTTTCGACCGTTCTCGAGCGTGTTCGAGGTATTTTTCGACCGTGCTCGACCGTGCTCGAGGTATGTTTTGACCGTTCTCGAGCGTAATCGAGGTATGTTTCGACCGTGCTCGACCGTGCTCGAGGTATGTTTCGAGAGATTTCGACCGTGTTCGAGGTATGTTTCGACCGTTCTCGACCGTGTTCGAGATATGTTTCGACCGTGCTTGAGTTATGTTTTGACAGTTCTTTAAGTATATCTCGACCGTGCGCGACCTAAAGCCCTGTATCGACTATTCTTTTTCGGTCGACTACTGACATGCGCTGGACTTTGAAAATCGAAACATAAAGTGATCAACTCGATCCGTGAAATGATCAATGATCAATCATGTTTATTCATAAAGATTACGGCAAACAGCAAGGCCTGGGGCCGTAGGTTTTTTTGAAATAACAGTTGAAGTGTTATCCAATTATCTGTCAAGAAAAACGATCAAGACGGAGCTGGAATTGATTACAAATTGGATAGTAAAAAATTGAGCTATTCGTAATACGTTGGGGCAATCAAACACTAATACACTAATGCGCTTTTCGAAACTGTCAAATTTAGGTTGTCAAATGAAGAATTTTAGATCTTGGAATGCTAACAAATGTGTCGTGGCTGAATTTGTCGAAAAGTCTACGAAGTGAGGGTATCTGGCTTTTCCAGTCCAAAACAGACTTACGCCATAGGACACTCAAAAGTGGCAGCAAGAGAAGAAGGAATGCAAAACGGGACCAGAAAACTAATCAAATTAGGAGAACAATGATAAGTGGGAAAAATTATGCTGAAAAAATCTTCAAAGAGAGCATTAAGTTCAGCATCCTATTGAGCAAAAAGTCGCAAGAACACTTAGAGATTGAAGCTTAGCATGCCGGCTCAGATAGATCAAGGCCATCGGGTTTAAGCAAAGAAAAGCTAGAGCTGCGCGGGATCATCCGCTTATTTGTGGATAACAAAGTCCCGGTGGTAACGTTAACACAGGGAGCAAGAATTTATTAGAATATGGAAAATTATTGATCAGACTTTTCGAAAAGTTTTCATTCTGACATTTAAAAAAGTTAACTGCAGATCTTCCTGGTGCCACAAAATTGTTGAGTTCAAGCAATTTGTGCTTCTTTTATTAAATTATTCCTGCTGGGGCCATGAGGGCGGTTAAAAGGAATATGATTTGTAACTTCAGATTTTTTTTGCTGGAAAGGCTCTAAATTACTACAAAGTATGTAATTAATTTATTTTATCATAACTTAGTAGTTTAAAATTGATGGTGACGCAGTAAGCGCTTAATTAGGAGAATTCGTGTTCACCTACTTATACAAATAGTGCTATAGTGTTATTTAAAACAGTATGGCTATAGTGCTTAATTTTCAATTCAAATTTTAAAAATTTTGTTTTGTTTTGTGCTGGGAAGGTATTTGTTTTAGAGAGTATCCAAAAACGGGTTGCACATTAAAAACATTTTAAAAAAAGAGGTTACAAATTAAAAATAGATAGGGAACTAAAGGTTTTGATTCTAATAATCTGAATAATATTTAAAATTATTATTATGCTCTGTTTGCTTAATATCAAACTTAATATAATTTGAAAAACTCGTGGCATCAAGCTGAAACAAAAAGCTGATTAAGTTGTTTATATCGACTCAACACAAAACGATTTGCAGAACTTTCAATGTCAATGTTAAACTCTTAAACTCAGTTTGAACAGTTTTAGCGGTTTTCGTATTACGCTTAATTAGCTGAAGAAAAAAAGAGCCTCTCAAAAAGCTCCTTTCAGAACAAAATTTGAGCCTAACTTCTCCGCATGTCCTCTTGATCTGTGAAATCTATGCGTTTTTCTGTTCTATTATCGTGCAGGTTGGGGAAACGAGGTGATAAAATGTGTGCAAATATTGCAACCCGTTTGTAGTTTCATTTTTCAACTTGTCTCTAGCTTTATGATTGATTACGTAAAATTTCTTAGTGAAAAGTCAAGTTTCACCATAACTAACACCAAAATCTTAGATGCTCGAAGAAAGTCAGTCCCTTAATAACTTCGCATTTTCCGGTAATCCTATAGATCTTTTGAGACCAGGGAATTAGGAGCAGGACTTAGACCAGTATCAATCTAAAAGACTGTACGAACCTATCCGACCTAAAATAGATAGCGTGATGAACACGCGATGTATTTTATCTGAAACTACTCTTCATGATAGCTCTACTGCTATCTCAAATTGGAACTATTCTATATAGCGAGTGATTTCGTTTCATTCGATCACACTTTATCTATTGACACCCTCAGGTTTAGGCTTGGACCAGATCCCGGTTAAAAACTTTTGCTGAAAAATATCCATGAAAGGAGGCTGAATGAGCCCAGTTCTTAGTACGATTGGCCACCTATTAATCTTGGAAAAAATGAACCCATTGGCGCCCAATCAGGATCTCAATATTTAGAAATTGGGCACAATTATCCCCTTCCATGGCAATCAAAGATCAAAAACTCAACTAATTCAGCACCTTTTACTAAAATTTTTTTTTCCTTGAGTACGCAAGACCTTTACACCACCCTTGTTCTACCAGGGTTTGAAGTTGCTGTTTGTTTTGGTCTATTTATACTAAAATTAGGATACTGAATGAGCCCAATTTGCTAAATTAATTAGGCTCATTCAGCTCTTCTTCTTGCTAAGAGTTGGGTTCATTCAGCCCCTTTTTGCTAAAATTTGACTTCATTTAGCCCTTTTTTAACAATTGGGCTCATTCAGTCCCATAATGGAAAATCGAGGACCAAAAATTGGGCTTATTTTGCAAAAATTGGGGCCAATCAGCTTTTTTTGCTAAAAATTTGGCTCATTTTTTTGCTTAAAAAAATGGGCTCAACCGGCAACCCGTTGAAAACTAAACAGACCACAATGGGATCCAGTTTCGGCCCGTGTTGGATGCGTAATGTGTCCGCCGTGCTATGCTATTATGAATACCATTGCGGAATTGAGAGTTAAACCTCAGCAGAATTCAAATTAGCTATTGGTTTATAAATATGTTGTTCATTAATGAATTATTCAGCAAATCATTTTTGTATAGTTGGACATTCGACAGAGCGCTCGGTTTTAAAGATAAGTTTGAAAAAATATATATCGCTTGAAATAGCGAGTAAGTCAACTGCATTTTAAACGAATATGCTGAGGTTCTTAGACTGGATATTTAGCAAACATTACGAGACTAAACTGTTCATTGGACAAGCGCACTTTTCAGTGGGTGCATAATAATGGAATCCAGACACAATCTTAGGGCCTTTTTACTTATTTCGACCAAAAATCAATATTTCAACATCTTGAACTGAAATTATTTTGCTTCAATCTGATTGGTGGCCAGTCAATAAGCAGAATGGTCAAAGAGCCGAATGGGTCCAAGAGCAGATAAACAGACAAATATCAACTTTAATGAGCTGATTGGTAAATGAACTATAATAATTATTTTTATTACCACAGAAACTATTATTTTAAGCATAATTTGACTAATTTAAACTACATTTTAAAAAAAATTCAATTAAAAAACACATTTATTCATTTTCTTGTTATTACTGACGATTCTGATAATTGTTTTTACCAATTTGTCCGTTGTTTATCAGTAAGAATTAATATGATTCAGTTTTTCAGCTCTTGGACAAATTTCTGCTCTTAGACCATTCTACTTATTGCTTCGCCTCCAATCTGATAGGCTAAAATTAGCCAATCAAATTTCAGCGCCGTTTTAAACTTGCTCACAATTTTATGTCGACTTATAATTAGGCCGAATTGGCCAAAAATATAGAAGAAAGGAGAGACCAAAAAAACTGCTCAAAGAAAATGTTGACCATTTTCATATCTGCTCACAATTCGGCCTCGTTAGAACTCGGCTAAAGTGGTCACAATAGTACTAAACAAACCAATCAGTGCGATCAGTATCTTGTTCTCTGCATTGAACACATTGAAAAATACAAAACCGCAAAATTAAGAAATTTGGGCGGAATAAGTGAAAATCCCCAATATTAAAACATGCTCAAAAATTAAATAGATTCCACTTTTAAAATTTTCATGGATTCCGCGCACAAATATTTGTAAGTTAAAGTTTATCACTAGATTTATTGCGGATTGCAGCGAATATAGCTAGCTGTTTTATGGTTTCCGCAAATGGAAGTGAATTCTGCAAACTGTAAGCGGGTTCCGCAGATGTCAGCGGATTCTGCAAATGTTTCAGCCTCTTGCGGAATCCGCTCACAATTCACAAACTATACCAGTTGGCCTCGTAATGAACTATTTAGCTAAAAAGAAGAGGGACTCCTTCAAGTTTATTGAAACTTTGCAATTGATACAAAAACTTACTATCATATAACCTTTTTAGTATTAAATTATATGATATCGACTACTCAAAATAAGCTAAATTGTGGATTCGAAATAGAAAAACTGCTCCCGCGTTAGTGATCGAGTTTTCTTGTTGTCCCTCAAAATGATTACTAGATGCATGTTTCAAGTTTGGATTGTTCATTGTTTCGTCTTTTTGACTTTTTAGGCCAAACGAAGGTACCTGCTCATGATAGTCCATTCGTCCAAGGATATAACTCCGTCATCTAAACAGATGAGCTGATGATTAGGGAACAAAAGTCGATTAGCAGAAAAGTTACAAAAGCTGCCTAAAAAGCAGCTAAACTTGTTCTAAAAGCATTTGAAAAAGTTATTTCAAATCGTATGCTTTTTTTGCTGAGTTAAGTCAAAAAAGTTTTAACTTGAGATCTACAGTTTTAAGATCAAATAAACAACAGTCCCAATCCCCCAGCCTAGTGGTGGATTTAGGGGAAGGCGGGCACTCCATCCCTGCTCAGAGATTCGACTTTCAGAAAGTTGTGCCAAATATGTTTATTCTTGGGCTTCGACAGAAATCGAAAACTTCGAAATTGAAAACCTGGAAAAGATCATCAAAAATTTCCAAAGCCAAAACCATATGCCAAGTGGTTAGATTCAGAACAAAATATTACACTGGTTAGATTTACAACAAATATGCTCAAACTAAAATTTGTAAAAACTAATGTCCTCACTTCAAATATTTTAACTATCTCATACTGTATGAAAAAAGAGGTAGGGGTGATGATTTTTGGAGTTAGTCATAAAATTAAGTGTTTTCTTCTCCGCTTAAAACAAATTCAGTGCGCTGAAGGTCAAAATGAATCTTGCCTAGTAAAGCGATTTGCTATAACGATAATCCTTATAAGGAAAGAGGAAGGAAGTGACCCCTTGCTGGGTTTTGGTCTTATCACGACTGTCATGGTATAGTAGCAATAGTACCATACTACAACCTCAATTAAGTGCCAATCAATCGGAGAGGGGAGCTATTCTCATAACCGAAAGGTCAATTGGCAGAGTGTTTAGAGCCACACGAAGTGGTTAATCTATACAAAACTGACAAGCGTTACGTTTTTCAGACTTTGTACAGATTAACCGCTTCGTTTGACTGGAAATTTTCTGCCAATTGGTCTTTTTCGGTCATGAGAATAGCATCTCCAAGCTTCAATACTAAATTCAGACTGTCTCATTGGCAGATTTAGGGTTAATGAGAAAGGATATCTGATTCGAGCCGGGATCGGCTTTCACAACTTTATATCAATCGCTCATTCTTCCTTCTGCCACGAGGCATCTCCCAGTTTAATGGCAGAAACACGCCTCCCTTTTTAGGCCATCCAGACAAGATGGGGGCTTCCTGGAAGATAAGAAAAGATTTCTTGACAAAAACAGTTGGAAAAAGGGTCTCAGCAGGCGGAACTGAAGCTCACACCACTTTCTGACTTCCTTCCTCAATTTTAATTGTACTTGCCATAAATGGCAGACAGACTAGCCATAAATGGTGCAAATTCTTCCTGCCATAAAAGGAAAAACTGTGGCTATAAAAGCAGACCTACTAACCACTGAAGGTCAAAATGAAAAGGAATCCATGAAATGGAATGGTCAAAATGAAAAAGTCCATAAAAACGAATCCATTCGAAATTTTTTGCATCTGAACGAGAGGAATTATGACACCTGAGTTCAAGAAAAATTGGCAAACTGAGTATTTTCTCCATGGGCTAACTTCGCTGAAAAGAGGGCCCTAAAATGGCATGTAGATAAAAAAGAATAAAAGACGAGAAAAATTATTTTTTTAAAATTTTTGTGCAAACTTGTCATTAATAACTGAAAAAATTCATTAATAACCGAACCTAATGAATCGTGTTGCTTCGCTTACTGCACAGAATATTCCAATCAAACAAACGCAAAAAATACTGAAATTTGTTTTAAGTTTAAGTTTAAAACTGTACACGAATTTTTTGTTAAAACGTGTTTCATTCTGCGTGAGTGATAACTAAAATCTAAACTGGATTTCTTAAAGAATTCATTCAAATTTAAATATCTGTAAAACGCGTACAAAAAATACTTCACATCGGGCACAGGCATCATGCTATACTTCACATGGTTACGTACAGCAATATCGTAATTTTCAATTCAGCCGAAATGCCGAAAGTGGCGAAAGTATAACAGTTTGTGCCGAAAACAGAGTTTCCCAAAATTTGGAATATAACACAAAGGGGATAGACTTTTTCAGTTTTTATGTGAAAAGTCTAGTTAAATACTGATTCAGTCAATTTATCAGTTATGTAAAAAGGACTGCTTGAACATCAGGTAGAGAAAATTTTCCTCCTGTCCTTATGAACTATGAATATCAAATCAGCGTTTTGATGTTTAAACTGAGCTAAATTAAGCAGCAATTTTCAATTTCCGCGGTTACGCGGCAACAAGTAGACATGCCGTTAAGTAGACACGGCATAAAACCAATCAGAATAGAGAAAAAATACTTCTTACTTTTCTTTTCTTATCTCGATTGTGATTGGCTTACGACTTGTCTATTGTATGACACTCGATTGTGATTGGCTTACGATTTGTCTATTTTATGACATGTCAATTTTTCACCGTACTCCATCATTTGAGTGCTTTATTTTTGTTTGATATAGCAAACAACACATCAGAATGTGGACCAATTGAATTGCGTTGTTCAAATTTCGATTGATTTCTGAGCCGTACCACTTGACCGCAAGAGCTTTATTGAAAAACTGTTGCAAAAACTCTTCATAGCTACTACAGTGTTGATTTAGCCCGTACATAACTTCCATATCAAATTCATCCATGTGCATCTTGATTTTATTTCTTTACATGAAACAGACATGAACAGACATGTCCTAACGATGCTCAGCCATGAAAATTAATTACCCATTTAACAAACTTGAGCTGCGCATGACTTTACACTGAACGAGTCATTAATCGAACAATAAATTATGCGGACACAACGAAAACTTGAAACTTCAAACGCGTTTTTTTTTCAAATTTGGTTAAAATTGCACTGCAAACAGAGACAAGACTGATCGTATCAAAGCGAAGCCCTGAATGTTCCTGCCTTTTAAGGTTTATGGAGCACTAGTAACATTAAAAAAAAGTAATAAAATAAAATGAAAAAAAAAGTTCTAAAATTTGAAATTTTTTTAATGAATATAAAGAAAGTACAAAAGAATAGATTTCGCTCTTTATAACAAATCGATTATGGCAAACAAGCTTCTTTCAACCAATTTGGAACGATTTCTAAGACGGATTAACTCTCCGCTTACGCGTTAATAGCGCGAAACATATCGCGAGTTAATTGACCCAAATTGGCCAAAACCCCCATAACTTTACGAAAAATAATCACAGGTGAAATATCTTTTCAAATTTAAGCTCAGGACGACAATACCTTTTGAATGATATTTAAAAAATTCCGTCAAAAGTGGCTAGTTAAAAAGTCGAAATTTGTCTGAAGTAAAAAAAAAACCACCTCGAGCACAAATATTCCGTTACTTTCGTATCGAAAGTCGGTACAATAAGAAAAAATAGAAATAAGCCACGTCCTGCCCTGTCGGCAACGAACGCTTAACAATCTGCAAAGACTAACGCAAACAAAACTGCTGGTATCAGGGCGAAGCCCTGAATGTTCCGACTGCCTTTTAAGGTTTATGGAGCAGAACTTTTCGTAAAACGTTTGAAGTTTGTTTTTAACCATAGATTATATTTTTTGTACAGTAAAAATGTCTTTATTAGCTATCAATTAAAAATATTTTCTCTTATTCAGCTTTTTGGAAGTTTTACCCTTCTAAAAATTTGTTGGGCTGTATAAGAGGTTTTTTTATATAAGTTTCTGATCAAAATGCCAAAATGACGCAATTTGGGGATAAAATTTTGATTGAGAACTTGAGATTGAAGTAAAAATTGAATCTTATCAACTCTGGTGAAATTTTAAGCAAATTTTTTTTCTTCTGTTATTGTCTAACCTCAACAAAATTTGAGAAAAACGCGTTTGAAAATTCAAATTTTGGTCGTTTTTTCCGGATAATTTAAATCAGCATTATATTGCACATAAATTACCTATCAAAATTGATAAATTGTTGACTCTAAAGCAATCATGTCTTTTGAAACAAAAGCTCCAGGTGAAAAAATCCCAACTTGAAATCGAAACGCCAAACTTTTGCAAAAAAAACTTTGTTTAGAGTCCTAAGTTGATTAAATAAAAACAAGACTGCTCGTATCAGGGCGAAGCCCTGAATTTTCCGACTGCCTTTTAAGGTCTATGGAGCAGTAATAACATTTAAAAATTCAATGGACTAAAACAAAATGAACAAAAAATTTTTCTAAAATTTGAAATTTTTTCTAAAAATCAACCCCCCACACGCCATATAAAGTACAAAACGATAGATTTTGCTCCTTGTAACAAACCAGTTATGGCAAGCAAGCTTCTTTTAACCAATTTGGAACGATTTCTAAAACGGATTAACTCTCCGCTTACGCGTTAAAAGCGCGAAATATATCGCGCGTTAATTGTCCCAAATTGGTCAAAATGGCCAAAATGGCAATCTTTAAACCCTCATAACTTTACGAAAAATGATCACAGGTGAAATATCTTTTCAAATTTAAGCTCAGGACAAGAATGGCTTTCGAATGATATAAAAAATTCCGTCAAAAATGGCTAGTTAAAAAGTCGAAATTTGTCTGAAGAAAAAAAAACCCACCCCGAGCACAAATATTCCGTTACTTTCGTATCGAAAGTCGGAACAATAATACAAGAGCGAACATTCCATGTTGCGAGACAAAAAACAATACAACAAATTAGGAATTTATTCCACTTGCGTAATGTAGATTCTGAAGCAAGATATTAATGAATAAAGGATAGCCGGTTACTGTGCAAGTAGCTCAGAAAGTTTTAGTTTTATAAGCTGAGTTTTAGTTAATAAGCTGTATAGTTGTAAGAAAGAAGGTTGAAACAAAGTTTTGAAATCGGAACTGGGTTGAAACGACGAAGAAAATAAAGATAATCGGCTGCAGTTTTCTTTGAAAGTAAAAAATGAAGAAAAAAAATTTTTATTTTTTTTCGCTTTCAATTTTTGTTCCGGTCATTGAAATTGGGTAGGAACTTGGTTTTTGCAAGTTTTACTTGTTTTTGTTTCTATTTTCTACGCAAAATCAAGTACCACAAATAATCATCGGAATGGGTCGAGTGATAAACCATATTAAATCCTATTTTCATTCGTAAATCGAACGAAACTAAAAAAAATTATAAAAACTCTTCTGGTTCTAGAAAAACCGTTTGAGATTTTTGGAGTTTAATTCTAATTTTGAGCGAATCAAAGCGAGCTCAAAAATTTCAGAAAAAAAATAATTTTTTAAATTGATTTCTTTGTTTTTCTTGTCATTTTCTACAAAAACTGTTTCCTCCAATTTGCCTCTTTTACTATGACTCTAATATGCCTACATTTTAGTTTCTTGTTCAGACCATTTATCACACCACGCAGAAAAAAAACAAGACTGATCTGAAAAAAATTTTGTCTGTTTTTTCTTAAGACTGGTCGGATTTTTCCGTGCACAGTAACCGGCTATCCTTGTTTTTAAATATTAACTGGTGAGAAAGCGCTAAGTTAAGCTCCAAAAATGTTTAATCCTGGAATAAAACAAGGTATTTTGTGATTATTTTATCACTTGTAGCTCGCGTTACTCGCTTGAAATATCAGTAGAAAGCAAAAAACTTAAACCGGTTTTTATCAACACCTAGAAAACTTTTTAGACATTTTTTATGTCGTTCGAATTACAATTAAAATGGCTTTTATTCGATATATCACTCGTTCCATTCCGATTTCTTTACTCATGTATCATTTGACCTATACTGATTTGAAATAATAAAATTTTGAATTATTAAAACTCAAATGAAATATTCATTGTTCCAGTTTTTTTTTCATTTTTATCCCATTTCATTGAAGATGCACCTACAGAATTAGAAGTAAACTATCTTAGTTACTCTATCAACCAAAATTTGGCTGAAAAAAAAACAGCCACATTGGATACTTGATAGAATTTACAAACAAAATTACATCAATTCCTTAAAATAGCGAAATTTATGTTTGCGATGGTACAGGTGTCATAGAATAAGGCTGCAAATGAAGGCCACCATTGGAGGTGAGAGTTGATTGATAGAGATATCTTTGATTAATGGTAAGGTTTAATATGACTAACATCAATTCTCTAAGAGGCAGAGAACCTATATAACCTCCTTTCAGATTCAGGTGAGAACCAATGCTAGGATAGATTATTTCAAAAAAATCGAACTACCAGAATAAATTAAACAGAGCTAAATAGTTATTTTAGGAATTTCGCGCATGTAAAAAAATGCTTTAAGGATTTTGTGGCAGAATTCACGTGAGAATTAAAAGAGGTCCGATATCTATACAAAATCTGTTCAAAAATTGCAGATGGCTTTTTAAAATTAATTCAGCAAGCTCGAAATTCGAGCAACTTATTACAGGTCACTAACCGTCCATGTCGATTGATCTGAGAAGCACCGAAGCCTTGACCCTATCTGACCTCTGCAGCCTCAATAGATTGAACCCGGAACGTCTGGGCAACACCACTTGCGGTACCCGCTGCATGTATCCCCAAGCCGGGGACAGGGAATCGAAGAAGAACTCGCTCGAACTTTTGACCTCTCTTATAGGCCACGTGATCGCTCTTCCCCATTCTGCAGCACTTTTTTTGTCCACTTTCCCTCCTCCTCCGCCCTTCCCAACATGTGAAGACCAGGTGTTCGGATCGTCGCCAACCATCTCCTCTGGACCCTTGGGATTAAACAAGGAGTAGACCGGAGGCTCCTGGGGGTATGTGGGATACTTCGGACCGATCTGATCTTGATTTCCTCTTATAGGATGGGGTGCTATAACGGCATGGCTTCCAGAGTTTTTTGAGCTGCTGGTCATGAAGTCTCCGGACAAAGGTCGATAGTGAACCGGTGGTGTTTCTTGCGACCCTATTCTGTAGTTTGCTTTGATGTTTGTTTTTGTCCTCGAAGAAGCAACTCTCGAATCGCATGCAGTTGCGAGCAAGGAGATAGCCAAAAGAGTTATTCCGCAGCAATATCTCAAAGATAATAAGGGTTCCGGTCTAAGGGTCCTGACTTCACGGGCTGTAATTTTGGTAGTCGGATTGTCACTTCGGAGATGACGTTGGAGTCCTTGGAAGATGTTAGGGTGACACTTAAGACGATGACGGGTCCTAGGAGGAAAGGACGAGGCGGATGACTGGGTAGTTCTCGGCTGCTGGAAACTTTCACTTCGTCCAAATCGATATCTCATCCAGGCGCGGATTCCATAAGTCGGAAGGGCCAAGACACTTTTGCGCCACTAGGTTGTCAAGTGTTTTGAAATTACTGTTTCGCCGACAATGCCAATTTTTCTCTAGTCTTTAGTGGTTCCAATTTTAGCTAAAGTTGAGCAGAAGTTAAATGAAATGAGAAACCAGAATAATGCAAACTTTCTGACTTGAAATTTAAGAAGTATCGCAAGTGTTTTCCCAATTCAAAAAGTCAATTACTTGATGACGCTTATGATTCCGTTATTTAATTTTCGGCCAATGAAAAATAAGATAGAGTTGGCTTCTTAAAAGAAGGGTAAGATAATTCCCTATGGACTCCTTTGGGCGAGGAGTGTTAGATTAGGATTCCCTTGAAAATTGACGAGTGAAAAATTGATGAGCAATGATTTATCACTATATGAATCATCATCTTCATGCAAATTCCCAGCTTGGTGCGATTTTATTTGTGTGAAAAAGGTACTAACCGTTGATTTGTGCACAGTGTATGGTCAATTAAACCATTACATTTTATTGCTTTAGACTCAAATTTACTCCACTCGAGATTGTTTTGCTGTGTGGTGGTTTAACTTTTGTCACATTAAAAGAATATCTGAAAGTTTATGCATGTATCATGCAGCTCAAACTCAAGTAGCCACGCCAAAACAGCTAATCATTATGAGATCAGATATGATTTGTGAAAGCATTATTTTCATTTTTACTTTCATACCAACAATAACAAAATAAAAGAAAATTTAAAAAGAAAACAAAAGCAGCTGCTTCATCTGAACTCTCAATTACGGCGTTGTTTTTATTCTCTGTTTAATCTTTAATCGAGCTGCATTGCTCCGTCCAAACGCTCAAATTTTAAGCACCAATTTTTAAATTCTTTAAATTCTCTTACGAAATGACCTGTGCTGATTGTTAGTTAGTTGATTAGAAAAAATCTACCATCGTTCATCGATATACGCATATTGTTATAGGCACAATGATGAAATCAGAAGTCACTTGTGATAACGACCTCTAAATTTAAATCATGGCTCTTGAGAAATTTTTTTCCTGTAAAACATTGAATTTTGATTCTCCGATTTTCAGTTTATCTTGAGACTGTTGAAAAAAGTCACTGATGTTCAACGTCCAGGTACTTATTTCTCGTCGGCGTCTTATAAACTTTCATTCATAAAATAAGATGATTCTATCAATTTGAATTTATCCACACGTTGGAAAAGCACTGAAATACGAGCTGCTCTGCTGGTAATTTTAAATAGCTGATGTACCCTGTTATCCATACGGATACAGTAGGTACCGATATGAACTGATATCCATTCGGATATACTAGAACTATGTCTACCTAAGACAGTATGTCCATCCTGAGTGCTAACCATATATACTTATGTAAACTGAACTGTAAACTGAAGTCTGATATAAATTAAGTACCTATTAAACCTAACACCATATTCAATAGTTATTTATGAGTCTCTGTCTCTCTCATGATTTCGAGGTCAGATTCGAATCAGACTTAACTTTCTAAACTGAATTTAAGTTGTTCTCGATCTCTTCGTATTCTTATTCTCAGTTAGCGATTAAGCATAGACTTTGACTACATAGATTACACAGTGTATACCTCACCCAACGGTTGAGGGTATAACATGGCGCAGCCAGCACTTACAACAAAAAACCCACTCGGTATTGCCCCATTCTGGCAAAAAGCCTCGGCGGAACCGCCAACAGAGTGGGAGAAGTGGAACCAGCAACTCTACTTAGGAATTGTCGCAAAAGATGGCATAAACCTGCAAAAGTTATTACGAGATCCACCTGCAGTGAGAAAACCGCAAGAACCCGGCTATGAACTACCTATAGAAGGGGAAACACAAGCACAAACCAGGGACAGGAACATTCGTAACCAAGAAAAAAAGATACAATGGGACAACCAATGTGCCCAACTGGACAACTTGGGACCCACCGTGGATGGAATACCATGGGAGGAAGCCGACATAAAAGTCAGAAGCTACATTTACCTGAGTCTTGGTAAAGAAGGTCAAAGACGCCTAAACCAACACTATCCAGACATAAAGATACAAGAAATATCAACGAGAGCATTCTGGAATCGATTGGAACACCTTTTCATTAAAGACCGTAATGTTACATTTGATAGATACGAGGCATTCACAAGAAAGCAGAATAAAACAGAAACGCTGGAACAGTTCCACTGCGGGCTCACTGAATTGGTCATAAAAGGAAACTTCAAATGTCCCAATTGCAACAATAACACATTAGAGACAGAGATTATTCGAGACTTATTCACAGCAAATATGACAAATGATGAAGTACAAAAAGATCTACTAGCCGAGACCAAATCCCCAGAGCAAGCGTTTGAATACGCAATACGCAGAGAAAAAGGGTTGGAAAATCAAATTCAAATCCGCAAGCAGGGTTCAACGACTAATCCTTTTCAACAAACGGGTATAAAAACAGAACCAGTTGGGTTCATTCAAAGAAGAGGAGGGGACCCGTACCGTAATAACAGAAGAGGAAACAATAGCGGTCGAGGACAAACACAGGGGGGAAGCTCGCAACGACAAAACAGAGACAGAAAACAATCTTGCTTTAAGTGCGGTAATCCGTTCGGACCCGGTCACCTCCAACAATGTCCAGCAAAAGACAAGATTTGCAATAGGTGCACAAAAAGAGGACACTACGCACGACTCTGTAACTCCTCCAATGTTAATGCTATCAGCGAAGAAGCAAATCCCGAAGTGAACGTCCAGGACACCGACATAGCAGCGTATGTCGACTATCTCCAGGCAGGGGATGTCGTCCCGGGATGGGAATTCATACATCCAGATGACAACAGCGTAAATGCGGTACATTACGAAGAAGAAACGGCAGGAAGCTTAACAATAAACGACTTAATAGGACACCTTATTCGAGTTAAAATTGGGACGAACAGCATTACCTTCATTGCAGACACAGGATCCCCAACATCGTTTGTAAATAACAAAACAGCGGTCATATTAGAAAATACGGTGCCACGAACTCGACGTATTCAGCTCAACCAAAATGACGAGGCAAATAGAATGGTCTGCTACAATGGTTATAAAATCCCTGCGTTCGGCAGGCTGATTGCCCCTATAGAATCAGGAGGGTGGACAATTAACACAGCGCCATTCGTGGTGGTTGACGATAAACGGGCAAACATCCTGGGTCGCAATTTGCTCCCACAACTAGGCATTCACCTTCAACAGGAAAAACCAACTGGTAAGTCAATCAATTACATTACAGATCCAGAACAATCAGACACGGCCATCACAAACTGGGTTAAAACAGCATACCCGGGGTTATGCACCCGTATCGGTCGATCAAAAAACCATGAAGTTCATACAAAATTTTTACATGACTTCAAGGCACTGCAACAGAAAGGCCGCCGAATCCCGATTCATATTCAGGAAAAAGTTGAACAAGAACTTAAATCTTTAATTGACCAAGGCCATATCGTGAAGCTCGACAGTTGTAGCGATAAACAATTTATTAGTCCAATCGTTATCACGGTAAAGAAAGATCAGTCAATCAAGTTAGCAATGGACTCAAAACAAATCAACAAAGCGATACATAAAAACAAGTACCAGATGCCTAACATCGACGTTCTGCTCGATAATGTGGCACAATCAGCTCAAGAGGGTAATGGCAAACCAGGCACAACATATTTTTCTACCATTGATCTCCGATATGCCTATAGCCAATTGAAATTAGATGAAAAAACTAAAACGCAGTGTAACTTTAGTATAATTGGTGGACAAGCGACGGGAACCTATCAGTTCCAAACAGGATTTTACGGGCTCACGGACATGCCCGCAGAATTCCAGAAAGCCATTGACCTAACGTTAAACAACGAAAAAGATACTTTCGCGTTTCTAGATGATATATTAATTATATCTCACGGAACAAAAGAACAACACATGGACAAGCTGAAGAAAGTATTAGATAAACTGGATCACGAAAATATGGCGATTTCTTTAAACAAATGCAAATTCGGCTGTAAAGAGGTCGAATGGCTGGGATTCATAATAAATGAATACGGGACAATACCAATGCACAAGAAAACCGAAGCGATCACTAATCTACAACACCCTAAAACCTTCAAACAACTCAAAAGTTTTATGGGTTCGATTCATCATCTAAATAAATTTATACCCAACCTGGCACAATTGTGCACACCATTGAGGCCGCTCTTATCATCTTCTTCAAAATTTCATTATATTTGGAACCAAGAACATGAAAAGGCATTTCAGACGATTCTGACAGCGGTGCGAAACATCACAGAAAATCGTCACTTTGTGAGTAACCGAGAAACACGGATAGTCTGTGACGCCAGCCGCGAGGGTATAGGAGCTGCTCTAGAACAGGAAACTCCAGACGGATGGGGTACGGTGGCGTACGCGTCCAGATTCCTAAATGCATGTGAAAATAAATATTCGGTAAATGAATTGGAACTCCTAGCTGCGGTATGGGCTATTGATTATTTTAAATATTATCTGTATGGCCGCCGCTTTACACTAATTACTGATCATCAAGCTTTGGTTAGTGCCCTAAATAGCAATAAAAGTAATAAAACTTATCAAAGTCGCCTAACCAGATGGATTGACCGTCTTATTCCATTCGATTTTGACATCAAACACCTTTCCGGCAGTAAAATGGGCTTAATAGACTACATTTCGCGCCATCCGGTAGGAAAACCACAACCTCCCGCATATTGGGATGAACATTTTGTTGTCACACTCATTGACGATTTCATTTCTTGCCTGGAATTTCAAGACAGCACTATAGCTAATATCGAAATGATTGAAAATCCATGCGGATTTCAACGCACATTACAGCTCGACCGGAACGAAAACTTTAATCGTTCACTTTCGCACACAAAAGAAACACATTTCACTGTTAATGATCATTCTCTCACAAACAGTCACTCTCCGTCACATTCAAAATCTTCAACTTTCTCTCAGTCAGATCAAAACATTTTAAACTATAGTCCGAAAAATTCAAACATTTGCCACCAGCCTTCAATAAATCAATTACGTAAAGAAGAAACAGCAATTCGTCATCGACAACAACAAGTGTGTTTTAATTCAACATCTACTAACCCAGCCGCCGACAACATGAGCCGCCAATTACAGACAGGAATGTCATTACCCCCTTTCAAAAGAATCATGAGGAAATGCCACAGCGGCCAACAGACAACCTTATCGATTCCACCCACTAAACTTACGTCATTCGCTGAAATGCCCGAAGAGCCAGGCCAATCCACACTGTCCTTTAGCGATGTTAGACATCAAGTAATTCCCTCACAAGATAGCTTCACATTTGTCAGGAAATCAGATCAGCTATGCCAAACAGACCCAACAGAGGAACAAACGGAGTGTCAGGCCATCTCAATGGAGGACGAAGATGTGCCACTCTTCCGAAAGAATCTCAGAAAGGCACTGGACGTGGACTTCATTGCGGCCGCCACAAAGCGCGACAGAAACCTCCAGCCTCTGATCAACATGATCAAAAACCAAAAGTGGGAACAAATAAAAGCCTGTTACGGCCCTTATTTTTATAACGTGCGCGACCGTTTGTCAGTCCGAGACAATGTGCTACTCTATGACGACAGAGTAGTAATCCCGAAACAACTTAGACAGATTATATTGGACTCAATTCACTTAACCCACCCAGGACAAGGCAGTATACTAGAAGCTGCCAAACATATTTGGTACCCATACCTTCATCGGGACATAGTGACGGCAGCACAGAATTGCAAGGAGTGCCGCACCAAAGGTAAGAATCTTCGGGTGATCTCCGGAAAAAAACACTATACTAGCCTTGACGCCGTAGTAGAACCGAACGAGGAAATCCAGTTGGATTTTGCTGGACCGCTACCGGACGAGAACGATAAAGACGTGTACATTCTGGTCGGGGTAGATAGATTCTCACGATTCCCATACGCAAAAGTAGTAGCGAATAACAAAGCAGACACAATCATAAGATTTATGCAAACACATTTGGTCAACCAAGGGGTACCAAGGAATATCCGGTGCGACCAAGCTCAAGGGTTTCGGGCTAAGAAATTTATGATCTACTGCAAAAGCAATAACATTAAACTAATATTTGCTCCAGTGGATGACCATCGCTCCATGGGCATGGTAGAAAGGCTAATTAGAACTCTAAAAACTCGTCTCTCTATAATGAAGATCGATAAGAATAACACACCGTACAAACTAGCGTCAGATGTGGCGGAATTAATCAAAACACTGCGCATTACCCCACACGCAACTACAAAAATTACACCGTTTGAGGCGCACTATGGGCGTAAACCAAACACACCATTAACTAATATTTGCACTACACTTAAAATTTCTAATCTATCATGGGAAAATACAAAACTTTCGTGCCTAGATGAGAAGATGCTTACAAAATCCGCCCTCACGCCTGAGGCCATCTGGAATAGGGAACTCAATAGCGAGGATGAACTCAATGTGGTGTACAAACAAACGTATCTTCCCGAACCCTCTTACGAACCAGCAGGACCATCGTCACAAATGGTAGGAACCAGGACCCCAGGACAAACAATCCCTAAACGGGCCATCACAGAGCAAAAGAAACAAACGCAACAGAAACAACCCTCACTGTCGGACACAGACGAAGATGAACTGTTTGACCAGGCCCTGCTGCGTAAATTTCCAATAGGTGCGCATCTTCCACTTAATAATATACCCTATGATTTACAAAAGGTTAAACGGTCGTTTCTCGCCGAAAACCCCAAACATAACATAGCAAATATTAGAACACGAAAACCAATTCGGTGGCTTACACAACAAGAAAAACATAGAATCGAAAGAGCTCCCTTGGTGTTCCTAAAAGATCGGTTTAAAGGACCCCAAAACACCATAGATCCGGTGTTAGGAAAACGCATTGAACAGGTAGCGCGAAAATTGGGCACCATAGCACGCAAAACAAAAAATCCTGGGGTGTTTGGGCCACAATTCAAAATCATCGAAAACGGGTCAATAATTAATTACTCCCCACACACTGCATGGGTCCGGGAAGACGGAAAGCAACCAAGGGTCATAAGACACGACGGTCTAGCTTTTGTACCTGATCCACGGGTGTATGGAAAATGTCGACCGGCACAATTAAAGGATTTCGTAGCTTACAAACACTTACCAAGAGCAAAATCCCGTATTTTAGACACAGAAACCAAACAGAGTGAACCAACTGGCTCGAAAATCCCAAAGAAGAATTCAATGGCACAAGGAAACCCGGCGGGTAACACCTCAACGCCAACAAGTCCAAAACGGAAACCGCCCAAGAATGTCGAGGAACTTATTCGACAAACAACCAACAGAAGGAAACTAGGACACGATCGGATTCACAGAACAAACCCAACAACATCAAAAGCCCCGACGAGGAAAATCCAAACAGCGATTACTAGAAACTTAAAATCACCAAGCCGAAAAGGACAAGGTAGTCCAAATAAAATGCGCAAGGAGAAAAACAAGACCATCGAATTTGACTGTGATACATCAATCTCCATTTCATCCGACGACTCAATCATTCAAGACTTGAGACCATCAACACACATGCCACCAGCCAAAAAACTAGATCGGAAAAATACGCCACCCCAAGGTACAAATGAAAGTACCAAATCAAAGGTAACAGTTCCATGCCGTCGATCCACAAGAACTAAGACAAGCGCACTGGCCCTAAAATTCGGAAATGCAATCCCGATCAACAAAATTACCGGAAGCAATTCCGACACCGAAGTATGTCTCATAACGGTGCAACAGGATAAAAGGGAACCAACTGGCCAAATCGTCACTGTCCACGAATCCTCAACTGATATAGAGTGCATAGAAATTGATTCAAGGGACAAAGCACCAAGCCAATCCTCTGAGAAAACACCAGAGCAGCTGAGAGTTACAGAATCTGGCGAGGGAACAGGCGACCCACTCGAAGCGGAATACGAGCCTAACAATACAGTGAAAACACCAACCCAGTTGTCCACACATACGCCGTCCCCACAGAGTAGCCCAAGAGCAGAATTAGATACGTCATCTACGTCAATTGGCCTAAATAACCCCCAACAACGACCAATTAGCTCACGTTACGTCATTGGCAGACCGAACGAAACGACATGCTCACCGGACAAATCCTTCATCGAAAACTTTAACGACGCAATGAAAATTCTGCAGTCCATCTCTCCGCCCAAAATTTCAATGACTTTTCAAAGGGAGTACGAGGTACAAGATCGATCTAAACGCCCAAGCAAACACGCAAAAGAGGAGAACAATAACAGCCAGGCACTCCACAAACATCATCGGAACGAAACGCTCAACAGATATCTCAAATACCATTGAATGAAAACGACCCCAAATCTTCAATTCAATCACAAAAGGACGCTGCGGAAGATATAAAGAATATATAAGATGTATTCTTCATATAAGAAACAAGGGGAATGTTATCCATACGGATACAGTAGGTACCGATATGAACTGATATCCATTCGGATATACTAGAACTATGCCTACCTAAGACAGTATGTCCATCCTGAGTGCTAACCATATATACTTATGTAAACTGAACTATATAGAAGTCTGATATAAATTAAGTACCTATTAAACCTAACACCATATTCAATAGTTATTTATGAGGCTCTGTCTCTCTCATGATTTCGAGGTCAGATTCGAATCAGACTTAACTTTCTAAACTGAATTTAAGTTGTTCTCGATCTCTTCGTATTCTTATTCTCAGTTAGCGATTAAGCATAGACTTTGACTACATAGATTACACAGTGTATACCTCACCCAACGGTTGAGGGTATAACATACCCTCTGCACAAAATTTGTTGTTTAATTTCCGGGCGCAGACATGTTACATAGGTGCGACCAGCCAAATATCTTAATTCAAAAGACTTCCGAATTTGCAGAAAAATTAAACAACATCAAAGTTTTTCAAAAATTGGGCAGAACAGATCAAGGCATTAAATATAAAACATGCTAAGGCCCGAAAAAGTGTTTCAGTAAACAAAATAAATACTGGTCTTGGATCTCAAATGATCTACGAGTATGTCTGGAATCTCAAATGATCTAAGAGTATGTCTGGAATCTCAATTGATCTAGAATCTGGAATCTGAAAAGAGGTTATTGGGGTCAACCACCTCCTTCATTTAAAATAATTAAGACTGAGAAAGCAGAGAAATCTATTTTAATCACTCAAATCAAGATTCGGTAAATTAATCTTGCGTATTTTCACCATTTTGCTTGTTCAAACGGCCACTTGAGAACGGTTCTCTCTCACTCAATAAGTCACGTGAATGTTGACAGAAAGTCTAGACCCGCATTCTACTAATTCAACCAGATTCCTGATGTTATGCTGTTTTATGGACGTTAGATCAAAATTATTTCAACTAGCCAAATTATTTAAATCCACTGCTAATGAAGGGGGCGTTTAAAAATATCGAAGAACAACAGTGCCGAAAAAATGTTGTTCAACAGTGCCGAAAATCATCAGTTTTTGGCAATGTTGATTTTTAAAAAAATTTTCGAGAGTGTTGTTCTTTCTTCAATGTTGTGCTGCCCCAATTGAAGCAATGCTTAGGTTAGTTTTGTTTATTCAGAACTGTTCTGAATGAAAAGATTAGAGTCGGGAACATGTTATTCCACACTGGTTTGATATGATAAGGAAGTTTTATAAACTTCAATACTTTGAAGACTATATCTATGATTCTGAAAGCATAACACGAATTATGATCCCGCACACAGAATCATCCCGCACCAGAGTTGAAATCAGGGAGTCTGGTTTGTCATATGTTTACCATAAGACTCTAGTTACAACTTGAACCAGTTTAAAACTAGTATTTATAACCAATTATATTCTTGATAAATCTATCTCTATAAAATATTTCTTACTAACCAATCATGACCCATAACTAACACTAACAATTATTTATAATGCTTAAACTACTTGTAGTTTCAGCACCAGATCAATTTAAATATAACTTAGAAGACAGTTGTTCTCCTTTGGAACCAGTTCCAGATATCTAACCCTAAAATACCAGTATACACTAGATCTATTGAGACTAGGAGATATAAGAGAAAGATTAAGATCGGTATTAGACTGAGAAGTTGCACGAATCTATCCGGCTGAAAAAAAGATAGCGTGACGAACAGACGGTGTACTTTATCTGAATTATTCTATGAGCAAGCCACCCCAAGCTTGAACTCATCTGGTGCGACCAAAGTCTCGAACAAGACCTACTAAAAAACTTAGGCTTAGCGAAATAGAACTAGAAACACGATCAAAATATGAATTGCAAATTAACAAAATGTTAGATAGCATAAGACAATCTAATAGATATGTCTCTACGTCTCAATACGTCTACTCCAATATTTCAAACGATAAAGCAAAATCCAGGTCAAAAACTGAACAGAAGACCAAGCTTCTACATCGTGAAATGACGCAAACTGCAACGAGTATTTCTGTACAGAACTCCCCTTGCAATAAATTTTTATTCTCTCACAAGAAAAAAAATTACTTGGAGCAATAAGATTCGATTCCAAGCAATATATTTATTGATGTTGTATTACCATATCTTATAACCATAATAACGACTGATAAAAAGATACATAAGACGTTAGCAATTTTGTTTAAAAAAGTAACCATTTTAATTAAGACAAACAGTGAAGAACCTCGCTCTGATTCGTTTGGTTAATATAATTGTGGCCACTTTAGCCGATTTCTAACCAGGCCAAATTTTGAGCAGATACGAAAGCGGTCATTTTTTTACTTGAGCTGTTTTTGTTCTGGTTTGCCATTTCTTGTGATTTTTTCTGGTCTGCGTCCTATTTGCAAAATAAATTTAAATGATTAACCAAACATTCTATATTTTTCGCCAATTCGACTTATGTATAAGTCGACATAAAATTGTGAACAAAACATTTTGAGACGGTGTTGAAGTTTGATTGACTAATTCTAACCAGTCAGGTTGAAGCAAAATAGTTTCAGTTCAAGCTGTTGAAAAATTGATTTTTGGGCGGAATAAGTATAGAAAAAATTTAATTTATAGCTCATCAAAAACGAACGAAAACTAAAAGATATCAATCAAGGTCCGTTGGAACTTTCATTATTTTGTTCCCGTATTCGAACGTTCTTGTTTTATATGTTTCTTTGCCACCCCCAAATTGAGTTAGGTCTGGAGTGTATAACTCATAGAGTAATTTCGGATAGGGTACACCGTCTGCTCGTCACGCTATCTTATTTTCGGCCGGATAGATTCGTGCAACTTCTTAGTCTAATACCGATCCTAATCTTACTCTTATACTATCTAGTCTCAGGTTGTTTAACTAGTCTCTGCTAGGCTCAATAGATCTAGGGTATACTGGTTTATTGCGGCTGCTGAAGTGCTCGGGAGAGTCCAACTAATTTCTAAGTTAAATTCAAATCTCTCTGGTGCTGAAATTACAAGTAACTTCAGCACTTACAAATAAGTGGGTTGTTAGTTAGATGGATCGTGATTGGTTAATATTAAATACTTTACATTGGTAAAACATTTAATTTATCCAATCATAAAATGTAGTTTAGATCAGGTTCCACCCATCCGGGTTTTACAGAGTTTTTTAGAACAGTTCTGTAATTCAAGGATGGATGATGGACGTTGGTATTTGGCGAACATCATAATTTTCTTCCGCTTCTTCTTTGTTAAGGAAGTTCCAGGAAGCTGGAGTTAGAGACATAAGACGTTGTGTTCTTCTTGTGACAACGACTGAGTCTCTGCAACAAAGTCAATTCTGATTTCAGAATGGTTGGCTATGTCAGGTTTTTCTGTTCTTCGGGGAGAACTTCTTTTGTGTCTGATCTAGTTTGGGAATGGCGTGGAGATTGTGCGTGGAGGGGATGCCTGGTTACTCGGATCTGTACGTACACTTGGGTCATCGAGGTGGTCATTGGTCTGGTTCAATGAAGTCCTTTTCTGCGAGGTCAAGTCGTACTCTAAATCCTTTGAGTTGTGATTGTGAGTGGCATATCGATTGTAGTTGGTCATTCTCTCTCGAGTGTAGTGGAGTCGTCTTGTCTTTTGATGTTCGTCCTTGGTGTTGTATTCTGATCTATATATTGCATCATGTGATTTTACATTTTATAAAACTTTTATTAGTTTAATATTTTTTAATAATGATTTTAGTTAGTTGTTTTCACAAAAGCTTTTTGTTTTAGTTCGGTTATTTTGAAGAGTTACTCACCCTTGAGTAGCTCTTATTAAAAATAGTGGTGTGGTCACAAAGCGTGGATGTAGCGCGGTGGGTTAGGCCGGCTATAGAGCATGCTCAGGACGTCCTTCCTGGTGGGTTAGGCCAGGAGTGGGAGTATGATTTCATGCGGTTTTTGTGAGGGGTCCTGTTATGTGACAACGTTTTATGTTGGGTTTGTTGTGGTCTTACTTATGTCTTGTTGGTTATGTACTTTTTCCAAAAAGCAAATTGTTTGTGGTATGGGTTTGTCTTTCGACTTTTTTGTGTTTTATTATTTCTTTCTAAGACTTTGTAATAGTCTTCAAAAGAATAAATTATCCAGTTTTAAACTGGGTTAATCCGGTTTGGGTACCGTTGGTTTCCTTTTCTTAGTCATGCTGTTATTCTATGATTTGTGGTATTTAGTGAGCTGCATTGGTTAGTTTTGTTTAGTATATGATTCCTTTCCAACCGGGTTAAAGGAAAGTTTGAAACATGTTATTATATGTTAGAGTTGTTGAGTGTGAAAACTTGAAACTGAAATTCATTATTTTAAACAATTCTTCGTGGGCGAGCTGTGCGAGTGTGGATAGAATTTCTGTGCGAATGAATGAAAATATCAAAAGGTTAGTACTGCAATTGCATTTTATTAATTTACTGCATAGAATTTGGAAATTTACTGCTAGTTATGGGGGAATATTAAGATACAAATTTTCATCATAATTAGATTTACTGCTTTGGGGGAAAATATTATAGATGAATTTACTGCATTGATATTAAATTTAGAAATTTATAAGTGTAAGAGATTAATAGAATTTTAAAATTGTTTGATGAAAATTGTGATTTTTATTGTTTCTTTTGTGGTTTTTGTAGGTGATTGTCGGATGAAAGCTAAAAATCTAATGAAAACATGAATAAAGAATGGTGAGTTTTTAATACTGTAATTAGTTAGTAATATTCATTTAATTCATACTTACCTGTTAGTCGTCGGGGAAAAAACCGTGGGGGAAGATGTCGTGAATTAGTTCTGAAGTTGTTAGTAGTTTAGCTAGAATGCGGATGATATTTTTAGTCTGAAGCAGTGGCCAAAGCAATTGAAGTGCCTTAATAGTGGTTAGTTCTTCAGTGCCTACTGCAAACTCATAAGGTGTGTTTTGGATTAAGTTATATAATTTGTGGTTAAATTTAGTGTTGTGGATGAATTCTAAAATTGGGATTTCTATAGGCTGTACAAACTCGTGTGGGATGAGGAAGGGTCGGGATTCTTCGGCGTTGAAGGTCTTGGTGATGGGGCAGAAAATGTACATTTGGGTTATGGGATCATAATTACGAAGAATACCATGGAGGTTAGTGTCTTTAATACAATATGTGAAATTTAGGAAATACGGTGAAGTGTATTTTGAATTGATGAATTGAAAACGATGGTGTGGTTGTCTAGAGGGTGTGTGGAGGTCAAAGTGATTTTGGATGAAACGATAGTAACTGTATGTATGTGTTTGTTTAGTGCGCAACATAATATCATGTGAGCAGTGCAAATCTCTTTCGTGTGGTGCAAGGAAGTGAAAGGTTAGTGAAAAGATTTGGAAGCGTTCTTTAAAACTTTCGTATGCTTGTGTGTTTGTTAGTGCTTCTGAAATAATGTGATCAAACTTTCGGTCGAAGATGTTTAGTGTAAATACATATGGTGTCTTGATGAAAAATTTCTCGGTGATTTGTGGATTAGCGAAGCGATCGTCGTCTAAGAATTGATCTTGGTTAGCTCTGATGATGTTGTGATCGTAGTATTCTAGTGTATATTCATTAGCTCTAGGTGCAGTGTGTATTTTTAGTGATTTTTTATATCCAACGTAAGTAAACTGTCTAGCGGTTAGTGGTGTAGTTAGTCGATATAGCATGTCTTTGTTTCGTTCTATATCGATGGAAGTGCTGGATAAAGGTAAGCAAAGAGGGTTAGTGAAATGATAGTATGAGGTCCAAGAGAGAGTGGGCATTAAAACGTATTCATCTACAAAGTTGCGTGTTTCGTTAGTGTCGTGGGGGGTGTTTAAGGTGTATTGTGGAAATGAGGGTAAAGTGATAGCTAAAAATTCTTTAGTGTTAGTATGCTGGGGGTGGTTGATGTATTCACGGGCTGTTCCTGGTTTTGCTGGGAAAGGATGGTTGGGGAATTTTCTTTTAAAAGTGCGGTAAGCTCTATTAGTGTTTAGTGAAGATATAGTGGATGTGGATGATGGTGTGAATGATTCAGTATAATTTGAAGAGGGTGTAGGGGGATTGGATGAATCTGTAGTGGAGGAGATTTGGTTTATGGTCGGGGTGTTAAGGTGGTAGGGTTGTTGTTGGAGGGTAATAAAATTATCTAGCTCTGGGGAGATTCGGGGGGTGTCTGGAGAATGAGATGATTGGTCAGAATGGTATGAGGAGTAGGTTGGGGTAACTTGGGAAGCATAAGAGGGTGTCGGAGTGATTGGGTCAGGGTTATTGGACAATATGGGTTGAAAAGGAGGTTGAGAAAAATTAGAAGGGTTATGAAAATTATTGGATGGGGATGGTTCTGAGTCGGCAAATTCATCGGGGGTTTCAATATTCGGGTTATTTAGCTGTGAGATGGAGTATAAAACTGAAATATGTGAGTTAGTGTCGGAATTCATGCCTGATGTTACATTGCTAGATGGAAAATCGGGTGGCGGAAAAGCAAAAAGTGGTATGATTGGGATGCGAGAGGTAAGATTGGTTGGATGGGAATTTGATCGGTGTAGTGATCCAAGTTGGCGGCTCATCGTGGGCTAAAAAAATGATTATTTTGAGATTGAAAAGCGGTGGTATGGGGCTGTTCAATAATTTGTTCATAAGTATTATCATCTTGTGATTGATGTGTCATTATATGTTGGACGGGACTTTGCGATGTATTGAGTCGAAAATTTGGATTATGTGTGATTGCTAAATTTCGAAAATTTCGTGGGACTAGGGATAGTGGATGGTTATTTGGTAGGGGTGGTAGTTGTGGTGCCGTTGGCTGTGTGTCGACATTGTTATGTTCTTCGCCGTATGTATTTTGTCGTGTTGTTATTTTTGTGTTATATTCTTTTATTTGTGCGTCTAAAAGAATTTTGTTTATAGATGTGGAAAAAATTCCAAAAAATCCTGCAAAGAGTATGCGTGCTACGCTTGCTTGTCTGTTTACTTGTGTGTGTATAGCACATGTATTGTAGATTCCTTTTAAGAGTGAGAAAAGAAATCCAATAAAGTTAAACATTGCGTATAAAATAGTCAATTTTTCTAAGATGTAGTAGGGCCATCCTAGAAAATCAAGGATTTCATTCTTGAGTGTAACAAAGCTAAAGATGTTGATTGGTGATATATCTTGGGGACGGTATTTTTCGCCATTTAGATATATATAATCTTTAATGTCTTTAAAATATCCGCTATAGTCTTGTGTGTAGATATCGGCAAAACCTGCGGTTTCTGCAAGTTTGCGTAGGTTTTAGTCAATTGATTGTCTTTGTATAGTGTCCATTTGTGTTAATAATTCTTGGAATTGTTGTGTTCTAATGTGATGTTGAATATCTGATTTTGAGTAGATTCCTATTGATTGTAAGTCTATATTTGGGTTTCGAGCGATAGCGCGAATGCTTTCTGGTGAAAATTTTTTGAGTGATTGCATTAATGTGGGATATGGAGTGAGAAGATAATATTTATTTTCATCAGGGTTTAGTTGTACTACATTGTGGCTGTTTTCTGATCCACATGGGACTGCGGTATCCCAGAAATAGGTTCTTCGTGAAAGTGTATCCACGAAATGTACTTTATTCTTATAAAAGATAGGGATTCTTTTATAACATCGTTTATCTTCAAAAACGTATAGTGGTGATACTTTTTTGGTACAAGTATAAAACCATAAGATGTTTCCTTCGTAGTCTAAAAAATTTGATCTATTTCCTGATAATAAGTATCCTGCGTAGGGTATTTTTAATACTGCTAGTGCAAGTGATTGTAATATTTGTGTTCGTTCCAATTCACATAGTTGGTGTAGTGTTTCTAATTCGGAGAGTGACATTTCTTGAAAAATGCGGCTAATTGTATAGTCTAGTTTCATATCCAAATGAATATCATAGTGGATATTACCGAAATATGTAGTATTCATTAGTGATAATTCTTGTAAGCGTGTGCTTCTGGTGTCATAAGGTTTTAGATGTCCACCAGGTTGTCCGTTGCTTTTTTCAAAATTAACTGGTATATAGGATGTTCCTTCGTTTAGAGGATGACCTGTGGCATATGGGTCGATTTTTACTTTTCCAGTGGTCATGTCGAATCCTTTTTCGTATTCAACTAATATTTCAGAGTATTGTGTTCTGTGAAGTGGATTCCTGTATTTACATGCAAGTTCTGTTTCTTGATATATTTGAAAACGTGTCAATTTATTTTCTATATTGTCAATGTTTCTAAAATTAGAACTTAGTTTTCGTGATGGATGGACTTGTTCATAAGGAATTGATTGTATGAAATATTTTTCGTGAAATTTTATCATACGAGCGTGTATTTTTGCTACTTGAAATGTTGTACATGTATCTTCGGGGAACCAAACAATTGTTGCTTGTGTTCTTGTTGTAGGGTCGCAATATCCTTGATCATTTTTACAAGGTAGTCGGATTCCTTGATAGATCATTGTATTATCAGATAAATCTCGTGTGAGTTGTATTTTTTCAAGTTGTATTTTCCAATCGAAAAACATTATTTCTTGGTATCCTTTATTTTTCGTGTCTGCTTTGCAGTTTGATGGGTTATTTATACCAATGTGTGGTATCCAATGTTTATCATGTAGGTCATAGGTTAATCGTCCGTGTGCGCCGTTATACGGGTATTTTTCGTCTAGTTTTATATGTCCTTGGTGTCTTTCAAGTTGTGATTGATGTACAGAGTCGGAAAAAACTTGAAAGTTAACTAACTTTCTTGCGGAGTTTTTATTTTGTGTGATGTTTAGTCTAAGTAATTCATTTTTACAATCGTCGGGATTGAGATGTAAAAGACGTTCTATATTACTTTGATAGAATGATTCATGGTCAAGTCGGTTTTTGTTGCCGTTGGAGACTTGTGAACAATGTACTTTCTTTTCGGAAAATGTCGCTGTGAATTTATAACCTGTAACTGTTGTTGCTCGGGCTTTTGAATAGAGTGTTGCTATTACATTTGTGGTTTCTATAGCTTGTGGTTCTGTTTCACATTGTGATACTTGATTTATTGCATATTTGTGTAGTGTTTTTTGTTCATTTTCTTCGCAATCGTAATGTGTTACTAATAAATCTTGTGGTCCTGTACGGGGGGAAGGGTTTATGTTTTGATTTGAGGTTACTAGAAAAAGGAGTTGGAAAAAAATTAATAATTTTAGAATATACATGTGTATGATAATCCTGAGTATGGGTTATAAAATGTAATGTAACCAATTGTGTTTTTGGTATATCTGTCGTATTTATATATTACTTCAGTAGTTATAAACGGTGGTGGTAGTGATTGAGCTGTTATGTTAGGTGGATTTAATGGGTAGGGATGTTGAGTAATGTTGTTTAATTTAACTGTGATTTCAAACTTTAATTGTAAACTGTTTTGTTGGAGTATTTGAATATTGTGATCACGGATATCGTTGTGAATATCTTGACGATATTGTAATCTATTAAGTGCCCAGTTATGAAGGCGGTTACTTTCTTGATGTTGTCCAAATAGTGGTGGAGGTGCTGTGAATGTATTCCAATCTAATCTTAAAGGAATATTTATTGATGATTGTTCTCGATATCTGGCGTCGAGATTATTTGGAAAATTTAAGTTAAAGGGTGGTGGTGAAAATTGGCTTATTGATGGTGTTGATGGTAGTGATAATGTTTCGGGTAGTGATGAAGATGTTGTATCTGTAGAAATGTCTATGGGGTCATTGACTAAATTTGGTTCACCTTGTGTGAATGAATGTGTAGTCCAATATGGTAGTCGTGATGCCTGGTTTGGGGGGTTAAAGGGATTTTCACGTATTTGTTCAGATGTTGGTGTTGAACCTAAGTAATCTGAGGGTAGACTTGAAGTGCTTCGTTGGGAAAAAAGTGTAGGAGTTTCTGGTGTGATACCAGTGGTGTTTTCTGGAGTGGTTTGTGATGGTGATTGAGGTATTTCGAAATGAACTCGGGGAGTTTGAAAATTTCTATTTCGTCGAGGATGTATAATTTGTCTATTTATTTCTGTTGTGTTTTGGTTTTGACTAAGGTTTCGTATTCTACTTAGTTCTTGTGGTAGTGTTGGGTAAAGATTATATGTTGGTTCACTTAGAGGTGCTTGTCGTTGAACTGGTTCTAGTGGTTCAGATAAACGAGCGTGCCGTTCTTCAAAAGTGTATGGATTGTCTTGAAAAGAAATTCGTGTAGATGTTTGAGGATTTTGAGTAGTTGAAGGTGGTGTGGGATTATCTTGGGATGATGTCGGTGAAGACTGACTTTGTGACTGTTGAGTAGCAATTTTTGATAGTTTTTTGAATTATTACTTTAGTGAGAAAATTTGTGTTTATTATAATATTCTTCCAAAAAAATAATTAGGAAAATTGTTGCTAGGGCAAATGTGATGATTGCTTTCTTTATACATTTACATATGGTCAGAATGAGGGATGATAAAAATGTTATGAAAATTACAAACAATAAAAAAATATTAGTTCTACTGAAAATTGTTCGTATCATTTAGACAAGTTGTTAAAATCGTACCTGTGGATATATTCAAGGGTTTTGGAAAGTTGGAGGAATAGTTCGAGTATAGTGTAGAAAATTAAAAAAATGTTACAAAAAATGATTAAGATTATTAGAAAAGATTCAAGTATATCAAAAAGAAATATTATAAAGGCTTCAAGTATTGAAAAAAAATGTTTAAAACTTATAAGTATTTGAGCAACTGTTTGAGAGAAGAGCATTTAAGAAATGATCTCTTGGTCGAATATTTTTTGCTGTTTGAGGCGATTTTCTAGTGTGGTCGAATTATTTATTAGTTTTTTGACAAGTGGGTTGAGTTTTGTAAAAATTTGTTGGGGGCAATTTTTATGGTGATCGGGAGGTCGTCTTTTTCTTTATTTTTGTTTGTCAAATGATCCGGGGTATGGTGAGATTTTTATACTTTAGGCTAATTAAAATCTTCATTTTGTTACTTTAGGCTAAGTTATCAAATTTGTTTTGGGGGTATTCGTGGTCTGAGTTGGGGAAATATTGTTGATCTTTGGGTTATTTGATAAGGGAGGGGTACGGTATTATGGTGATATTTATTTTAGCTGTCAAGTTGGAGTGGTTTGCTTATTTTTGACCTGGAGGTTGTAAAGTTATAGTTAGAGATGTGCCTGGAGTTCTAGATTATTCGTCTAATTGATCTTTAGTTTAAGTTAGAGAAAGTGGCGGATTGGATGAATCCTATTGGTTTATTTTGAACTAGAATTATTGCGTACTTGTGAGCATGTTATTTTGAAAAATTGAAATGAAAAATGTTACGGAGGTTTCAAGATTGTGAAGTATAAAATCTTAAAATTACTTTTTAAATTCTACTTTCTTTAATATTTTAGATTGGGGGATGAACATTTTGTAGTTTTTACGTGGTTGATTTCGGAGTCTTGTTGTTTTTCTATGTTCTGATTTGTCTATTTCTTCTTGGGGTATTATTTGTTCTGTCATTTTTCTATTTTTTCTTTGCTTTTGGGATTCTTTATGGTCTAGATTTTTTGTAGTGTTTTTGGTAGCGGTTGGGTTTGTGTTTTGATTTTCGGTGGGGTTATCATTTTGTTCTGTATTTTTCAGATGTGGTTCGTTTTGAACTATTTTTAATCCTGTGAAGGAATATAATTGGGTTAATTCGCGGAGTGCGTATTCTTTTGGGTAGTAAGGTAATAGGTTGTTTCGGTGCTGAACGATTTCTTTTTTATTGGAGTCGATAATTTTATATGTGACATCAGTGGGTCTTGCAATTATTTGGTAGGGTCCTTTTCGGAGGGGTTGTAATTTTTTAGAAATTCCTTTTTGAGTATTAAAATTAGGTATGAGAACAAATGTTCCAATTTTTAAATCGGAAGCTGGTGTAAAACGTGAATTGATTTGTTCATTTATGTTTTGTCTTTGTAATAACTTTTTCGTTATTTTTTGGTAAATTTCATTGTGTTTCTTATCTCTATTTAAAATCCATTCGGTGTGTGTACCGGAGGCTAATTTAAGAATTTGTGGGTGATGAAAATGATCTTCATCGTGTGTATGTAAAGATAGGTTATAACAAATTGAGTCTTTATTTGGTTGACAATAACCTTGTGCGTTTTTATGTGAATTTGCTGTAAACATTATTGGTTTGCGTGGCTTTTGGTTAAAAACCATTTCGTATGGTGACATTCCTAAAGTTGTCGTAATTTGTGAATTATATGCTAAGGGAAATAATTTTACATCTGCTGACCATTCGGTATATTTTGTATCATTTCCGTTGATGATACATCTAAGATATTCTTGTAGTGAACGGTTCATACCTTCGACTAAGCCGTTTGTCCAAGGTGCATGAGATGTACGTGGTTTGTGTTTAATGTTGTATAAATGACATAGTGTTATTATTTCATTATTTATAAATTCTGTACCATTGTCTGTGACTAAAATTTCTGGTAGTCCAAATTTTGCTATCCAGTGTTCATAAAGTGTTGTATATGCGTAATAAGCATTACAATGTGGTACTGGGTTAAGTGCTACATAGTGTGTGAATGCGTCAACAATTACCATAATGTAGGAGTTTCCTTCTGCTGAGGGTGAAATTGGGCCTTTAGTATCAAATGAGATACGGTGATTAAAGTACAAACTCTGTCCTTTAAAATCTTGTTTTTGTGCTATTTGTTTTTGATTTGGGTAAGGTTTATTTAGTTGACATACTATACAGTCATTGCATAGTACTTTTATCCAGATTGGTGCATTTAGGAAGTAAAAATTTTGTATAAAATTTGAATATGTTTTTTCTGATCCAGAGTGTCCTTTAATATTTTGTATATGTGAAATATTAAAAGCTATAAGAATCATACTTAAAGGGAGACATGGAACTGTAGATTCATTTAGGTTATACTCTAAAAGGTCTGTATTTTCGTTAATTGTTGTGTTGTTAAATTTGCGAAAGTATCGGAGGAGTGTTTTGTTTCCTAGAATGGTTGAATCTGCCTTGACAGGTTTAGTTTTATATTTATGCCATGATTTTAGTTGTCTAATTATCGGGTCAAGATTTTGATATTGTTTTAGTGTTGAAATTGTAATCGTTTCTGTTGGAGGGAGAAAAATGTTTTCAATTTCGAATTTAGATAAGGGTATTGTATCTAATGGGTCATGAAGATCAAAAACTTGATTTATTGTGTATTTCGAATCGGTTGTTGGTGGTCCTGATAAATTTATTTTATCAGTTAAATTTTCTTTTTCTATTAGTGGAAAATGGTCTTTTTTAGTTTGGTGTTGTTTTGTTCGTTTTTGTTGGGTGTTATTTTTTATCCATTGGGAATATGGAATTGGTTTAAAAGTTGATGTTCCAAGTAGGTCAACTTCATAATGATTATTTTGACAATCTAAATAAAGTGGGAAATGTTGTAAATTATTTATTTGTGATTGTTCAATATCAGTTTTAACTGCATATTTGCATTCTAATCGGGGTGATGTTTCGTTTTCTGCAAGGTAGAATTTTATGTTTTTGGGTATTTCAACTGTTGTTTTTCGTGTAAGTAATTCAGGTGGTGTATTTCGACTTAAGGTGTCTGGTAATGCAAGATTTTTTCCTGCAGTCCAAACTATATGTAAGTTTGGGAATTTCATTAGAATTAATTGAAATCTGTAAACTCGGTGGTTTGGATTAGACTTTTGTGTAAAAAGAAAGATGATTGGTTTATGGTCTGTGAATAAAACTGTGGGATGTTGTGATCCAAGTATCAGAAATTCATATTCTGTCAGTGTATATATTATGGCTGTACATTCTCTCATTAGAGTTGAGAGTCGTAGCTCTGCTTGAGTGAATAATCGGGAATTTGCTGATATCAGGTTCATTTTATTTGTACCATTATGTGATTGTAATAGTGCTGCGCCGATGCCAAAGTTCGAAGCATCGCACATTGCATAAAATGGTTGATCAGGGTCTGGAATTGTGTTTGAAATTTGTTCAGTTAAAAGTTTCTTTATTTCTTCGAATCGTGCTTGATGTTCTGTATTCCATTCAAAATTATTTTGTTGTCTAAGGATGTTGTAAAATGGTCGTAGATATAGTTGCATTTTATAAACGTATTTACTTTAAAAGTTTAACATTCCAAGGAATTCTTGGATTTTCTTTTTATTTGTTGGTGGTTGAAGTTTTTGAATAGCGTCAATGCGTGATTTCAATGGAGTGATTGTTTTTCTTTCTATATTATGTCCTAAGAATTTAACTCTTGTCAAAAAGAAGTGTGATTTATCGGGGGCGGCCTTCAGATTTTCGTTCTGAAGTATTTGGTGATATTTTTCTAAAACATTGAACATTTCGTCTTTTGTTTGTGATTGCATAAAAACATCGTCTAGATAGGTGATTGCGTTTTTCTTAAGTATTAGTGGTCTAAAAATTTTGCTCATAAAAGCTGAAAATGCTGCTGGTCCTATGGATATTCCATAGAATAAGCGGTTAAATTCATATTGTTGGTTTCCGATAACAAATTGTGTTAAACGTCGTGATTGTTCATCTAGTGGCATTTGATTGTATGCACTATTCATGTCGGCGGTTGTGAAGTATTTGCCGTTTATTTTTGTTAAAATAACTTGTATTGGTTCGATGGGCCAATTGCATTTTGATTCATCTATAAGTGAATTGAGGTATCTAGCGTCGAGAACGATTTTTAATGATTCTCCTTTAGCTAGAATGATAACGGGGTTGATGAATGTGTTGCCTTTTGGTTGTTCTTCTTTATTAACTGGTGATATAATATTGTACTGTTCTAAAATATCGAGTAATCTGTTTACTTTATCATGTAAGTGAATTGGTACTTTACTTGCTCTCTGTTTTTTGAAAACTGCGTCTGATTTTAATGGGAGATGTAGTGATGAACTGATTTTGCCAACATCGAATTTTGATGTTGCATAGACTGATGAATATTTAATTAGCTGTTTGGCTAACTTTTCGAATTCGTCTTGTGTTATTTGTGAATGTTGGAAATTAAACATTGTTAAAAATTTCTGTTGGTCTTCTGTGTAGTTACTTATGTTGAATGTAGGTTTGAAATATGGAGTTTTTGTGAAATAATCCGTATTTCTGTTTTCGTTACTTATTATATTATTTATAGATAATTCTTCATTAAGAATTGTAGATTGGCAAATATCTAGTAATTGGAGTATATTATTTACGCGATAGGCTTTTTCGTGTATTGGTGATATTGTAGCGTTGGTTTCACAATATCCTAAAAGTCCTAAAGGTAATGTTACTTGGTAAGGTGTGTTGTTATAAACATGTAAGGAAATAATATCTGAATTCGAATTTTTTAAATATTTTATTGAAGAGATTGTGATTTTGAAAAATTTATGAATAGGTTTGAATTCAAAATCTGACATATAAAATTTTTGTTTGTTTTGTTGTTTATCATATTGGTGAACTTGTTTGATTGAAAAATTATAGATGTTTCCTGATAGTGGTTTCAGGTGTTTTCTTTGTTGGTTAAATATCGGATAAAATTTTGAAAAAAATGGTGGTTGTTTATTTAATCTTTGAAAAAATGTTAAGGATGTTTCTTTTGTTTTTGTATATTTATCTTTGATTAATATTTTACTATTTAGGATGTTAATTGTTGGTATATACTTCGAAATAAATGGTATTCCAATGATATTATATTTAATATCAGTGATATGGAATATTTGTTTAAATGGCTTATTTAAAATTTTACTTTGCTCCATTGTTCTGGTAGGGAGGAGAAATAATTGGATTTTTCCGTAGTTTATCAATGTTGATCCTTGTGCTGTTGCTAGCTTACTGGAGGTTTCAAGAGGTGTTAGCTTTGGGTGTAAAGTTTTTATTTCATTCCATGTGGGAATGTTTATTATGTTTGATTCTGCTCCTGAATCAATTAAAAAATCGATTTCAAGGTCTGGTGGTTGAAATTCTTTGTTTCTTGGGCTTTCTAAGAGAAATGGTATTGTCCAGATTTTTTCTTTGGGTTGTTCTTTTTGTATATTTTGATAAATGTGGTTTGTATTCAAGCATTTTGTTTTGGTATTTTTATTGGTTTGATCTGTAGTGTTAATCTCGTTTGTTTCTTGCGTCGTTGGTGTGGAATTTATGGGTGTAGTGTAATAATTTTGAAGAAATTCTGATTGATTTTCATATATGTGTGATGGAAAGGGTTGTTCATATATGACAGATTCATAGTCATTTTCGACTTTTATCATATTGATAGAACGAGTGTTTTCAGTGTCACTTTCTGAATCTGATGATGTACAGTTTATTTGATTGAGTTGTAACGTATCAGTTACTGTGTCATCAATACCTGGAGGGTCTGATGTTGTTTCTGGGTTAGATTGTACTTGATTGATTTGTCTTTGATGTTTAGGTGTACTACTTCTGTGGCGATTATTAGAGTTATTATAGTTATTATTATTCCGGTGTGGTGATTGGGAATAATTTCTATAACGATTATTATAACTTGGGTGTCGATTTTGTGAATTATTTCGCGATCTGTTTTGGTAATTATTGTTTGGTCTGTTATAGTTCGATCTATTATATGAGTTATTCCTTGATCGATTGTTCGGATAATTCTGGTTTCGGTTGTTTGAATAACTTCTATTTCGATTATAGGAGTAGTTTCTATTCCTATTGTATGATGAATTTCGTGATTGATTGTTTGGATAGTAATTATTTCTTGATTGGGAATTAGATCTAGAAACAAATCGTTGTGTATTTGAATTTGATCTGGAGTAGTTATTTCGACTATTTGGTCTATTGTAGTGATTTTGTGATGAATTATACGTGTTTCTTCGTTCTGGTGATCTTCCTCTATAACTTGAGTTATATGGGGATTGATTTCTTGTATAATTTGTATTGTTCGGGAGTGGTTTTCCTGAACTGTTGTTGCTGTGAACTGTTTTGTTCGGTAAATTTTGATCTTTTTTCATGTATTGATAGAATGATTTATTTGGTTCTTTGTATTTTTGAGGTTTATTTTGACTATCTTGCTGTTTTTGTCTACATTCGGAAATACTATGTCCGTATCGTCGGCAATAATTACACCATTTTTTGAAAGATGGTTTGCCTTTAAAGTTTGGGTTCTTTTCGTAAATATTAAGTATTTCAGTGATTTTTTCAACGAGGTCTGTCTCTGATTCCTGTATATTATTAATAGTAGTGGGAGTCGTTTCAATTTTGTTAACGTATTGTAATTTCAGATTTTCCGTTTCTTCTAGTTTCATCGTGATTTCTGCTTGTTCTAGTTTGTCTACTAGTTTTCTAAAATCTAAATCGGGTTCTCGAATTGAAGAAGGATGGGATGCTCTCTTTTTTATTGCTATTTTCCTTAATTGTGGTGTTAAGGTCATCATTAAGATTTCTGTCATCTTTGTGTTTTTATAGTCATGTGTATTTAATGAATATGCTTTTCGAACTAGTGTTTCGATTCGTACTGCTATTTGCTTGATGGTTTCGTTTGGTAATCTGCGAATTTCATTACATAAAACTCTTTGTTGTTGTTTGTTTCTTTCAGAGTCAAACATTTTTGAAAATTCTTGTGTAAATCTTTTCCAGTTTGATTTTATTTCTAGAGGTAGTACTGAAAACCATTTTTGGGCTGCGCCATCTAAGGTTGTTTGTATTAACGCTGTGCGTCGATGTATCCAATTTTGATGTAGTGGCGTATTAATTGGTTCAGGTCCAATGTTTAAAATCAAGTTTGCTGTTACTGCATTTAAATAATCTTCTACAGAGTATTCAGGGTCTGTTCCTGTGAAAACCATTAAAGGTTTGTTTGATGTTATTGATGATCCACCCATTAGGTATGGATTCATTGTCATTTGTAATGATTCTGCTGCATTTGGCATTTGAGAAAAATTCGAAAGTTGGTTTCTTGTTATTTCATGTTGTTGGAGATAATATGGGAGTGGTATCTCATTTTGCATTTGTGATGCTTGATACGAGTGTGCAGTCATTGGATTTTGTTGTTGAATTGGTTGAAAAGATTGTGTATTAATTAGATTTTGTTGTTGAATTGGTTGTTGATGTTGTGCATCTATTGGTTGTGGAGAAAAATTTCTATGATTTGTACGTGTTCTCTGTATTCCTTGTCTACGATATTCTTGAGTATTTGGTGCAAATATATCTGGTTGTAAGAAATCATCATCTGAGGATAAATAATCCATTTGATAAGATGTTTGTTTTTTGTTTTTATTTTGTTGAAAAAATGGGTAATTTTCACTGCGATCCTGTGGAGGATTTGGTTGAAAATTTTTGGAATTATATTGGGCCGTTGGGTTATCCCAGTTTCGAGGTTTTGTATATTGATTAAAATTTCTTTGTGGTTGATAATTTGTTTTTGACGGATGTGTATAATTATAATTATGGTCTGCAAAGTTGTTTCTAGTGAATGTTTTGCGTGTTTTTGATGGTATTGTCATGGGTCTATATGTTTGGTAATCCATATGTGAATATTTTGGAGCAACCGAAGGTTTAACGGTTGATTGTAAGGTTACTTGTGTTTGTGAAAGATTTGTATTTCTTGGTGTTGTTAAATTCGGGCGTATTGGTGAAATACTTTGTTGTGTAGTTGTTGTGTGTACAATTTCTTCATTTATGAAGTGTGATGGTGTCTGTATATCTTGTTGAGTAAGATTCCTAGTTCCATTGAGGTTTTCGTTGTGTATGACTGTAGAGTTTAAACTATTATTTTGTGTATCGGGTAAAAATGTATTATAGTTTAATGGTGTTGCATCAATTGTTAATGGTATTACTCTTACATAATCTCTTATGTAAGATATTGTACCTATTGCTTGACTTGAGATTGATTGTGGAAAGCTTATAAATGCGGGATGAGACCATTCGGGGTCCCAAACATAATCTGATTGTTCTGTGATAGCGGTATCATCGTTTGAATTTTGGGGTCTAAAATTTTTTCTTGCTTGTGCAACTAAATCAATATTGTGTGTGAAATAATCTATTATGAACCATGCCAAAATTTTTTGTAAATCGTGTTTGGTATGTTGTGAAACGTCGTTTTTCGTGAAATTTTCTTTAATGATGTTTAAATAACTAGAGAGTAGTGTGATTTCATGTCGTACTCTTAAATGTTTAGATGTTTCTGTCGGTGAGACATTTGTTAATGGGAGTTCATTTTCTAATATCGAAATATAACTATATATTATTGCGAAAACTTCATTGGTGAAAATGGAGTTTGCTCTTTGTGAGTTATGGTATTGGATGCTTTTTATATATTCGGAAAAAACTTTTGAAAATTCTAAATCAAGATCGTCTGTTTGAATAGTATATGTTCTATTATTATGGTTTGGGGAAGTGAATTCTATAGAGTAGATTCCATACTGTTGTGTTATGTTGCATATATCTTTTAGATAGTGATCTATGATTTGTCTTTTGATTTTTACATCGGGGAACTCTGTTTTACATGGACTGATTCCGGGTTCAAATAAATTTACGAGTAAATTTTGACAAAATATGTGTTGTCCTCTATCAGTATCTGCATCTACTATAAAAGGAAAGATTTCATCATCGTCTGGAGTTTCGTCACCTGGGGTGTGTGTTGAACTCATTTTTCCGTTCGATGACTGTTAATATGTAATTATTAATGTGTCGAATTGGTTGATTCCAATTGTATAAATGTACTGGTTTGTGTTTGTACTGTTTTTTTATTCTTCTTTTTCCTCTTTGTGATGAATTTGAAGTTGTTTCTGAGTCAGAAAAATACATTTGATCGTGAAGTGGGCAATTTTTATCTATTGATTCTTTTAGTTTGTAAAGTTCGTCTAAACTGTTGGTTTCTGATTCTGAAAATGCGTTTCGATTTTTTGAAAATCTTTTTCGTGTTATTTGTCTTTGTTTAGTTATTATTTTCCTCTTTAGTGTTTGTCGTTTTGTGCGAATGTATCCAACTGTTTGTGTATGAGGTGTGATTACAAGATCGTATTTTTTGTTATCTATTTCACAATTGTGTAAAACGATTGTTTGTTTATTTCCTAGGTTTTTAAATGACATAAGGTTTAGGATGACGGATGCAAAAAGTTGTTAAGTGAATTCTAATTACTTAAACTGTTAGTCCTTACGATTTTTTGGTTAGCTTAACCTGGGTCTATTTGTTCAGGGTTGGAGAGAAAAGTATATCGATTCCGAAGAATGATTTTTACTTTCTCGTGACTAGTATAAGCTAAGGTGTTAACTTACTTAATCTTACTTAGGGGTAGTGATTGTGTTCAAGGGTTGGAGAATAGTAAATCGATCCACAAGGTTCAGGTATAATTAGAACGCGAGTAGTTCGTTAGATACTATTTTAAACTTACTAAGTCTAAGATTTATCCTGGGTCTGTTAAGAGGGGGGGGTCAAGTGAAGGATGAATAACCGAAGTTCTTCACTATTTATCCTAATTTGAATGATTAGTTTTGTTTAAAAATTTCTATTAGTCCTGGGTTTTTAGAGAGGGTTGGATAGTGAATCGACGTTTGAGGTCGTTAGACACTAATTAAGTGGGTGGGGGAGAACAAAGTTGTTCTGTTTGATCCAAGGATAAGCCTTGATGATCAAGTTTGAAATTTAATTAAGTAGAAAATGATTTAAGATCCAAGGATAAGCCTTGATGATCTGATTTTAAATTAAGTGACTTTAAGTTTTAATAAAGTTTTAAATTTGTGTAAAGGAAAGATTTAGTGTTTTGATGATATTAGTGGGTTTATGATTGCTGTTATGTTTTAGGGGAGGAAGCTGGAACAACAGGGTGATTTATGATTACTAACCATTTATTGTCATGCTACTAATTTTTGTTTTTATTTTCCAATAAATATTTTTCAAACATGTTTTGTATAATACTGCAGAGTTTTAGGAAAACGATCTTAGATCTTTTTATCAATCGTTATTGTATAATATTAATTTTGTTTAGCGCCTGAAATAATTTTGAAGAGTAACTTCAAGGTTTTATGTTTGCAAATGGAAATCTAAATTCATTGCAAGTAGTATTCGAAATATAAAAGTTTGTTCTGGCTTTTGCCGAACTATCATATAACTATACGGCAAGTTTCTACTTTGTCGTATGTCGTCTTTGGTTCGAGGTCTTCTTCCAATTCCGGGTAGTTCTGTTATGGTTCGGAATATTGGCTCTGATCTATTGAGTCGGAGAGACATTTCAATTAAATTATTGTCGTATAACATTTTGTAATTTCTTGTGATTTTTTCTGGTCTGCGTCCTATTTGCAAAATAAATTTAAATGATTAACCAAACATTCTATATTTTTCGCCAATTCGACTTATGTATAAGTCGACATAAAATTGTGAACAAAACATTTTGAGACGGTGTTGAAGTTTGATTGACTAATTCTAACCAGTCAGGTTGAAGCAAAATAGTTTCAGTTCAAGCTGTTGAAAAATTGATTTTTGGGCGGAATAAGTATAGAAAAAATTTAATTTATAGCTCATCAAAAACGAACGAAAACTAAAAGATATCAATCAAGGTCCGTTGGAACTTTCATTATTTTGTTCCCGTATTCGAACGTTCTTGTTTTATATGTTTCTTTGCCACCCCCAAATTGAGTTAGGTCTGGAGTGTATAACTCATAGAGTAATTTCGGATAGGGTACACCGTCTGCTCGTCACGCTATCTTATTTTCGGCCGGATAGATTCGTGCAACTTCTTAGTCTAATACCGATCCTAATCTTACTCTTATACTATCTAGTCTCAGGTTGTTTAACTAGTCTCTGCTAGGCTCAATAGATCTAGGGTATACTGGTTTATTGCGGCTGCTGAAGTGCTCGGGAGAGTCCAACTAATTTCTAAGTTAAATTCAAATCTCTCTGGTGCTGAAATTACAAGTAACTTCAGCACTTACAAATAAGTGGGTTGTTAGTTAGATGGATCGTGATTGGTTAATATTAAATACTTTACATTGGTAAAACATTTAATTTATCCAATCATAAAATGTAGTTTAGATCAGGTTCCAAAATGCTGAGTAAAATAATTTGAGTTTTGTAGATAGTCATAGCTGCGATCCACAAGTTGGCCTAAATGCAACATATTTCGAAAGAATTTTGAATGAGAAATAGCTTGCCGAGGTTGCCAAAAAATCGCAGTAAAATCGCTCAGTCCAAAAATCGCAATAACATTTGGGTTCAGAAAAAATATTATCATCCTTGAACAATAAAAAAGCTCGGTTGAAAACTAATATTTTGATTTCTTTGAGGTTAACAAAGATATCTTCACCAGTCGTCTGATTTTTGCTGGTGGTAACGATTATATCAGAATTCAGAATTGTTTTAAAAAAAGAAGAATGCAATTTTTTATGGGAGGCCCATTTTAAAAAAAGTCATAAATTAGCCTTCTTTTCTCCTTAGTCCAATGAAATTCATTTTTCGAGCTAGTTTAAGAAAATAAAAAAAACTGTCGCTAGGAAAAAATTTTTAACGTTGTAGACAATTTTGCAAACAAGGATAGCTGGTTACTGTGCAAGTAGCGCTGAATGTTCCGACCATAGTCTAAAGTGAACACAAAAAAAAAGTATTTTTTTCTTGAAATTAGTGTCGTTGTTGAAAGACGACACTAATTGTTAGTGTCATTTCCTCGAAGAAAAACTGGAATCTCTGATAGAAAAATAGGCAAAAAATGTAGAAAATGACAAGGAAAACAAAAAAGTAAAAAAAATGGCAAAATTTTTTCTATTTTTTTTTGTAAAAATTTTTTTGGTTCACAGAAAGTTTTTAATTTCCAAAGGCGCTAAAAACACAAAAACAACTTTATTCGAGAAAATTTTTTTTTCAGGTTCTAAACGAGGCAAAATAAGCCAGTTCGCTTGCATTATTTTCTCCCATTTAGACTAAAAATCAAAAATTTCGGAACTGTTTTTTTTCGGAACTGTGAAATTTTTTCGAATTTTGAAGGTCGTTCGACTGACGACTGAAAGGGCTTCAATATGATTATCACTCAACCAAGTCCGATAACTTTTTCTGGTACCTGGTTTTGCGTTGAAAACATAGGCAAAAATAGGCAAAAAAAACTAAAACGCTCCCAAATACAAAGTTCTACCCGATTTTCAATGGTGGGAACACTAACAAATCAAAAATAGCTTTGGGCATTTTTTGAACAATTTTACATCAAATTGGGTGCTTCACACTCAAAACTATTTAATATTGGCATCGATGTTATGTTCATAAAAAAAGCTGAAGAAGATGTCGTAACCTGTTACCAAAAAAAAACTTTGCTTGGCATAGTAATCAATCTGTGAGGCGTAAGAGACGTGTTCATTCATTTCCCCTCAAAAACCCTTTTAAAAAAACCTAATTCGAGGTTTAATTTTGCGTAATACAAAAAATAAGTCGCAAAATCTTTATTGATAAGAAAAATTTGTAACAAAAAAAGCACAACACATAAAAATATGTAAAAAACAGCATCACCCAAAGCATAAAACATCAATACATATTAATTTGTTGAAAAACAAAGATTGAGGCACTTTTCTTCTAAAATTCATCGAGTTAAAACGTTAAAACCAATTGAAAGATTCAATAAAGCTGTACGGTCATTCAATTTCGAGAAATACTGTAACATAGATACTAGCATCTGTGGAGTAGAAAATATCAAAACATATGAATTTGTTGAAAAACAAAGATTGAGGCAATTTTCTTCTAAAATTCTCTAGTACAAAAAGTCAAATGCCATTGAAAGATTCAACAAAGCTGTACGGTCATTCCTTTTCGAGAATTAATGTAACGTAGATACTAGCATCTTGTGATGAAAACTTTTGCGAAGCCCGAGTTCAAATCAAGCCATAATCTGAGAAACTCCAAAAATTTGTGATTTGATGTTAAAAAATTCTACCAACGATTACACAAAACGTGAAAGTAGTTCAAACACTTTGATAATTTTTGCAGTCTTTTGGATAAGAACTATTTCTAAATAGAGTTTTGAATAATTTTTCAATTCATAAAAAAAACATTCCCGAATGTTCGTTGACTATTAATTGTTGCCCGCGCCTGCACACTACTAGCCCCCAGTGGTTTTCTGATATCAAATTATTGAATTGCAAGATAGCATTGGTTCAGTTTTTATGCAGAAAAGTCAGAGTTGAGAATCAGACAAACAACGAATGAAAAACTTTATTTTATTAGAGCCAAAAAAACTTCTAACTTTGAATTGACATATTTAAAAAAAATGGCAGTTTTGAAATCTTCGGTTACCAGTTTTAAAAAAAAATACGTCATGCCGTTTTTTGTGAACTACTGGAAACTCAATCTCAAAGTTGTTTAAAAATTCCATTTTTGCAGAGTAGCGACTGGAACTGAGTAGCAATTTTGCAATTGTTTTTCTTTTTGATATGTCTTACCAAGTTCGACATTTGATTTGAAATTTCAGACAATTTGAATTAAAAAATTCTGTGAGTAGTTTGGAAAAATTAATTTATTTTTTAAATTACAAATTTATCCCCCAAACAATCTCTATATGTACAGAAGCTCCTCTAGGGGCTTTTAGAAGTCATTTTAATGTAAGTGTACGAAGACTTAACATGCAGTTTTTACAATTATTTAAAAATACAAAAGATATGGGTGAAATACGGTTAAAAATTTTAGACTTTATGAACGCTTTGTTTTAGAATAGTGATGCTCTTAGTTCAGATGGCTAGCATCTTTCTGATGCAGGGGTTGAAATTTTAGTGCAAGTTTTCACAGATTCTTTTAACAATTCTTCAATAATTTCAACAATTTAGATCCCGAACCCGCAAATATGCTTCGATGTTTTCAAAACAGTGCAAGGCTTCTCAGAAAAAACTAATTTTGCGTTTTTTTCTTGGATTAGACTATGGCGATGGAATTTGAATTTCTTAAAAAATCTGTGATGCCTAATAAAAAACTCTGGTTGTTTGCGCGGTGCTTTTAGACTGCTCAATTTGGAAAAATGGAGAAAATGAAAAAGTTTCTGGAAAAAATAATCACCCAAAAAAACTTAAATGGTAATTTTGAAAAAGTATAAGCGGAGATCACCCCAACTGACTCATTTGTTCAAATTTTTTTTGTTACTCACACGAAGCAGGGATGTTGAAACTAACCCAGGCCCATACAAAACAATAGAAACTGTCTACAAAATTTGTTCCAAGAATGCTCAAAATCGGAAATTTTTTGTTTGAAGCTTCAAACTGTTTTAGAAAACGAATGCAGGTGAAAATTTTGTTCAAGAAATGGCTGAAAATACGGTTTTAGGAATTTTGGCAACATGGCCAACAAAAAGATGATTTGCAAACTTATGATTTTGAACCAAAAACACACGTGATTTTTAAATTTGATAGACAGTCTTCAATAAAACTAAAAGGTGGTGGTGTTTCTTTGTTTGTAGCAATAAAAGTGGCTCTGAAACTGAGAGAAGATTTAAATTTAATTGAAGAAGAAAAGGAAAATTGAGCCAGTATGGGTTGAAGGCAAATCGAATTTCAAAGTTGAGACAAAGAAAAAAGCGTTGATTGTTAGAAAACAAAAATAAAATAAAACAAAAAATACAAATTCCATTGATTTTCTAGAACAATTAACACTCAACCTTGACAACCCACTTTCTGCTTCTAACAAGATAAACTCATGGGTGATTACAACATAAATTACCTGAACAAATAACTTGAAAACAATAAGGAGTCTATCAAGGCTCTAAATGAATTTAAAGTTTTCTGTCCCAAGGATGAGAAGCCAGTTTTCTGTCCCAATTTTTATCACCCAGTTTTGTGGTTCCTGTTCATGCAGCAGCAGATTTACGGCAAAACGTAACTCATTCAATGAACTGATAACTCAAGGTTTTAAAAGTTCGATTGATTTTATCTATATATTTTCAAACTTTGGCTCTGTTAAATCTCAACCTAATGTGCCATTTAAGTCTGAACTTTCACCCTTCCGTTTTTAGCACATAACATTAAAATGCTAAGATGTAATTCAAGCATTAAATAACGAAAAAGTTCTGGGACCTTGTACCGTATATGCTTGGGCAAAAATCACAACCAATAAATAATTGTGACCCACCTTACTTTTGTTATTAATTCCTGCATGGGCGATAAAATTTTTCCATCTGAGCCAAAGAAAGTAATGTCAAATTTTTTTTGAAACAGATGACCCTTTGGATCCAAAAAAATATCCTCCATTTCAAGAAACGTACATTTTCCGAAATTTGAAAAATTGAACAAACATCAACTAATGGTCACTTCAGTTTGGATTTTGCAAAACGTTCTCTACACAAAAAGCTTTGATTTATATTAAAGAAAATCTACGAATAGAAATTGATTGTAAAAAACTTTTTCATGCAGTTTTCTTGGATCTTTCAAAAGCTTTCGACTCGATTTCACATAATACTTTAGAAAAAGGTTACATTGTGTGGGAATTTCAATGGAAGCAAATCTAATAATTAAAAATTTACTCAAAAATAAGTCTATCATGGGGAGGGGGAGGGGGAGGGGGAGGGAGAGGGGGAGGGGGAGTTGGAGATTCGTTACATTCTCAATGAACCCCACAAATGGATTAATGTGAAAGGGATTTTTTATGACATGATTGAATCTAAAAAAAGGTGTGCCATAGGGCACAGTACTAGTTTCATTGGTGCTCAATAAATACATCACTGATATACGAAAACGAACATTTGTCGAATATTATTTGGTGCAATATGCAGAAGACTGTATGATATTTACGTCATCCCTTATTTCAACTCATGCGCTGAATCGGTTACAAAAATCCTTGCTCGAACTCACTGAATTATTTTACTATGAAACAAACGGAAACAAATTTTTTCTCGATACACTTAATAAAAGAGACAATTTGATTCACTTGTTGTGACAAGATCAAATGTGGAAAGATCTTGCCGAAAACATTTTTAGTTTCAACGAAGGTAATTTTTTTTTTGGCTCTTACTTGGTTTCAGTTATACCAATTAGTGGACGCCCAAAACATCTTTTCACTAATGATAAATTAAATTTCTAAGGCTCTCCGCAAACATGCATTCATCAAAAATTTAGGCGCCATTTTAAAAGCTAAAACTGTGCTGATTACCGAATGTTTTCATTCAGAGTGCGAAGAAAAGTTGAAAATAAGCAAAAATCACTTTTCTATTATCAAAACCAAATACCGAAGATAATTGACAAAACTATCGACTTTGCCGTGAACAATTGGTCAGCTTAGTTATAGATAAACATTTATTAACATTTATTATTGGTCAGCTTACTTAATGATAAACTGATTTAATTTAGTTTGAAACATCGAATACACTGATTTAATTTAGTTTAAAACATACGCAAACGAATTTTGTTTCGATACACTTTATAAAAGGGACCATTTGCTTCACTTGTTGTAACAGGTATCATTTAGGGAAAGATCTTGCCGAAAACATTTTTTGTTTCAACAAAGGTAATTACCGTAAATCAGAGTTTTTAAAAACTTTCTCGGCTCATACTTGGTTTCAGTTATACCAGTTAGTGAACGCACAAAACAGCTTTTCACTAATGCTAATTTAAATTTCTATGGATCTTTGCCAAGATGCACTCATAAAAAAAATTTATTCGCAATTTCAAAGCTAAAATTGTGCTGATTACGGAATGTTTCGATCCAGAGTGCGGAGAAAAAAGGAAAATAAGCATAAATCATTTTTAGATTATCGAAATAAAAATACCGAAGCTAATTGGCAAAACTATCGACTTTGCCGTGAACAATTGGTCAGTTTAGTTAATGATAAACACGAAAAATATTCGCTAAGTTTCATCTCAATTCTGAGCGAAAATCAGGAAAAATGGTTTTTTGGTTCCTGTTCAAGCAACAGCAGAATTATGGCAAAACGTAGCTCATTCAATGAAATGATAACTCAGGATTTCCAGACTGCGGTTGATTTTATCTTTGTATTTTCAAACTTAGGCGAATTTTTTCGCTCTGTTAAATTTGAACCTAATGTTCCAGTTAAGTCTGAATTTCCAGCCTTCCATTTTAAGCACATAATAGTGAAGCAATGCTATTATGTGAATCGAGCATTAAATGTCGAATGTTTTCTGCGACCTTCTACCGTACCTGCTTGGGCAAAAATCGACAACCAATCAATAATTGTGACTCACCTGACTTTTGTAATTGATGCCTGCATAGACGATAAGGTTTTTCCATCTGAACTAAATAAAGTAAATGTCAAAACTTTATTCGAAAAAAGTGACCCGTTGAGCTCAAAAAATTATGGCCCATTTCAATAAACTGTGCATTTTCCAAAGTTTTGAAGAAGTACTTCATCATCAAAAAACAGAAGAAAAGAACAAACATCAAATAATGAGCGCGATTCAGTTTTGATTTTGCAAAAGGTTCTTTAGACAAATTGCTTGCATTTACGTTACAGAAAATATACGAAAATAAATTGGCTCTAAAATTTTTTTCATGCAGTTTTTTTGGATCTTTCGAAAATTTTTGACTCCATTTCACATAATACTTTAGAAAAAAAGTACGTTATGTGTGAATTTCAAAGGGAAGCAAATAAAATATTTGAAAATTTACTCAATTAACGCCTCAATTGGAATAATATGAAAAGAGTTTTTTTTCTGACAGGATTGAAGATAAAAGAGGTGTGCCATAGGGCACGGTACTAGTTTCATTGGTGCTCAAAAAATACATCAATGATATACGAAAAGGAATATCTCTCGAATAAGATTTGGTGCAATGTGCAGAAGACTGTATGAGATTTGGATCATCCCTAATTTCAACTGATGCGTTGAATCGGTTACAAAAATCCTTGCTCGAATTCACTGATTTAATTTAGTTTGAAACATATCCAAACGAATTTTGTTTTAATACACTTTATAAAAGGGACCATTTGCTTCAGTTGTTGTAACAGGTATCATTTGTGGAAAGATCTTGCCGAAAACATTTTTTGTTTCAACAAAGTTAATTACCGGAAATCAGAGTTTTTTAAAATTTTCTCGGCTCATACTTCGTTTCAGTTATACCAGTTACTACGCACAAAACAGCTTTTCACTAATAATAATTTAAATTTCTATGGATCTTTGCCAACATGCACTCATAACAAAATTTTATTGGCAATTTCAAAGCTAAAAATGTGCTGATTACGGAATGTTTTGATCCAGAGTGCAGAGAAAAAATGAAAAAAGCATAAATCACTTTTAGATTATCGAAATCAAAATACCGAAGATAATTGGCAAAACTATCGACTTTGTCATGAACAATTGGTGAACTTAGTTAATGACAAACAAGAAATTCTGAGCGAAATTCAGGAAAAACGGAAATTTGTCACCCGGTTTTGTGGTTCCTGTTCATGCAGCAGCAGAATTACGGCAAAACGTAGCTCATTCAATAATGAAATGACAACTCAGGATATCCAAATTGCGATTGAATTTATCTATGTATTTTCAAACTTAGGCGAGTTCTTTGGCTCTGTTAAATTTGAACCTAATGTTCCAGTTAAGTCTGAGTTTTCAGCATTCCATTTTTAGCACTTTATAGTGAAGCAGTGCTATTATGTAAATCGAGCATTAAATTTCAAATGTTTTCTGTGACGTTCTACCGTACCTGCTTGGGCAATAATCGACAACCAGTCAAAAATATGACTCACCTGACTTTTTCAATTAATGCCTGCATAGACGATAAGGTTTTTCCATCTGAACTAAATAAAGTAAATGTCAAAACGTTATTTGAAAAAGGTGACCCATTGAATTCAAAAAATTATCGCCCATTTCAATAAACTGTGCATTTTCCAAACTTTTGGAGAAGTACTTCATGTTCAAAAGACAGAAAAATTGAACAAACATTAAATAATGAGCGCGATTCAGTTTTAATTTTGCAAAATGTTCTTTAGACAACGTTACAGAAACTTTTGATTTACGTTACAGAAAAAAAAAGAAAATAAATTGGCTCTAAAATAAATTGGCTCTAAATTTATTGGCCAAATAAATATTGGCTCAAAATTGGCTCTGAATTTATCTATGTATTTTCAAACTTAGGCGAGTTCTTTGGCTCTGTTAAATTTGAACCTAATGTTCCAGTTAAGTCTGAGTTTTCAGCATTCCATTTTTAGCACTTTATAGTGAAGCAGTGCTATTATGTAAATCGAGCATTAAATTTCAAATGTTTTCTGTGACGTTCTACCGTACCTGCTTGGGCAATAATCGACAACCAGTCAAAAATATGACTCACCTGACTTTTTCAATTAATGCCTGCATAGACGATAAGGTTTTTCCATCTGAACTAAATAAAGTAAATGTCAAAACGTTATTTGAAAAAGGTGACCCATTGAATTCAAAAAATTATCGCCCATTTCAATAAACTGTGCATTTTCCAAACTTTTGGAGAAGTACTTCATGTTCAAAAGACAGAAAAATTGAACAAACATTAAATAATGAGCGCGATTCAGTTTTAATTTTGCAAAATGTTCTTTAGACAACGTTACAGAAACTTTTGATTTACGTTACAGAAAAAAAAAGAAAATAAATTGGCTCTAAACAACTTTTTCATGCAGTTTTCTTGGATTTTTCGAAAACTTTCGACTCCATTTCACATAATACTTTAGAAAAAAGTTACGTTATGTGAGAATTTCAAAGAAAAGCAAATGAAATATTTGAAAATTTACTCAGTTAACGCCTCAATTGGATTAATGTGAAAAGAGTTTTTTTCTGACAGGATTGAAGATAAAAAAGGTGTGCCATAGGGCACGGTACTATTTTCATTGGTGCTCAATAAATACATCATGATAAAAAAAAACGAATATCTCTCAAATATGATTTGTTGCAATGTGCAGAAGACAGTATCCTATTTGGATCATCCCTAATTTCAACTGATGCGTTGAATCGGATACAAAAATCCTTGCTCGTATTCACTGATTCAATTTAGTTTGAAACATACGCAAACGAATTTTGTTTCGATACACTTTGTAAAAGGGACCATTTGCTTCACTTGTTGTAACAGGTATCATTTGTGGAAAGATCTTGCCGAAAACATTTTTTGTTTCAACAAAGGTAATTACCGTTAATCAGAGTTTTTAAAAACTTTCTCGGCTCATACTTGGTTTCAGTTATACCAATTAGTGAACGCACAAAATATCTTTTCACTAATGATAATTTAAATTTCTATGGATCTTTGCCAAGATGCACTCATAAAAAAAATTATTTGCAATTTCAAAGCTAAAAATGTGCTGATTACGGAATGTTTTGATCCAGAGTGCGGAGAAAAAATGAAAATAAAATTAAGTCATTTTTAGATTATCGAAATAAAAATACCGAAGAAAATTGGCAAAACTATCGACTTTGCCGTGAACAATTGGTCAGCTTAGTTAATGATAAACAAGAAAAACATTCGCTAAGTCTCTTCTCAATTCTGAGAGAAATTCAGGAAAAACGGAAATTTATCACCCGATTTTTTGGTTCCTGTTCATGCAGCAGCAGAATTATTGCAAAACGTAGCTCATTCAATGAAATGATAACTCAGGATTTCCAAACTGCGATTGATTTTATCTTTTATTTTCAAACTAAAGCGAATTTTTTGGCTCTGTTAAATTTGAACCTAATGTTCCAGTTAAGTCTAAATTTCCAGCCTTCTATTTTTAGCACATATTAGTGAAGCAATGCTATTATGTAAATCGAGCATTAAATGTCGAAAGTTTTCTGCGACCTTCTACCGTACCTGCTTGGACAAAAATCGACAAGCAACTAAAAATTGTGACTCACCTGACTTTTGTAATTAATGCCTGCATAGACGATAAGGTTTTTCCATCTGAACTAAATAAAGTAAATGTCAAAACGTTATTTGAAAAAGATGACCCGTTGAGTTCAAAAAATTATCGCCCATTTCAATAAACTGTGCATTCTCCAAAGTTTTGGAGAAATACTTCATGTTCAAAAAACAGAAAAATTGATCAAACATCAAATAATGAGCGCAATTCAGTTTTGATTTTGCAAAAGGTTCTTTAGACAAATTGCTATGGTTTTTGTTACAGAAAAAATACGAAAAAATATTGGATCAAAAAATTGTTTGTGCATTTTTCTTTACTTCAAAGGTTTTCGACTCTATTTCACTTAATGCTTTAGAAAAAAATTACACTGTGTGGAAATTTCAATGGCGGCAAATCCAATTATTAAAAATTTACTCAATGAACTCCTCAATTGGATTAATGTGAAAGGATTTTTTCTGACAGGATTGAAGTTAAAAGAGGTGTGCCATAGGGCACGGTACTACTTTCATTGGTGCTCAATAAGTACATCAATGATAAACAAAAACGAATATCTCCCGAAATGATTTGGTGCAATATGCAGAAGACTGTATGATATTTGCATCATCATTAATTTCAACTGATGCGCTGAGTCGGTTACAAAAATCCTTGCTGGAACTCACTGAATTATTTTACTATAAATCAAACGGAAACAAATTTTTTCTCGATACACTTAATAAAAGAGACAATTTGCTTCACTTGTTGTGACAAGATCAAATGTGGAAAGATCTTGCCGAAAACATTTTTAAATTCAACGATGGTAATTTTTTTTCGCTCTTACTTGGTTTCAATCATACCAATTAGTGAACGCACAAAACATATTTTCACTAATGATAATTTAAATTTCCAAGGCTCTCCGCAAACATGCATTCATCAAACAAATTTATTCGCAATTTCAAAGCTAAAATTGTGCTGATTACGGAATGTTTTGATCCAGAGTGCGGAGAAAAAAAGAAAAATCAGCGTAACTCACTTTTAGATTATCGAAATCAAAAAACCGAAGATTATTGGCAATACTATCGACTTTAACCTGGAAAATTGGTCAGCTTAGTTAACGATAAACAAATAAAACATTTGCGGCGTTTCTCCTCAATTCGGTGTTAAACTCAGCGGAAATGGAAGTTTATCACCCACTTTTGTGGTTCCTGTTCTTGCAGCAGCAGAATTACGGCAAAACGTAACTCATTCAATGAAATGATAACTCAGGATCTCAAAAATGCGATTGATTTTATCTATGTATTTTCAAATTTAGGCGAATTTTTTGGCTCTGTTAAATCTCACACTAATGTTCCAGTTAAGTCTGAATTTCCAGTCTTCGATTTTCAGCACATAAAACTGAAGCAATGCTGTCTTGTAATTCGAGCAAAAAACGTCGAAAATTTTTTGTGACCTTCTACCGTACCTGCTTGGGCAAAAATTGACAACCAAATGAATAATTGTGACCTATCTGATTTTTGTAATTAATGCCTGCATAGACGAAACATTTTTTCCGTTTGAACAAAATAAAGTAAATGTCAAAACGTTATTTGAAAAAGGTGACCCATTGAATTCAATAAACTCTCGCCCATTTCAAAAAACTGTGCATTTTCCAATCTTTTGGAAAAGTATTTGACGTTCAAAAAACAGAAAAATTGAACAAACATCAAACAATGAGTGCACTTCAGTTTTAATTTTGCGAAACGTTCTCAACACAAAATGCTTTGATTTACATTACAGAAAATATACGAAAAAAAAATTGCCTCTAAAAAACTTTTTCATGCAGTTTTCTTGGATCTTTCAAAGGTTTTCGCCTCCATTTCACATAAAACTTTAGAAAAAAGTTACATTGTGTGGGATTTCAATGGAAGCAAATCCATTAATTAAAAATTTAGTCAATGAACGCCTCAAATGGATTAATGTGAAACGGATTTTTTATGACAGGGTTGAATCCAAAAAAAAGGTGTACCATAAGGCGCGGTACTAGTTTCATTGGCGTTCAAATTAAAAATAACTAAGTGTTTTCGCGTACATTGCTTGAGACATTGTGCCACTATTTGTAAATCCCACCGATGAGAAAAGTAGTTTTCCATGATAATCCTGTTCAATATCATACTCACGTATTCAGCAGTCCAGAAAGTAAACAGACTTCTTTGACTGGTTTTTCATTTCTTCATTAACAATTTTTAACTTTTGATGAACGTTAGCCTTATTGTTGTGATAAGCTTATTAATTAGATGTGATATGTTTGATGTTTGTGCCTGCTTGTAGAGTGCCCTGTAAGGGATTTAAGAGAGAGAGAGAGAGAGAGAGAGAGATCTGTCAAGTAGATCTCTGGTCTGGGGGTGTCTGGTGGTGCGCCGCTGGAACATTTGAGCTCTGGTGTGATTGTTCCCTTCCAGCAAGCTAGATTTTATATTTTTCTTTAAATTAAATTTGTGATATATTTTTTAATCTAAATTTTTCCAGTCCTTTAAATAAGGGTCAATTCACGTTATGCTCAGTTAAATTTCCTTTTCCTCACGCTTAACCCAGCCGTCAAGATGAGGAACCAGCAAAGAAATCTTAACGCTTCAAGGCTTTTTAATTGAAAAAGATGTGATTGTAGATGTAATTCGTGTCATTTCAATTTTCTAAGCATAACTCTTAGCGACCCTAAAATCCAATAGTTTCAATGTCTTATGTGTGTTAATGTGAAGTTTGTGAATAATGCTTCGTTTGGTGATGGCTTAGTACTAGATAAATATGTACATACAGCCATTTCTAATTTTGGCTGTATGTACATCTCGCATGTTCTCGCATGTTCTCTTGGCAGAAAGACTATCGGATAAAATGAATTAAATTTCTACAATGCAGAAAACTTTACTTATTGGCTCGTTTTTCTGTGGTTTTTTTCATTCCTTATTTGAACAACCCAAAAGAAGTGATCGTAAGCAAACAGCTGCTATGAGCTCTATGATAAACGAAAAAAGTTAGAGCCCTCTTCTTCAAGGGTCAAGCCCGCCCCATGCAGATCTGAAGCAGAGAATAAAGCTAATCAACAGCAAGCTTGATGAGGAAAACATAAAGGAAGGAATAAAGCTGGCCGCTTCAGATGACAAGATGGCGCCTTTTTTGATTCCTAACTGTGAAAAGTGGTATCTAAACAACCAAAAATAGCTGAACGCCCAAAACCCGGAAAACGTCGATAATTTTTAAATAACTGATCGCGTCTAAATGCTCAGGAAGCGACAATATTTTTCAAGGCTCTCGCAGAGCCAAAAGCTCTTTTTTTTGAAGTTATAAATTAGGATGTGGTACTAAAAGATGAGATGAAAATGCTGCAAATTCTTTGAAAACTTGATAGAGCGTGATGACAACTCAAAGTGTTCAATTTTACCTAAAATGTTTTCAAGTAAAACATTTCATTCGCTCGACAAAGAAACTATGCTGAATCACATTTTTTCAAACCGCCCGGAATTGTTCAAATATACTCATTGCGCTTACAGCAATTCGAGTTATCTTTTTAACAGAAATTCCATCATTATGTCGGAAGAAGGAACACAACAATGTGATTCCGAGAATCCACGGCTCTTTGATGAAGGAATACAGACGCTAGTAAAAAAAAGTTTGAATCCAAAACAAACGTTTGATATTTACATGACGGAAACCTATCCGACGAATACAAGATAGTGCTCCGAGACCTCAAAAAACACTGAAATCAGAAAACGAATACGGTTTAAGTCTACACAGAGAAAAATAAGAGCTATATTTTCTAGGACAGACGACCACAAGCACGTAGTACAATACAATTATAGATCAATTTCAAAAAATTGGTCCAAAAACAAAAAATTAAATCCAAGGATGAACTTGTAATCATGGGCTCCCTTATAGGTGAATCTTGTCGAAAGGATCTGTTAAACGTTTCAATAAATGAGCTCGAAAACATTTTGGAGTTTATTGATAAACTGGATGCACATTATAGTCTTAATGTGCTTGGATGCTTCTTCCAATGGCTGTTTCTTCCAATTGCCTGCTGGTTTTAGCCAATTTTTTTTAGCCATTTCTATTTTGTGAGTGCTCAAGAGAGTACCTAAGGACTCGCATGTTCTCTTGGCAGAAAGACTATCGGATAAAATGAATTAAATTTTCATGCAGAAAACTTTACTTATTGGCTCATTTTTGTGTGGTTTTTTTCATTCCTTATTTGAACAACCCAAAAGAAGTGATGGTAAGCAAACAGTTGCTATGAGCTCTATGATAAACGAAAAAAATTAAAGCCAATTTTAATTCACTGGCTAAACCTCTTCTTCAAGGGTGAAGCCCGCCCCATGCAGATCTGAAGCAGAGAATAAAGCTAATCAACAGCAAGCTTGAAGAGGAAAAAATAAAGGAAGGAATAAAGCTGGAGCAATAAGATTCGATTTCAAGCAATATATTTATTGATGTTGTATTACCATATCTTATAACCATAATAACGACTGATAAAAAGATACATAAGACGTTAGCAATTTTGTTTAAAAAAGTAACCATTTTAATTAAGACAAACAGTGAAGAACCTCGCTCTGATTCGTTTGGTTAATATAATTGTGACCACTTTAGCCGATTTCTAACCAGGCCAAATTTTGAGCAGATACAAAAGCGGTCATTTTTTTACTTGAGCTGTTTTTGTTCTGGTTTGCCATTTCTTGTGATTTTTTCTGGTCTGCGTCCTATTTGCAAAATAAATTTAAATGATTAACCAAACATTCTATTTTTTTCGCCAAGTCGACTTATGTATAAGTCGACATAAAATTGTGAACAAAACATTTTGAGACGGTGTTGAATTTTGATTGACTAATTCTAACCAGTCAGGTTGAAGCAAAATAGTTTCAGTTCAAGCTGTTGAAAAATTGATTTTTGGGCGGAATAAGTATAGAAAAAATTTAATTTATAGCTCATCAAAAACGAACGAAAATTAAAAGATATCAATCAAGGTCCGTTGGAACTTTCATTATTTTGTTCCCGTATTCGAACGTTCTTGTTTTATATGTTTCTTTGCCACCCCCAAATGCTGAGTGAAATAATTTGAGTTTTGTAGATAGTTATAGCTGCGATCCACAAGTTGGCCTAAATGCAACATATTTCGAAAGGATTTTGAATGAGAAATAACTTGCCGAGGTTGCCAAAAAATCGCAGTAGAATCGCCCAGTCCAAAAATCGCAATAACATTTGGGTTCAGAAAAAATATTATCATCCTTGAACAATAAAAAAGCTCGGTTGAAAACTAATATTTTGATTTCTTTGAGGTTAACAAAGATATCTTCATCAGTCGTCTGATTTTTGCTGGGGGTAACAATTATGTCAGAATTCAGAATTGTTTTAAAAAAAGAAGAATGCAATTTTTCATGGGAGGCGCATTTTAAAAAAAGTCATAAATTAGCCTTCTTTTCTCCTTAGTCCAATGAAATTCATTTTTCGAGCTAGTTTAAGAAAATAAAAAAAACTGTAGCAAGGAAAAAATTTTAACGTTGTAGACAATTTTGCAAACAAGGATAGCTGGTTACTGTGCAAGTAGCGCTGAATGTTCCGACCATAGTCTAAAGTGAACACAAAAAAAAAGTATTTTTTTTCTTGAAATTAGTGTCGTTGTTGAAAGACGACACTAATTGTTAGTGTCATTTCCTCGAAGAAAAACTGGAATCTCTGATAGAAAAATAGGCAAAAAATGTAGAAAATGACTAGGAAAACAAAAAAGTAAAAAAAATGGCAAAATTTTTTCTATTTTTTTTTGTAAAAATTTTTTGGTTTACAGAAAGTTTTTAATTTCCAAAGGCGCTAAAAACACAAAAACAACTTTATTCGAGAAAAATTTTTTTTCAGGTTCTAAACGAGGCAAAATAAGCCAGTTCGCTTGCATTATTTGCTCCCATTTAGACTAAAAATCAAAAATTTCGGAACTGTTTTTTTTCGGAACTGTGAAATTTTTTCGAATTTTGAATGTCGTTCAACTGACGACTGAAAGGGCTTCAATATGATTATCACTCAACCAAGTCCGATAACTTTTTCTGGTACCTGATTTTGCGTTGAAAACATAGGCAAAAATAGGCAAAAAAAAACTAAAACGCTCCCAAATACAAAGTTCTACCCGATTTTCAATGGTGGGAACACTAACAAATCAAAAATAGCTTTGGGCATTTTTTGAACAATTTTACATCAAATTGGGTGCTTCACACTCAAAACTATTTAATATTGGCATCGATGTTATGTTCATAAAAAAAGCTGAAGAAGATGTCGTAACCTGTTACCAAAAAAAAACTTTGCTTGGCATAGTAATCAATCTGTGAGGCGTAAGAGACGTGTTCATTCATTTCCCCTCAAAAACCCTTTTAAAAAAACCTAATTCGAGGTTTAATTTTGCGTAATACAAAAAATAAGTCGCAAAATCTTTATTGATAAGAAAAATTTGTAACAAAAAAAGCACAACACATAAAAATATGTAAAAAACAGCATCACCCAAAGCATAAAACATCAATACATATTAATTTGTTGAAAAACAAAGATTGAGGCACTTTTCTTCTAAAATTCATCGAGTTAAAACGTTAAAACCAATTGAAAGATTCAATAAAGCTGTACGGTCATTCAATTTCGAGAAATACTGTAACATAGATACTAGCATCTGTGGAGTAGAAAATATCAAAACATATGAATTTGTTGAAAAACAAAGATTGAGGCAATTTTCTTCTAAAAATTCTCTAGTACAAAAAGTCAAATGCAATTGAAAGATTCAACAAAGCTGTACGGTCATTCCTTTTCGAGAATTAATGTAACGTAGATACTAGCATCTTGTGATGAAAACTTTTGCGAAGCCCGAGTTCAAATCAAGCCATAATCTGAGAAACTCCAAAAATTTGTGATTTGATGTTAAAAAATTCTACCAACGATTACACAAAACGTGAAAGTAGTTCAAACACTTTGATAATTTTTGCAGTCTTTTGGATAAGAACTATTTCTAAATAGAGTTTTGAATAATTTTTCAATTCATAAAAAAAACATTCCCGAATGTTCGTTGACTATTAATTGTTGCCCGCGCCTGCACACTACTAGCCCCCAGTGGTTTTCTGATATCAAATTATTGAATTGCAAGATAGCATTGGTTCAGTTTTTATGCAGAAAAGTCAGAGTTGAGAATCAGACAAACAACGAATGAAAAACTTTATTTTATTAGAGCCAAAAAAACTTCTAACTTTGAATTGACATATTTAAAAAAAATGGCAGTTTTGAAATCTTCGGTTACCAGTTTTAAAAAAAAATACGTCATGCCGTTTTTTGTGAACTACTGGAAACTCAATCTCAAAGTTGTTTAAAAATTCCATTTTTGCAGAGTAGCGACTGGAACTGAGTAGCAATTTTGCAATTGTTTTTCTTTTTGATATGTCTTACCAAGTTCGACATTTGATTTGAAATTTCAGACAATTTGAATTAAAAAATTCTGTGAGTAGTTTGGAAAAATTAATTTATTTTTTAAATTACAAATTTATCCCCCAAACAATCTCTATATGTACAGAAGCTCCTCTAGGGGCTTTTAGAAGTCATTTTAATGTAAGTGTACGAAGACTTAACATGCAGTTTTTACAATTATTTAAAAATACAAAAGATATGGGTGAAATACGGTTAAAAATTTTAGACTTTATGAACGCTTTGTTATAGAATAGTGATGCTCTTAGTTCAGATGGCTAGCATCTTTCTGATGCAGGGGTTGAAATTTTAGTGCAAGTTTTCACAGATTCTTTTAACAATTCTTCAATAATTTCAACAATTTAGATCCCGAACCCGCAAATATGCTTCGATGTTTTCAAAACAGTGCAAGGCTTCTCAGAAAAAACTAATTTTGCGTTTTTTTCTTGGATTAGACTATGGCGATGGAATTTGAATTTCTTAAAAAATCTGTGATGCCTAATAAAAAACTCTGGTTGTTTGCGCGGTGCTTTTAGACGCTATATCTCAATTTGGAAAAATGGAGAAAATGAAAAAGTTTCTGGAAAAAATAATCACCCAAAAAAACTTAAATGGTAATTTTGAAAAAGTATAAGCGGAGATCACCCCAACTGACTCATTTTTTCAAATTTTTTTGTTACTCACACGAAGCGGGGATGTTGAAACTAACCCAGGCCCATACAAAACAATAGAAACTGTCTACAAAATTTGTTCCAAGAATGCTCAAAATCTGAAATTTTTTGTTTGAAGCTTCAAACTGTTTTAGAAAACGAATGCAGGTGAAAATTTTGTTCAAGAAATGGCTGAAAATACGGTTTTAGGAATTTTGGCAACATGGCCAACAAAAAGATGATTTGCAAACTTATGATTTAGAACCAAAAACACACGTGATTTTTAAATTTGATAGACAGTCTTCAATAAAACTAAAAGGTGGTGGTGTTTCTTTGTTTGTAGCAATAAAAGATGCTCTGAAACTGAGAGAAGATTTAAATTTAATTGAAGAAGAAAAGGAAAATTGAGCCAGTATGGGTTGAAGGCAAATCGAATTTCAAAGTTGAGACAAAGAAAAAAGCGTTGATTGTTAGAAAACAAAAATAAAATAAAACAAAAAATACAAATTCCATTGATTTTCTAGAACAATTAACACTCAACCTTGACAACACACTTTCTGCTTCTAACAAGATAAACTCATGGGTGATTACAACATAAATTACCTGAACAAATAACTTGAAAACAATAAGGAGTCTATCAAGGCTCTAAATGAGTTTAAAGTTTTCTGTCCCAAGGATGAGAAGCCAGTTTTCTGTCCCAATTTTTATCAACCAGTTTTGTGGTTCCTGTTCATGCAGCAGCAGATTTACTGCAAAACGTAACTCATTCAAAGAAAGAATAACTCAAGATTTTAAAAGTTCGATTGATTTTATCTATATATTTTCAAACTTTGGCTCTGTTAAATCTCAACCTAATGTGCCATTTAAGTCTGAACTTTCACCCTTCCGTTTTTAGCACATAACAATAAAATGCTAAGATGTAATTCAAGTATTAAATAACGAAAAAGTTCTGGGACCTTGTACCGTATATGCTTGGGCAAAAATCACAAACAATAAATAAATGTGACCCACCTTACTTTTGTTATTAATTCCTGCATGGGCGATAAAATTTTTCCATCTGAGCCAAAGAGAGTGATGTCAATTTTTTTTTTTTTGAAACAGATGACCCTTTGGATCCAAAAAAAAAATCCTCCATTTCAAGAAACGTACTTTTTCCGAAATTTGAAAAATTGAACAAACATCAACTAATGGTCACTTTAGTTTGGATTTTGCAAAACGTTCTCTACACAAAAAGCTTTGATTTATATTAAAGAAAATCTACGAATAGAAATTGATTGTAAAAAACTTTTTCATGCAGTTTTCTTGGATCTTTCAAAAGCTTTCGACTCGATTTCACATAATACTTTAGAAAAAAGTTACATTGTGTGGGAATTTCAATGGAAGCAAATCTAATAATTAAAAATTTACTCAAAAATAAGTCTATCATGGGGAGGGGGAGGGGGAGGGGGAGGGGGAGGGGGAGTTGGAGATTCGTTACATTCTCAATGAACCCCACAAATGGATTAATGTGAAAGGGATTTTTTATGACATGATTGAATCTAAAAAAAGGTGTGCTATAGGGCACAGTACTAGTTTCATTGGTGCTCAATAAATACATCACTGATATACGAAAACGAACATTTGTCGAATATGATTTGGTGCAATATAAAGAAGACTGTATGATGTTTACGTCATCCCTTATTTCAACTCATGCGCTGTCGGTTACAAAAATCCTTGCTCGAACTCACTGAATTATTTTACTATGAAACAAACGGAAACAAATTTTTTCTCGATACACTTAAAAAAAAGAGACAATTTGATTCACTTGTTGTGACAAGATCAAATGTGGAAAGATCTTGCCGAAAACATTTTTAGTTTCAACGAAGGTAATTTTTCTTTTGGCTCTTACTTGGTTTCAGTTATACCAATTAGTGGACGCCCAAAACATCTTTTCACTAATGATAAATTAAATTTCTAAGGCTCTCCGCAAACATGCACTCATCAAAAATTTAGGCGCAATTTTAAAAGCTAAAATTGTGCTGATTACCGAATGTTTTCATTCAGAGTGCGAAGAAAAGTTGAAAATAAGCAAAAATCACTTTTATATTATCAAAACCAAATACCGAAGATAATTGACAAAACTATCGACTTTGCCGTGAACAATTGGTCAGCTTAGTTAATGATAAACATTTATTAACATTTATTATTGGTCAGCTTAGTTAATGATAAACTGATTTAATTTAGTTTGAAACATCGAATACACTGATTTAATGTAGTTTAAAACATACGCAAACGAATTTTGTTTCGATACACTTTATAAAAGGGACCATTTGCTTCACTTGTTGTAACAGGTATCATTTTGGGAAAGATCTTGCCGAAAACATTTTTTGTTTCAACAAAGGTAATTACCGTAAGTCAGAGTTTTTAAAAATTTTCTCGGCTCATACTTGGTTTCAGTTATACCAGTTAGTGAACGCACAAAACAGCTTTTCACTAATGATAATTTAAATTTCTATGGATCTTTGCCAAGATGCACTCATAAAAAAAAATTTATTCGCAATTTCAAAGCTAAAATTGTGCTGATTACGGAATGTTTTGATCCAGAGTGCGGAGAAAAAAGGAAAATAAGCATAAATCACTTTTAGATTATCGAAATAAAAAAACCGAAGCTAATTGGCAAAACTATCGACTTTGCCGTGAACATTTGGTCAGTTTAGTTAAGGATAAACACGAAAAATATTCACTAAGTTTCATCTCAATTCTGAGCGAAAATCAGGAAAATTGGAAATTTATCACCCGTTTTTTTGGTTCCTGTTCATGCAACAGCAGAATTATGGCAAAACGTAGCTCATTCAATGAAATGATTACTCAGGATTTCCAGACTGCGGTTGATTTTATCTTTGTATTTTCAAACTTAGGCGAATTTTTTCGCTCTGTTAAATTTGAACCTAATGTTCCAGTTAAGTCTGAATTTCCAGCCTTCCATTTTAAGCACATAATAGTGAAGCAATGCTATTATGTGAATCGAGCATTAAATGTCGAATCTTTTCTACGACCTTCTACCGTACCTGCTTGGGCAAAAATTGACAACCAATCAATAATTGTGACTCACCTGACTTTTGTAATTGATGCCTGCATAGACGATAAGGTTTTTCCATCTGAACTAAATAAAGTAAATGTCAAAACTTTATTCGAAAAAAGTGACCCGTTGAGCTCAAAAAATTATGGCCCATTTCATTGTATGGCCCATAAACTGTGCATTTTCCAAAGTTTTGAAGAAGTACTTCATCATCAAAAAACAGAAAAAAAGAACAAACATCAAATAATGAGCGCGATTCAGTTTTGATTTTGCAAAAGGTTCTTTAGACAAATTGCTTGCATTTACGTTACAGAAAATATACGAAAATAAATTGGCTCTAAAATTTTTTTTTCATGCAGTTTTTTTGGATCTTTCGAAAGCTTTCGACTTCATTTCACATAATACTTTAGAAAAAAAGTACGTTATGTGGGAATTTCAAAGGGAAGCAAATAAAATATTTGAAAATTTACTCAATTAACGCCTCAATTGGATTAATATGAAAAGAGTTTTTTTTCTGACAGGATTGAAGATAAAAGAGGTGTGCCATAGGGCACGGTACTAGTTTCATTGGTGCTCAAAAAATACATCAATGATATACGAAAACGAATATCTCTCGAATAAGATTTGGTGCAATGTGCAGAAGACTGTATGATATTTGGATCATCCCTAATTTCAACTGATGCGTTGAATTGGTTACAAAAATCCTTGCTCGAATTCACTGATTTAATTTAGTTTGAAACATACCCAAACGAATTTTGTTTTGATACACTTTATAAAAGGGACCATTCGCTTCACTTGTTGTAACAGGTATCATTTGTGGAAAGATCTTGCCGAAAACATTTTTTGTTTCAACAAAGTTAATTACCGTAAATCAGAGTTTTTTAAAATTTTCTCGGCTCATACTTTGTTTCAGTTATACCAGTTACTACGCACAAAACAGCTTTTCACTAATGATAATTTAAATTTCTATGGATCTTTGCCAACATGCACTCATAACAAAATTTTATTGGCAATTTCAAAGCTAAAAATGTGCTGATTACGGAATGTTTTGATCCAGAGTGCAGAGAAAAAATGAAAAAAAGCATAAATCACTTTTAGATTATCGTAATCAAAATACCGAAGATAATTGGCAAAACTATTGACTTTGTCATGAACAATTGGTGAACTTAGTTAATGACAAACAAGAAATTCTGAGCGAAATTCAGGGAAAACGGAAATTTGTCACCCGGTTTTGTGGTTCCTGTTCATGCAGCAGCAGAATTATGGCAAACCGTAGCTCATTCAATAATGAAATGACAACTCAGGATATCCAAATTGCGATTGAATTTATCTTTGTATTTTCAAACTTAGGCGAGTTCTTTGGCTCTGTTAAATTTGAACCTAATGTTCCAGTTAAGTCTGAGTTTTCAGCATTCCATTTTTAGCACGTTATAGTGAAGCAGTGCTATTATGTAAATCGAGCATTAAATTTCAAATGTTTTCTGTGACGTTCTACCGTACTTGTTTGGGCAATAATCGACAACCAGTCAAAAATGTGACTCACCTGAATTTTTTAATTAATGCCTGCATAGACGATAAGGTTTTTCCATCTGAACTAAATAAAGTAAATGTCAAAACGTTATTTGAAAAAGGTGACCCATTGAATTCAAAAAATTATCGCCCATTTCAATAAACTGTGCATTTTCCAAAATTTTGGAGAAGTACTTCATGTTGAAAAGACAGAAAAATTGAACAAACATTAAATAATGAGCGCGATTCAGTTTTAATTTTGCAAAATGTTCTTTAGACAACGTTAAAGAAACTTTTGATTTACGTTACAGAAAAAAAAAGAAAATAAACTGGCTCTAAACAACTTTTTCATGCAGTTTTCTTGGATGTTTCGAAAACTTTCGACTCCATTTCACATAATACTTTAGAAAAAAGTTACGTTATGTGAAAATTTCAAAGAAAAGCAAATGAAATATTTGAAAATTTACTCAGTTAACGCTTCAATTGGATTAATGTGAAAAGAGTTTTTTTCTGACAGGATTGAATTTAAAAGAGGTGTGCCATAGGGCACGGTACTATTTTCATTGGTGCTCAATAAATACATCATGATAAACAAAAACGAATATCTCTCAAATATGATTTGTTGCAATGTGCAGAAGACAGTATCATATTTGGATCATCCCTAATTTCAACTGATGCGTTGAATCGGATACAAAAATCCTTGCTCGTATTCACTGATTCAATTTAGTTTGAAACATACGCAAACGAATTTTGTTTCGATACACTTTGTAAAAGGGACCATTCGCTTCACTTGTTGTAACAGGTATCATTTGTGGAAAGATCTTGCCGAAAACATTTTTTGTTTCAACAAAGGTAATTACCGTTAATCAGAGTTTTTAAAAACTTTCTCGGCTCATACTTGGTTTCAGTTATACCAACTAGTGAACGCACAAAATATCTTTTCACTAATGATAATTTAAATTTCTACGGATCTTTGCCAAGATGCACTCATAAAAAAAATTATTTGCAATTTCAAAGCTAAAAATGTGCTGATTACGGAATGTTTTGATCCAGAGTGCGGAGAAAAAATGAAAATAAACTTAAATCAGTTTTAGATTATCGAAATAAAAATACCGAAGAAAATTGGCAAATTTATCGACTTTGCCGTGATTAATTGGTCAGCTTAGTTAATGATAAACAAGAAAAACATTCGCTAAGTCTCTTCTCAATTCTGAGAGAAATTCAGGAAAAACGGAAATTTATCACCCGGTTTTTTGGTTCCTGTTCATGCAGCAGCAGAATTATTGCAAAACGTAGCTCATTGAATGAAATTATAACTCAGGATTTCCAATCTGCGATTGATTTTATCTTTGTATTTTCAAACTTAGGCGAGTTTTTTGGCTCTGTTAAATTTGAACCTAATGTTCCAGTTAAGTCTAAATTTCCAGCCTTCTATTTTTAGCACATAATAGTGAAGCAATGCTATTATGTAAATCGAGCATTAAATGTCGAAAGTTTTCTGCGACCTTCTACCGTACCTACTTGGACAAAAATCGACAAGCAACTAAAAATTGTGACTCACTGATTTTTGTAATTAATGCCTGCATAGACGATAAGGTTTTTCCATCTGAACTAAATAAAGTAAACGTCAAAACGTTATTTGAAAAAGATGACCCGTTGAGTTCAAAAAATTATCACCCATTTCAATAAACTGTGCATTCTCCAAAGTTTTGGAAAAGTACGTGACGTTCAAAAAACAGAAAAATTGAACAAACATCAAACAATGAGTGCACTTCAGTTTTAATTTTGCGAAACGTTCTCAACACAAAATGCTTTGACTTACATTACAGAAAATATACGAAAAAAAATTGCCTCTAAAAAACTTTTTCATGCAGTTTTCTTGGATCTTTCAAAAGTTTTCGACTCCATTTCACATAAAACTTTAGAAAAAAGTTACATTGTGTGGGATTTCAATGGAAGCAAATCCAGTAATTAAAAATTTATTCAATGAACGCCTCAAATGGATTAATGTGAAACGGATTTTTTATGACAGGATTGAATCCAAAAAAAAGGTGTACCATAAGGCGCGGTACTAGTTTCATTGGCGTTCAAATTAAAAATAACTAAGTGTTTTCGCGTACATTGCTTGAGACATTGTGCCGCTATTTGTAAATCACACTGATGAGAAAAGTAGTTTTCCATGATAATCCTGTTCAATATCATACTCACGTATTCAGCCGTCCAGAAAGTAAACAGACTTCTTTGACTGGTTTTTCATTTCTTCATTAACAATTTTTAACTTTTGATGAACGTTAGCCTTATTGTTGTGATAAGCTTATTAATTAGATGTGATATGTTTGATGTTTGTGCCTGCTTGTAGAGTGCCCTGTAAGGGATTTAAGAGAGAGAGAGAGAGAGAGAGAGAGAGATCTGTCAAGTAGATCTCTGGTCTGGGGTTGTCTGGTGGTGCGCCGCTGGAACATTTGAGCTCTGGTGTGATTGTTTCTTCCAGCAAGCTAGATTTTATATTTTTCTTTAAATTAAATTTGTGATATATTTTTTAATCTAAATTTTTCCAGTCCTTTAAATAAGGGTCAATTCACGTTATGCTCAGTTAAATTTCCTTTTCCTCACGCTTAACCCAGCCGTCAAGATGAGGAACCAGCAAAGAAATCTTAAACGCTTCAAGGCTTTTTAATTGAAAAAGATGTGATTGTAGATCTAATTCGTGTCATTTCAATTGTCTAAGCATAACTCTTAGCGACTCTAAAATCCAATAGTTTCAATGCTTATGTGTGTTAATGTGAAGTTTGTGAATAATGCTTCGTTTGGTGATGGCTTAGTACTAGATAAATATGTACATACAGCCATTTCTATTTTTGAGTGCTCAAGAGAGTACCTAAGGACTCGCATGTTCTCTTGGCAGAAAGACTACCGCATAAAATGAATTAAATTTCTACAATGCAGAAAACTTTACTTATTGGCTCGTTTTTCTGTGGTTTTTTTCATTCCTTATTTGAACAACCCAAAAGAAGTGATCGTAAGCAAACAGCTGCTATGAGCTCTATGATAAACGAAAAAAATTAGAGCCCTCTTCTTTAGATCCCCCAAAAAATTAGATCCCCCATGCAGATCTGAAGCAGAGAATAAAGCTAATCAACAGCAAGCTTGATGAGGAAAACATAAAGGAAGGAATAAAGCTGGCCGCTTCAGATGACAAGATGGCGCCTTTTTCGATTCCTAACTGTGAAAAGTGGTATCTAAACAACCAAAAATAGCTGAACGCCCAAAACCCGGAAAACGTCGATAATTTTTAAATAACTGATCGCGTCTAAATGCTCAGGAAGCGACAATATTTTTCAAGGCTCTCGCAGAGCCAAAAACTCTTTTTTTTGAAGTTATAAATTAGGATGTGGTACTAAAAGATGAGATGAAAATGCTGCAAATTCTTTGAAAACTTGATAGAGCGTGATGACAACTCAAAGTGTTCAATTTTACCTAATATGTTTTCAAGTAAAACATTTCATTCGCTCGACAAAGAAACTATGCTGAATCACATTTTTTCAAACCGCCCGGAATTGTTCAAATATACTCATTGCGCTTACAGCAATTCGAGTTAGCTTTTTAACAGAAATTCCATCATTATGTCGGAAGAAGGAACACAACAATGTAATTCCGAGAATCCACGGCTCTTTGATGAAGGAATACAGACGCTAGTAAAAAAAAAGTTTGAATCCAAAACAAACGTTTGATATTTACATGACGGAAACCTATCCGACGAATACAAGATAGTGCTCCGAGACCTCAAAAAACACTGAAATCAGAAAACGAATACGGTTTAAGTCTACACAGAGAAAAATAAGAGCTATATTTTCTAGGACAGATGACCACAAGCACGTAGTACAATACAATTATAGATCAATTTCAAAAAATTGGTCCAAAAACAAAAAATCAAATCCAAGGATGAACTTGTAATCATGGGCTCCCTTATAGGTGAATCTTGTCGAAAGGATCTGTTAAATGTTTCAATAAATGAGCTCGAAAACATTTTGGAGTTTATTGATAAACTGGATGCACATTATAGTCTTAATGTGCTTGGATGCATCTTCCAATGGCTGTTTCTTCCAATTGCCTGCTGGTTTTAGCCAATTTTTTTTAGCCATTTCTATTTTGTGAGTGCTCAAGAGAGTACCCAAGGACTCGCATGTTCTCTTGGCAGAAAGACTATCGGATAAAATGAATTAAATTTTCTACAATGCAGAAAACTTTACTTATTGGCTCATTTTTGTGTGGTTTTTTTCATTCCTTATTTGAACAACCCAAAAGAAGTGATGGTAAGCAAACAGTTGCTATGAGTTCTATGATAAACGAAAAAAATTAGAGCCAATTTTAATTCACTGGCTAAACTTCTTCTTCAAGGGTGAAGCCCGCCCCATGCAGATCTGAAGCAGAGAATAAAGCTAATCAACAGCAAGCTTGAAGAGGAAAAAATAAAGGAAGGAATAAAGCTGGCCGCTTCAGCTGACAAGATGGCGCCTTTTTTGATTCCTAACTGTGAAAAGTGGTATTTAAACAACCAAAAAGAGCTGAATGCCCAAACCCGGAAAAGGTCGATAATTTTTTTATAACTGATTGCGTCTAAATGCGCAGGAAGCGATAGTTTTTTTCAAGGCTCTCGCAGAGCCAAAAGTTCTCTTTTTTGGAGTTATAAAGTAGGATGTGGTACTAAACGATGCGCTGAAAATGCTGCAAATTCTTTGAAAACTTGATAGAGCGTGATGACAACTCTAAGTGTTCAGTTTTACCTAATATGTTTTCAAGTAAAACATTTCATTCGCTCGACAAAGAAACAATGCTGAATCACATTTTTTCAAACCGCCCGGAAATGTTCAAATATACTCATTGCGCTTACAACAATTCGAGTTATCTTTTTAACAGAAATTCCATCATTATGTCGGAAGAAGGAACACAACAATTTGATTCCGAGGACCCACGGCTCTTTGATGAAGGAATACAGACGCTAGTAAAAAAAGTTTGAATCCAAAACAAACGTTTGATATTTACATGACGGAAACCTATCCGACGAATACAAGATAGTGTTCCGAGACCTCAAAAAACACTGAAATCAGAAAACGAATACGCTTGAAGTCTACACAGAGAAAAATAAGAGCTATTTTTTCTAGGACAGACGACCACAAGCACGCAGTACAATACAATTATAGATCAGTTTCAAAAAATGGGTCCAAAAACAAAAAATCAAATCCAAGGATGAACTTGTAATCATGGGCTCCCTTATAGGTGAATCTTGTCGAAAGGAACTGTTAAATGTATCAATAAATGAGCTGGAAAACATTTTGGAGGTTATTGATAAACTGGATGAACATTATAGTCTTAATGTGCTTGGATGTTTCTTCCAATGGCTGTTTCTTCCAATTGCCTGCTGGCTTGGGTGTTTCTTCCAATCGCCTGCTGGTTTTAGCCAATTTTTTCAGCCATTTCTAATTTTTGAGTGCTCAAGAGAGTACCTAAGGACTCGCATGTTCTCTTGGCAGAAAGTCTATCGGATAAACTAAATTAAATTTTCTACAAGGCAGAAAACTTTATTTATTGGCTCGTTTTTCTGTGGTTTTTTCATTCCTTATTTGAACAATCCAAAAGAAGTGATGGTAAGCAAACAGCTGCTATGAGCTCTATGATAAACGAAAAACTTTAGAGCCAACTTTGTTTCACTGCCTAAACCTCTTCTTCAAGGGTCAAGCCCGCCCCATGCAGATCTGAAGCAGAGAATAAAGCTAATCAACAGCAAGCTTGATGAAGAAAATATTAAGGAAGGAATAAAGCTGGCCGCTTCAGATGACAAGATGGCGCCTTTTTTGATTCCTAACTGTGAAAAGGGTATCTAAACAACCAAAAAGAGCTGAATGCCCCAAACCCGTAAAACGTCGATAAATTTTTCATAACTGATCGCGTCTAAATGCGCAGGAAGCGACAATTTTTTTAAGGTTCTCGCAGAGCCAAAAGTTCTCTTTTTTGGAGTCATAAAGTAGGATGTGGTACGGTACTAAACGATGAGCTGAAAATGCTGCAAATTCTTTGAAAACTTGATAGAGCGTGATGACAAGTCAAAGTGTTCAGTTTTACCTAATATGTTTTCAGGTAAAACATTTCATTCGCTCGACAAAGAAACTATGCTGAATCACATTTTTTCAAACCGCCCGGAACTGTTCAAAAATACTCATTGCGCTTACAGCATTTCGAGTTATCTTTTTAACAGAAATTCCATCATTCTGTCGGAAGAAGGAACATAACAATGAGATTCCGAGGATCCACGGCTTTTTTTTGATGAAGGAATACAGACGCTAGTAAAAAAAGTTTGAATCCAAAACGAACCTTTGATATTTACATGACGGAAACCTATCCGACGAATACAAGATAGTGCTCCGAGACCTCAAAAAACACTGAAATCAGAAAAAGAATACGGTTTAAGTCAACACAGAGAAAAATAAGAGCTATATTTTCTAAGACAGACGACCACAAGCACGCAGTACAATACAATTATAGATCAATTTCAAAAAATGGGTCCAAAAACAAAAAATCAAATCCAAGGATGAACTTGTAATCATGGGCTCCCTTATAGGTGAATCTTGTCGAAAGGAACTGTTAAATGTATCAATAAAAGAGCTGGAAAACATTTTGGAGGTTATTGATAAACTGGATGAACATTATAGTCTTAATGTGCTTGGATGTTTCTTCCAATGGCTGTTTCTTCCAATTGCCTGCTGGCTTGGGTGTTTCTTCCAATCGCCTGCTGGTTTTAGCCAATTTTTTCAGCCATTTCTAATTTTTGAGTGCTCAAGAGAGTACCTAAGGACTCGCATGTTCCCTTGGCAGAAAGTCTATCGGACAAATAGAAATAAATTTTCTACAATGCAGAAAATTTTACTTATTGGCTCGTTTTTCTGTGTTTTTTTTCATTCCTTATTTGAACAAACCAAAAGAAGTGATCGTAAGCAAACAGCTGCTATGCGCTCTATGATAAACAAAAAAAATTAGAGCCAATTTTGTTTCACTGCCTAAACCTCTTCTTCAGAGGTCAAGCCCACCCCATGCAGATCTGAAGCAGAGAATAAAGCTAATCAACAGCAAGCTTGATGAGGAAATTATAAAGGAAGGAATAAAGCTGGCCGCTTCAGATGACAAGATGGCGCCTTTTTCGATTCCTAACTGTGAAAAGTGGTATCTAAACAACCAAAAAGAGCTGAATGCCCCAAACCCGGAAGACGTCGATACTTTTTAAGTAACTGATCGCGTCTAAATGCTTAGGAAGCGACAATATTTTTCAAGGCTCTCGCAGAGCCAAAAGCTCTCTTTTTTGAAGTTATAAATTAGGATGTGGTACTAAAAGATGAGATGAAAATGCTGCAAATTCTTTGAAAATTTGATAGAGCGTGATGACAACTCAAAGTGTTCAATTTTACCTAATATGTTTTCAAGTAAAACATTTCATTCGCTCGACAAAGAAACTATGCTGAATCACATTTTTTCAAACCGCCCGGAATTGTTCAAATATACTCATTGCGCTTACAGTAATTCGAGTTATCTATTTTACAGAAATTCCATCATTATGTCGGAAGAAGGAACACAACAATGTGATTCCGAGGATCCACCGCGCTTTGATGAAGGAATACAGACGCTAGTAAAAAAAGTTTGAATCCAAAACGAACCTTTGATATTTACATGACGGAAACCTATCCGACGAATACAAGATAGTGCTCCGAGACATCAAAAAACACTGAAATCAGAAAAAGAATACGGTTTAAGTCTACACAGAGAAAAATAAGAGCTATATTTTCTAAGACAGACGACCACAAGCACGCAGTACAATACAATTATAGATCAATTTCAAAAAATGGGTCCAAAAACAAAAAATCAAATCCAAGGATGAACTTGTAATCATGCGCTCCCTTATAGGTGAATCTTGTCGAAAGGAACTGTTAAATGTATCAATAAAAGAGCTGGAAAACATTTTGGAGGTTATTGATAAACTGGATGCACATTATCGTCTTAATGTGTTTGGATGTTTCTTCCAATGGCTGTTTCTTCCAATTGCCTGCTATCTTGGGTGTTTCTTCCAATCGCCTGCTGGTTTTAGCCAATTTTTTTAGCCATTTCTAATTTTTGAGTGCTCAAGAGAGTACCTAAGGACTCGCATGTTCCCTTGGCAGAAAGTCTATCGGACAAATAGAAATATATTTTCTACAATGCAGAAAATTTTACTTATTGGCTCGTTTTTCTGTGTTTTTTTCATTCCTTATTTGAACAAACCAAAAGAAGTGATCGTAAGCAAACAGCTGCTATGCGCTCTATGATAAACAAAAAAAATTAGAGCCAATTTTGTTTCACTGCCTTAACCTCTTCTTCAAAGGTCAAGCCCACCCCATGCAGATCTGAAGCAGAGAATAAAGCTAATCAACAGCAAGCTTGATGAGGAAATTATAAAGGAAGGAATAAAGCTGGCCGCTTCAGATGACAAGATGGCGCCTTTTTCGATTCCTAACTGTGAAAAGTGGTATCTAAACAACCAAAAAGAGCTGAATGCCCCAAACCCGGAAGACGTCGATAATTTTTAAGTAACTGATCGCGTCTAAATGCTTAGGAAGCGACAATATTTTTCAAGGCTCTCGCAGAGCCAAAAGCTCTCTTTTTTGAAGTTATAAATTAGGATGTGGTACTAAAAGATGAGATGAAAATGCTGCAAATTCTTTGAAAACTTGATAGAGCGTGATGACAACTCAAAGTGTTCAATTTTACCTAATATGTTTTCAAGTAAAACATTTCATTCGCTCGACAAAGAAACTATGCTGAATCACATTTTTTCAAACCGCCCGGTATTGTTCAAATATACTCATTGCGCTTACAGTAATTCGAGTTATCTATTTTACAGAAATTCCATCATTATGTCGGAAGAAGGAACACAACAATGTGATTCCGAGGATCCACCGCGCTTTGATGAAGGAATACAGACGCTAGTAAAAAAGTTTGAATCCAAAACAAACCTTTGATATTTACATGACGGAAACCTATCCGACGAATACAAGATAGTGCTCCGAGACCTCAAAAAACACTGAAATCAGAAAAAGAATACGGTTTAAGTCTACACAGAGAAAAATAAGAGCTATATTTTCAAAGACAGACGACCACAAGCACGCAGTACAATACAATTATAGATCAATTTCAAAAAATGGGTCCAAAAACAAAAAATCAAATCCAAGGATGAACTTGTAATCATGGGCTCCCTTATAGGTGAATCTTGTCGAAAGGAACTGTTAAATGTATCAATAAAAGAGCTGGCAAACATTTTGGAGGTTATTGATAAACTGGATGCACATTATCGTCTTAATGTGTTTGGATGTTTCTTCCAATGGCTGTTTCTTCCAATTGCCTGCTATCTTGGGTGTTTCTTCCAATCGCTTGCTGGCTTTAGCCAATTTTTTTAGCCATTTCTAATTTTTGAGTGCTCAAGAGAGTACCTAAGGACTCGCATGTTCCCTTGGCAGAAAGTCTATCGGACAAATAGAAATAAATTTTCTACAATGCAGAAAATTTTACTTATTGGCTCGTTTTTCTGTGTTTTTTTCATTCCTTATTTGAACAAACCAAAAGAAGTGATCGTAAGCAAACAGCTGCTATGCGCTCTATGATAAACAAAAAAAATTAGAGCCAATTTTGTTTCACTGCCTAAACCTCTTCTTCAAAGGTCAAGCCCACCCCATGCAGATCTGAAGCAGAGAATAAAGCTAATCAACAGCAAGCTTGATGAGGAAATTATAAAGGAAGGAATAAAGCTGGCCGCTTCAGATGACAAGATGGCGCCTTTTTCGATTCCTAACTGTGAAAAGTGGTATCTAAACAACCAAAAAGAGCTGAATGCCCCAAACCCGGAAGACGTCGATAATTTTTAAGTAACTGATCGCGTCTAAATGCTTAGGAAGCGACAATATTTTTCAAGGCTCTCGCAGAGCCAAAAGCTCTCTTTTTTGAAGTTATAAATTAGGATGTGGTACTAAAAGATGAGATGAAAATGCTGCAAATTCTTTGAAAACTTGATAGAGCGTGATGACAACTCAAAGTGTTCAATTTTACCTAATATGTTTTCAAGTAAAACATTTCATTCGCTCGACAAAGAAACTATGCTGAATCACATTTTTTCAAACCGCCCGGAATTGTTCAAATATACTCATTGCGCTTACAGTAATTCGAGTTATCTATTTTACAGAAATTCCATCAAGGGATACAGTCGCTAGTAAAAAAAATTGAATCCAAAACAAACGTTTGATATTTACATGATGGAAACCTATCCGACGAATACAAGATAGTGCTCCGAGACCTCAAAAAAACACTGAAATCAGAAAACGAATATGGTTTAAGTCTACACACAGAAAAATAAGAGCTATATTTTCTAGGACAGACGACCACAAGCACGCAGTACAATACAATTATAGATCAATTTCAAAAAATGGGTCCAAAAACAAAAAATCAAATCCAAGGATGAACTTGTAATCATGGGCTCCCTTATAAGTGAATCTTGTCGAAAGGAACTGTTAAATGTATCAATAAATGAGCTGGAAAACATTTTGGAGGTTATTGATAAACTGGATGCACATTATAGTCTTAATGTACTTGGATGTTTCTTCCAACGGGTGTTTCTTCCAATCGCCTGCTGGCTTGGGTGTTTCTTCCAATCGCCTGCTGGTTTTAGCGGATTTTTTAGCCTCCGCAGTAGAGGTGAAAGCTAGTTTAGGTGAAGTTTTTGGTTTGGAGCACGGAGATGGAATATATAATGATGCATTAGAACATTGGTTTCAATCAGCAAAATATGGAGCAGCTCCGGAAAACGAAATCCAAAAAAAATTGGACGGAGCCTTTTTTTGATGAAGAAAACTCTTAATTGTTTTCTAAACTAGAACCTACTGATTTGAAACAGCTCAATGTTTAATAGGATAACTTTGGTTGTCATAACGAGTAAAAATCTAAGATTGAAATGGTCGAATCAGCAGCTTATATTTGCAATTGGACTCCTCCCAACTTCAAAAATTTGTGAAAAATACAGATGCGTTTGCGGAACAAAGGTAAGCGAAGATGGATGGCAGGGCCTATCTTCTCTCAAAATTGCAGGGAGATTCTCTAAGCATTCAAAATTGAATGCCTTTATAAAACAAAGTCTCGCCTCCACTCGCATTTATTTGTTTGGTTTTAGAGACATGACGCCTCGTCAGGACAGACTAGAAGCGACCAGAGGGTTTGACGCTCGTCCCGTGTGCTGTTGGTAGACAGTTCTTGTGGGAAGTAACGGTAGTTTACACCCTAGCATCTAGTAAAAAAAAAAGCGCAGGCTCGGTTTGTAACCCGGAACGGCCGCGGCCGAGGCGGAAGCTAGAAAATATTACAAATATACAGATTTAATTCATGATGGACATAATTTGCAACATTTTGAGCTTCAGAGTGCCGCCGTACTTAGCACTGAGGTTTTTCTGAATAAGCCTAGTGAGAACTTGTGAACGTGTACCGAGGAACCCAAGGCAGATAGTATTCTTAATCAGAGAATCTTCCCCGTAATACAGATTGCGAACGCTGCCTGCGTGCTCGGCACTAATAATGATAAAAATAATTTCGAAGATTTTATTTATAAAATCGAGGGAACAAAAGCGCAGCTTTATATAATAATATGATAGAACCTTAGCCTCATATTAGGTCAGTTTTTCGAGTCACTTTCAATTCCAGTTCATTCTGTGCAGGTGTTAATTTTCTCAATCTGGTTGACTTGATTCCCAACCATCTGACTCTCTTCAGTTCTATCCACGGTGCGTATTCATAGGTTTCAAAATAAAAAATTGGCTCGTTTTTCTGTGTTTTTTTTTTCATTCCTTATTTGAACAACCCAAAAGAAGTGATCGTAAGCAAACAGCTGCTATGAGCTCTATGATAAACGAAAAAAATTAGAGCCAATTTTGTTTCACTGCCTAAACCTCTTCTTCAAGGGTCAAGCCTGCCCCATGCAGATCTGAAGCAGAGAATAAAGATAATCAACAGCAAGCTTGATGAGGAAAAAATAAAGGAAGGAATAAAGCTGGCCGCTTCAGATGACAAGATGGCGCCTTTTTCGATTCCTAACTGTAAAAAGTGGTATCTAAACAACCAAAAATAGCTGAATGCCCCAAACCCGGATAACGTCGATAATTTTTTCATAACCGATTGCGTCTAAATGCGCAGGAAGTGACATTTTTTTTCAAGGCTCTTGCAGAGCCAAAAGTTCTCTTTTCTGGAGTTATAAAGTAGGATGTGGTACAAAACGATGAGCTGAAAATGCTGCAAATTCTTTGAAAACTTGATAGAGCGTGATGACAACTCAAAGTGTTCAGTTTTACCTAATATGCTTTCAAGTAAAACATTTCATTCGCTCGACAAAGAAACTATGCTGAATCACATTTTTTCAAACCGCCCGGAATTGATCAAATATACTCATTGCGCTTACAGCATTTCGAGTTATCTTTTTAACAAAAATTCCATCATTCTGTCGGAAGAAGGAACATAACAATGTGATTCCGAGGATCCACGGCGTTTTGATGAAGGAATACAGACGCTAGAAAAAAAAGGTTGAATCCAAAACAAATGTTTGATATTTACATGATGGAAACCTATCCGACGAATACAAGATAGTGCTCCGAGATCTCAAAAAAACACTGCAATCAGAAAACGAATATGGTTTAAGTCTACACACAGAAAAATAAGAGCTATATTTTCTAGGGCAGACGACCACAAGCACGCAGTACAATACAATTATAGATCAATTTCAAAAAATGGGTCCAAAAACAAAAAATCAAATCCAAGGATGAACTTGTAATCATGGGCTCCGTTATAGGTGAATCTTGTCGAAAGGAACTGTTAAATGTATCAATAAATGAGCTGGAAAACATTTTGGAGGTTATTGATAAACTGGATGCACATTATAGTCTTAATGTGCTTGGATGTTTCTTCCAATGGCTGTTTCTTCCAATTGCCTGCTGGCTTGGGTGTTTCTTCCAATCGCCTGCTGGTTTTAGCTGATTTTTTAGCCTCCGCAGTAGAGGTGAAAGCTTCTTTAGGTGAAGTTTTGGTTTGGAGCACGGGGTTGGAATGTATAATGATGCATTAGAACTTTGGTTTCAATCAGCAAAATATGGAGCAGCTCCGGAAAACGAAATCCAAAAAAAATTGGACGGAGCTTTTTTTTGATGAAGAAAATTCTCAATTGTTTTCTAAACTAGAACCTAATGATTTGAAACAGTTCAATGTTTAATAGGATAACTTTGGTTGTCATACCGAGTAAAAATCTAAGATTGAAATGGTCGAATCAGCAGCTTATATTTGCAATTGGACTCCTCCCAACTTCAAAAATTTGTGAAAAATACAGATGCGTTTGCGGAACAAAGGTAAGCGAAGATGGATGGCAGGGCGATCAAAATTGCAGGGAGATTCTCTAAGCATTCAAAATTGAATGCCTCTATAAAACAAAGTATCGCCTCCACTCGCATTTATTTGTTTGGTTTTAGAGACATGACGCCTCGTCAGGACAGATCAGAAGCGACCAGAGGGTTTGAAGCTCGTCCCGTGTGATGTTGGTAGGCAGTTCTTGTGGGAAGTAACGGTAGTTTACACCCTAGCATCTAGTAAAAAAAGCGCAGGCTCGGTTTGTAACCCCGGAACGGCCGCGGCCGAGGCGGAAGCTAGAAAATATTACAAATATACAGATTTAATTCATGTTGAACATATTTTGCAACATTTTGAGGTTCAGAGTGCCGCCGTACTTCAGAGTGCCGGATGGCAGGGCGATCAAAATTGCAGGGAGATTCTCTAAGCTTTCAAAATTGAATGCCTTTATAAAACAAAGTCTCGCCTCCACTCGCATTTATTTGTTTGGTTTTAGAGGCATGACGCCTCGTCAGGACAGACTAGAAGCGACCAGAGGGTTTGACGCTCGTCCCGTGTGCTGTTGGTAGGCAGTTCTCGTGGGAAGTAACGGTAGTTTACACCTTAGCATCTAGTAAAAAAAGCGCAGGCTCGGTTTGTAACCCCGGAACGCGGCCGAGGCGAAAGCTAGAAAATATTACAAATATACAGATTTAATTCATGATGGACATATTTTGCAACATTTTGAGGTTCAGAGTGCCGCCGTACTTAGCACTGAGGTTTTTCTGAATAACCTTTGTGAGAACTTGTGAACGTGTACCGAGGAACCCAAGGCAGATAGTATTCTTAATCAGAGAACCTTCCCCGTAAACGTCAAAAATGGCCATTTTAGAGAAAAACCAAAATAGAAAAACAAAAACGATAGTTGCGACGACGACAACAACGAGAAAATTGAGAATCAGAATCGGAGAAAAGCAGAAGTATCAGAGACCGCTCCGAGTTGCAACTATTGTGTCGCTACAACAGTTGCAAGGCCGTTGCGAACAACGGTGAAGGGTAGAAGACAGCCTTCCGGAAGGAAAATAAGGGTCTTATTTCCCCGGATTCAAGAATCCGGAGGAGTCTCGGGACTGGAACTCATATCTTTTTATACAAACTTTTAGCTTCCCTATTAAGTCCTGAATTGAGTTTAATTAACATCTGAATTCATTTTACGAGGATGAGAAGCTAGGAGTTGGGGGAAAGGGTTGATCCATCTTCGATGGAGATGATGATTTTTATCTACTGAACAAAAACAATAGTAATATAAAAAGTAGTAGTAGCCCTGATTTTAAGAGTGACCTCCTGGTCTGGGGATACTGAGACCCAGCCATGAGCTCACTATTTCTGCTAGTAATTAAGTTAATTTGAGCGTTTTGGTCGAAGCCGGAGAACAGTAACGTTTTTGTCGACCCGACGTTGAAAAGATCACCAAAAGAACTGGCTTGGTAGAGACGGTGAAAAGCATGTAGAGCTCTGTTTAGACGTTGGCCAGTCGTCTGAGAACCTAGCTTTATTTTCCGTCGATATGTACTTCCGGGCGAATGTTACATAGATGTTTTTATGGCGCTCCTGGGTGTTATTTTTTTTTAACATCATGACCGGCAGAACCGTTAACGAGCACTCCGCGCCGAGCGGATGCTCACATTAACGCCCTTAATAGGCCAAAACCGCCGGGGCGGAAGGGTAGTTCGGAACGCGGAAGCCTTCCGGATTACCGTGAATAGCTTTTTAACCTAGTTAAGACCGAAAGTTCACGAACCAGGAAGGATGGGGGGATTGGCCATCCCCTCGTTCCCTGAGAGGTTTGAGACCAAAAACACTTAAAGATATATATAAAACCAAACAAAAAGTAGTATAGTTACCAAGAAAAACAAAAACATAAAAAATAACCGAAAAAACCAAAAACAGTAAAAAAGTAAAAAATCAGTAGAAATCATCCCCCCAGACAAGATGTGATCCGACCCTCCCGTTTATTGTTGATAGATATATTGTTGCTACAGGCATTTATATCAATCAAAATAGTTACGATCATTTTTTAGCCCGTTTGTGAGGCTTATACTTTAGGGTTGTTTGAGTATTTAAGCACGTTAATGCTTATTTGCGCTCAATCCGGAATGGTCTGCTGATTTGCGCTCAATCCGGAGGGGTCTTGGGAGAAGACTGATCCGGCGAGCAGTACAAGGAGCGACAAGAAGGGGCTGAACGACAACAACAATCGACTGTTGGGTATCGTTAACCAGTTTTGTATTCCGTTTGGTACAAAAATTAAGATAGTAATCTGTGGGGGGCTCGACAGTGCTGCACTGTAGGGACCCTTCACCGAACTGCGAATATCCGGGTTAAGCACCTTAACTCGGATATTGAACAAACCCGGAGGCGTATAATATTACTAATATTATTACTTATATAGCCCATATTAATACTCCTATATCGTTTTTCAGTGAAAAAACAAAGAAAACAGACCGGTTCTTAGGGTCAAAATAGCGATATTTTGATCCCCCCACAAATCGCGATTTTTGACATATCGATATTTTTTGAAACGGGAAAAGCGCTAAATTAGTGTGTTACATCGCAATTGCACTACTATAATAGGTAGAACTGGTTAAGTTTAGTTCGGAAGTGGTTGGAACTATTTTGGTACCAAAAACCGAATTTTCGTGATTTTTGAGAAAACGGAAATCTATAAAATCAGAAATTTCTTTGAAACCTTTGAGTTAGGACAGTAAAAATAGTTGTTCGGACAACGTCCACTAGTGAATCTACAGGTTCTAAGATCCGTTTACCGAGAGCCTTCGGAGTACAGAGAAATCGAACTTAACGTGTTTGATTCAGTGGATTCATCAATCCGGAGGGGTCGAAATAGCATAGTTTTTCGTAAATTTTTTCAACTATAGCGTTTTAGATCGGGTCTTTTGCATGGAACTAGAAGAGATTGGATCAACTATGTATGAACTAGATCGGATCAATAATTTTTATGTCGAAAGGAACAGAATTGTGGAAAAAGTTAGGCGGAACCTATAAGAGAGAAATTTCTTTGGAACTACTGGACAGATCCAGTTGATCTTGGTACCAATAGATCAGAAATTAGCTGAGCTTACTAATAGGAACAAAAATTATTCGAAAAAATAAGCGTGAAAATTTTTTGAGATTGTTTTTAGCAAATTCACCAATTCGAGAGGGTAGACCCTTCACGTTTTATAAAAAAAATTTTTGGAAAGCCCAAACACCCCTACCAAAGGGTAGAAACGGTTGAATAAGGCAATTTTACGCTGTTCTAGAAGAATAGGGAAGGCTAAAGGCACCGGAAAACCTTGATAGAGCCGAAGTTAGGCTAGCGATAAGACCCTTCACAGTTAGCGTGAATTGTCATACAAGAGGCTTAACTTCAATCCGGAAGGGGTCTCAATTTTGCCGATCCGGAGGGGTCCTAACTTGCCTTTAAAAAAAACCAGACCAAAACAAAACAGGTCCAAACTCGGATATTCGCGACACTAAGTCTAGAGTTTGTAACTCATTGGTGTGGATTGAAATCCTAAAACGTTTTTGAGAAAAGTGACTGCCCTGAGGATTTTAGTAGGTCTAGCTCGGGCAGTCCGAAGGCAGATAGGTAACACAGGACTCGGTGGGTGCAATAGACGCCCACTTGAGAAAAATACTGCCTTCAAGTTTTGTCTGTTTGGTGCAGCACCAAGCAGGGAAAGCTCTTTCTTTATAAAACAAGTTCTACTATTGTACTGCGACCGACTAAAAATACAGTACACATACATTTTTCATAGAGATATTCTTATTTTGTTATATCTGGTTTTAAATCAACAGTTTGTGCTTGATTGGGTAGTAAATACACTATCTTTTAAATTGACTGATATCATCATACTGTGCTAGTTCTCAAATCTTACGACTAATAATCGATTATTGTGAATAAGTTGTAAATACGCTGTGCCGTGATAGCATACAAGGATTCGCGGTCACTATTTAATAGAAACTCTTAGAATTTTTTGTGTTGTGTTATTATTATCAGTAGTCACATCAAAAGGACACTAACAATCTAACTGAGTGTATAGATAGTCAGAAGTGATAAAGTGAAAATGAGTCTAGACAAGTCAAGAATACCTAAACGAGGTAATAGCTCTAGGAAATTCATACCTAAAAAGCAAAGAAAAGCAATGACCGACCCTTTTGTGGAACGCATCTTACAAACCCGGACCGACAAAGGGGAGACGGTTTCAGGCAGAATGGTTGAAACCAGGAGTCAGAAGTCCTCAGAAGAGCGAAAAGCTATGCTAGCAGTGGAGGTCCATCCGGACCAGGCCATGAATGAGAACCAGGAAATACATGGACCGGAGGGGAGAGTCAGAAGACTGGCGAGTGAATCTACTCCGGTAGAACAAGGCCAAGATTTTGCCACTTCCACCGGGACACTGGACCGAGAGGAGATGTCGGAACTGTCCGACATCTCTACTGAAATTGTGGCAACTAGAAGATCTCCCATAGACAACACCATGATGGCAGGCGTGACGGAGGAACAGACAACGTCCTCATCGTTCTCAGAAAGAATGAAGAACACTTTCGGAAACATCTTTCCATTCACCAAGGGAGTGGGCACAGGAAATGAAGGTGAATCCCAGGAGGAAGAAGAGTACAATGAGGGGCAAGTGGACTTTGGATCTCAAGTCAGCCTCAATAGTTCGACCCAGGAGAATGAGGCGTACACCGACAGAGAGACTGGAACCATGGACAAATTTGGTGTGGTGAGAACGATAAGCAAAAATGGAAACACATCAGGCCAGTCAAGAGACCTTGCGAGTAAGACAAATTCAGAGACGCGAACTGGGGAGAATAGAAACATGGGGCTAGGCAACGCATCGGCGCATCCTGAGGTGGATAATGAAAAGACGTCGAGGCAGAGAATCAAAGCCCGAATCTCGGACCTGCAAAGGTCGTAACAGAACGAAGAAGAAGAAGAGGGCAGTATAGGAGAACAAAATGAACAGATGTCAATAAGAATGGGTGAGCTAGAAAGAGCAGTCCACATTGAAAGAGAAAGTCTGCGGGAAGAAATAAACCGCAATAGACACAGACAAGAAGTTGGTAGAAGCGAGAAACGCTTGAAGAAAAGAACAGACGAGCACATAGCGAAGAACTTGTCGCGAATGACAAGAGAAGCGGAACAGAGAGAGTTACGCTTAAGAGACGACATGGAGAAGTTAAGAATTCAGCAAGAGCAGTCAGTCTCTTGGGACTCTTGACACAAAGATAGATGATGAAGAGGTGAACTCAGGCTATCATGGATAGGTTGGACGGGCTACTAGGCAGCAAGAGTGGACCAACAGGAGGGGAACCTAACTCGGAATGTCCCAGCAGGGAGCCGAAGGTGAACTTCAATGACCATCAAAGAAGGAGGACATATGGATCCACTAGAGGTAGGGGCAGTTCATCAGGCTATGCCACAAGGGATAATAGAACATGGGGCCCAAACAGTAGATCAAGTTCAACTGGGAACAGACAGACCTCAAACGAACGACCGGCGCAAGGCGCACATGCGACTGGGAGAATTGATTCCGGTAACAGGAGACATGCGAACCCAGGAAGGAGTCATGTGGGCCAAGGGGGAAACAGTCACGGCGATTCCGATTGCAGGGATGCACCGAATACAGAGCCCTTAACAAGGTGCAATGATACTCAGGCGGGGCACTCCAGATATGCTAGCAATGGCCACAGCATTTGAACCCCTGAAAAGGTCTTTGGAGACATTCCTGACGAGGTTATCCAGAACCAATGAACGCAGTGAGAAGTCCAGAAGAGTCTTTAAAAAACCAAGATGCTATAAAGACGAATCTGATGGCTGTATTGATACCCGGATAGAGGTAATGAAACTGCATTTCGAGGAAGAGGACTTGTCGGAAAGACAAGAATGCAGTGCGCTCACCAGTAACTTGGAAGGGACAGCCCTGAACTGTGTCATGGCCAAGAAGCAAAATCAGCGAGACACCGCTGAAAAAATCTTCGAAATCTTGTTAAATTGCTTTGGATCAGGGGTGCAGGGGCACCAGGCAATGATGCGCTTCGAGAAACGGAGGCAACGAGAAGATGAAACGATAGACAAGTTCCTAGACGACTTGGAAATGCTGAGAAGACGCAGCCAACCGGATGAGTCAAACAGAAGGATGAACCTGGCAAAAGCCTCGAAATTCATCGATGGTGTGAAAAATGATGAACTTCGAACGATGCTAGCAACGCATTACACACCACTATCAACCAATGCGCCAACACCGGAGGAGTTGAGGCTCAAATCAAAAGAATATCCTTTGTTGAAACCTCCTTCGAGATCTGGATATTATAAGAACAGTTATGGCAATTTTAACAACGGACCAGCAACCCAAGGGAATAACTGGTACAAACCGAGGGATGATATGGACAAGAGACGCTCTTATGCCAATTGCAGTTCAACGGATTATCATGTGTCAGCATGCCCAACTTACAAACAGGGCATGAAAGCAATAGGCTTTAGCCTCGAGGACGAAGATGCGCCAGAGCTCGATCATGAAGATTTCATGAGAGGAGTAATTGCAAAATTTGGCCCGAGGTGTTTCTTTTGCAACTTGGAAGGTCAATTTAAATCGGATTGTCCGCAATTCTGGGATGCTGTAGCAGACATCAAGCATCCAAGGCATGAGAAAGCTTTATCAGGAGTGAAAGCCAGAACAGCTTGCCTATTGAGTGAAGCGGAGGCGCGCAGAAAAGAGAAACCGCAAGAGCTGGCGACGAAGAAAATGCAAGCGGTAACTGAAGAGACATGCGAACCGGAACCAGTGACTGCGGCCGATGACTTCAAGATTGGTTACAGGACAGCCACAAGGGATGCTCTAAATAGAGTGCAGCAGGAACTGGTGACAAAAGAGATCGAACGAAAAGTGAAACTCGAACTGGAAAATGAGAAACTACAGGAGAAACTGAATACCTTCGAGGCGATAGAAGTCGAAGAGACAAAGGCACCAAGCAGTTTGAGCATGAAACTTAATGTGATCTCCGGTCAGAGGTTCGGTATGGGGCCGCGAGGAAGTAAAATACAGTCAATAATCTCGGTAGCAGGACACCAGGTAATCAGAAATCTGAGTGAACCATCGGAGTTCACTTTGATGCATTTGGACACATGTGCAGATTATCTGAGGCAGGTGGAGCCACGCACTGAGTCAAGAGCTGTGCGAGCACTACTAACAACGAGTGGCCCTCGCATAAAGAAGCTTCATGGACGCTACGTGGAAGTCTATGGGTCGTATCAAGTGATGTTGAACGTGGATGGAATCACTATCTACACTAGGACTTATGTGACAACAGATAGTGACCAAATAAGGCAGATCTATATGGGTGAGGAGGAACTCAAAGTCCGCAGGATAGGCCATGACGCCATGATGATACAAGACGCAGTACACATTGGGTGCGAAGCAGATGTGACCGCACATCTGCTCGACACCAACGGAAAGAAAATCGGAGTCACAGGGCTTCTGGACACAGGAGCGGTAGTGAGTGTGATGCCGATAAAAACTTGGGAAAAAATGGGATTCACGAGGGAAGATCTAATTCCAACGAATATCCGACTGGCCGCCGCCAATCGAGGAGCGATTTAGGTAGCCGGAAGAACACCAATAACGGTTCTCCACACGGGGGGACGGGATCTTTGGATGAACTTCCTGGTGGTAGAGAATTTGGACAACGCCGACCAGTTCATCTTGGGCAGAGATTTCGTCAGGAATTTTGACGTGATGATCGACTTGAACAACGGTGTAATAAGGATTAGGAACCCGGAGCTTCTCGGTAACGCGAAATGGACTGTGTGTCAGTGTGTTATTGAACACACTGGACACCACGGTTTCAATCCAGCGTGGAAAGAAGCTTGGTTACGCTTTGCCGATGAGAACCGACTATGAAGAGACACAGAACTTAAAGAAATTTAGTGTGAAAGACTGTCCTCATCATGCCAATAAAGAGAAAATTTTAAAAAGAATTAATAAAATGAAATCTATTCAAAAATTGTTTTCAATGAAGTCCGACACGGACGACGGCTTATCGAGCCGCTCGAATTTTCCGGAACGCCCCTTGTTATATGAACTAGAGTCTGACAAACGGGTTTTGTCAGAGATAGAACACTTAAAGGGGAAAATAGGTGAGGGAGATTTCGAGCTACTACGGGAGGTTTTAAATCGGAACGCGGATGTATTTTCAAGACATAAGGCGGATATCGGTTGCTGTAATTTCGTCGAACACGAAATCGAACTTGAGGAAGGCGCCGTTCCCCATAGGGAATGCGCAAGACGAATGACGCCACATAAATGGGAAGCGTGCCGAGCGGAAAAAGAAATGTTGCTCGAATACGACATGATACAACCCTCAAAATCGCCATGGGCTTGCGGGGTAGTAATGGCGAAAAAGAAAGGGGGGCAGCTTAGGTTTTGTTGCGACTTTCGCTACTTGAACGCGGTAACGATAAAAGATGAATAGACGAGAGCCTCTATAAACTTGGTGATGCCAAGTTCTTCACTACATTGGACTTGGTTTCTGCCTTCTGGCAGGTCCCGCTGCGGAAGAAGGATAGAGAAAAGACCGGATTCGCGTGTGAGTTGGGTATGTTCCAGTGGAAGAGGATGCCCTTCGGCTTGTGCAACGCAACGGCCACTTTTCAAAGACTGATGGCTCAGGCTTTGACCAGAGTGACAAAAAAGTACGGGAATCTTGTGATGTGTTACGTGGGTGACAAAGTCATAGCAACACCGACCCTGGAAGACCACATTGATCGGCTCGACGAGGTCTTTGGATGCATGAAAAGAGCAGGCTTGAAGTGCAAACCATCGAGATGTGAAATACTTAGGGATTCAATCAAGTACCTGGGAAAAATGGTGGACAGGCATGGTGTGAGGCCGGACCCAGAAGCAGTAGAAGCAGTGTTGACATGGAAGGCTCCCAGAACGGACACACAGCTCCTGAGCTTCATAGGGTTTGCCAACTACTACCATGAGTTCATAAAAGGATATGCAGACAAGGTGTATCCTATGCAGAAGCTGATGCGCAACAAAGGGAAAAAGTTCGAATGGAACGATGAAGCACAAGTTGCCTTCGAGAACATAAAGCGTGAACTGTGCGAAGCGCCAGTGCTAGGCATGCCTACAGAAAAAATTATGTATGTTCTTGACACAGACGCATCGGTAGTAACCATCTCAGGAATATTGCATCAGGAGCAAGAATGGAATGGAAGAACGGTTCTCCGTCCCATTGCATACGGCAGCAAGGTCTTGAGTGACACTGAGATGAAATATGGTGCACCAAAAGCAGAAATGTTTGCAGTAGTCACATTTGTGGAAAAATACCGCGCATACTTGGGGAGCGCTCCCTTTAAGTTACGCGTAGACAGCAGAGCGTTATCCTGGTTGAAGACCTACTCGATGGATCAGAGTTACATTGGTAGATGGATAGTAAGATTGGATGGCTATCACATGATAATCGAGCACAGGATGCGTGATAAACACCAGAATGCTGACAACCTCAGCAAGAAAACTGAGTTCTATGAAAGATTGGAACAGAAGCAAGCCAATCAAGCAGAAATAAAGGAAAGATTCTCGTCTCTGGACAAAGAAAATTACGAAGCGCTTCCCTTAACGAGATGGTTGGACAAGTCTGGACATCAAATTCCAGGACATCCTGAGTTACCTGTAGAGAAAGCCGCCGAGATAAAGATCCTATCCAAGGGGGACCCGGTCCCCTTGGATCTGTTGCTGCGCTCAAACCTGGTCCAGCAAGAACTCTCTCGCATGAACATAAACAGCCTCTCATTATTGGATAAAATGGTGCAGGTCACACCGCAAGTGATGCGGATGCTGGGTGGATTGTTAGAAAGAGAAGTGACCAGAGATGACCCCGAGTGGACAGCAGCAGTGGCATCACTGACCGTCAGGGAGAAGGTGAAGATCATGCCGTCCAGACGACAACACGAAGAAAACGAGAGGGATTGCAAGACAATAGTTCAGCAACCAGTATCCTCAATACCACACGAGGTTTTAACCAGTACTTCTTACGGACGGAAAGAACAGGGGAGCAATACGCGAAGGAAAACCGTTACCTTTGTGGACCAGGACAAAGAAGGCGAAAAGATAGAACGAAACCTGGTGCAAGATTGTTTGTCCGGGGAGACGAACAATGAGAAGAGCCAGCGAGTACAAGATCAACACCCGGGACAAGAAAGTTTTTCCGGGGAGTCTGATGTAGAAGAAAAAATTCCTGATGGGAAGCAGGACCTGGAGAACAAAGTTTTGTCCGGGGAGTTCAGATGGATGAGAAGAAAACACAGAACTGACCCAGGAGATGTAGCAGACTCCGTTGCAGACTCTTCAACAGATGACAACTCCCGAAACTCAAGAATTGACACCTGCTCAGACAGGAACTCGAGCTCAGGATCGGAACTGTCAGAATTAGCAATCCACACACTACTAGTGGAAACCCGAGCACGGGATCTGGATAGAGAGGTATACCAGGACCCTGATGGTGATCGCTACCTCATACCAGGTGAAAGAGTCTTTGATAACGCAGCGGATGATCTGGAGAAAATAGCGGTATCGAAACGGTGGACGAGTCTGTTGCCGCAAAAAAAGGTAGTCAGGACTGATCTTCAGCCATTCGAACAAGAAACACAGCCATTGGCAAAGATCTGGTGCGTTAAGATGGAAGAGGATACGCATCAGCCCAATGAGCTGAATAGTCAGATGAGGGTCATGAAGACGTACTTGAAGGCGAGATACAGACTCCCGGATCTTCTAAGGGCGCAGAGAAATGACCGCATGACAAGCAACCTGAAAAATTGGATCGAGAATGGTTCTCCAGACAAAGGGGACCTTGAAGAAGACAGTTACCGTATCCTGAGACAGTACTTCATGCAGAAAGAGGGAAGGTTATACTTGAACAAGGACGGGATTGTGGCTTGCAAGAGAAGAGGTGAAAACAATGTCCTATACAAGTATAACGCGATAGTGTTGCCGCAACTCTATCAGACAGAACTCTTGTTCAGGTCGCATGATCAGATGGGCCATCAGGGGATCGACAAAGTGTATCAGAGGATCCTGAAGCGCTTTGAGTGGCCTGGAATGAAAAAGGCATGCGAGAAGGGGGTAACAGCATGTCTGTCATGCCAACAGGTCAAGGATCCAAGGAAGTTGCGATTTCCTTTACAATGGGAATCAATGATGGTGTGCTTGTTTACTACTCTCTGGCAGAAGTTCAATTGCGCGGTACTGACCATTTGCACTGTGCCAATGAATGCGAGGAGTTTGACTGCGACAGGGAGAAGGCACAACGAAGGAGTAGTCAGGTGGAATAACATCCTAAGGAATCTCGCAAGTCGGAATGCCGGAAGGATGATCCTCATGGACATTGAACATGAGTTGAGAGCTATGGATCAGGCCAGGCTGACTACGAACGGCATCCACTTCGATAATATAGAAGGACAGGCTTGGTTGAACAGAGTCTTCCAAGAGCAAAGGAGGAGTTGGAATCAATGCTGGGAAGGTAGTTCATGGGATACGTGAGTGGGAACTTCAGTGACTTTGAGAGACAGAAACAGAGAGGATCAATCGTTACAGATTACAATACAGTAGACGAGAATGATTAAGTCCACCGAGTGATAATGGAAGTGGAACCATTACTGGAAGCTTCGGGAAAGCGTAATTGGAGGAGCATCATGTTGACACATGATGAGTTTCCCTGCCACTGCTTGCTGCAAACATGGTGGTATACCGGGCGTAGTAATCTGGTGTTGATCTGGGACTCTGGAGTTGACCAGACTCATCACAGCCCATAACAATAGTGATAGTGGGAGTTATGATGGCGATAAGGTGGCTGGAGGCTCATGTGAGAGAGAACAATAGACAGGAGGCGCCAACGCGAGAACAATTGCAGAAGTTGGATTGTCTAAAAGATTTAGATCTTTTTGAGACAACGTGTAAGATTCTGAACATTCCTATGGAAGTAAAAAAGATATGGGCAAGAAGACGACTGATGCCATGGTTTAGAGCCAACATGACTGCATGGTTGTACGAGTATGCAAAAAAGCATATGTCGAAGCACGGCAGAGTGTACAGTGGGTATCAGCTGGACACTGAGGCAAGAGCTTTCAAGCGAGCTTTTGTGGCTCATCGAAATGCTGTGACCACCGCGGTGAAGAGAATTTCCAGGACAAGTGAACGTAGTGGAAAGGAAAAAGATGAGATGTTGAAGGAAGATTTGGAGAGAAACGTGACGTTGAGTCTCCACAACAGCTTCTGCAGGAACAGAGAATCTAACGTGGATCCCCTACCTTGTTGTAAACAGAGGGTAGAAGAGCGGAAGTGTTGGAAGACTGCTTCCAACAGCGTCAGAATAGCTAACGATGTGTTGCAAGACACAGAAACTGAAAATGCAGAGTCAATGTAACAGGCGGAGGAGACGGAACATTGACGAATGGCCGTAGAGAAAAGATGCAAAAAGAACCAAAATTAGAAGAATTTAGAAGTTTTAGAACTTCTAAACGACGAAAAAAGAAGAAACAAAGAGGTGACAAAAGAACGAAAAAGCTTTTAAAAAAGTTGAGGGGACCCTTCATGATTACGGAGGTGCACCAGGAGGGACGCTTTTATAGACTGAGTACTGGCCGAGCCGCTCATTACGAAAACATTAAGCGACACAATCCATCAACAGAAGACTGTTGTATACCTGCAGACATGGAAGAAGGGTATTATCTAATGATGGACCCTGCTTGTGAGGTCAATGAGAAGGGCACCAGGGAAAAGAACGATGGAAATGAGGTCATAAAGGAGGGAACAAGTACACCACTGGACCTGGACCCAAATGACGTGATTGAAGCGGACGATGAAACTTTACCCTACGCAGAGGAGGACTGGCAGGACCCTGAACAAAGGGAGGTTCCTAAGAACTTGGAACCGGATCTTCCGTTCACGATACAGACTCTTCAGAATGACAGGACAAGATCCAAGAAGAAATATAACCCTTACGGCGACGATTTTGTAGTGGACAGGATAGACCTAAAGAAGATAGGGGGAAAAAGTAGTGGGCCTAGAAGAAATAACTGTGTCACAGGACATTGACATAGTCGATGATCATGACGATGAGTGGATCGATGACCGGTCAAAACCCGAGGCGGAATTCGACGACGAGCAACAGCAGTCAAATGAACAAGACTTGACGAATCTGCGTGTATTGGAATGGCTGAACGAAATGACGTCGGACCCAAAGGAGACCAGTGTCACGATTCAAGATGTAGATCGTGAAAGAATGAAATACATGAAAACCGAACAAAAAGATCCTTCCTGGGCTGCCCAGGAGGGGCAACTACTCATTCCGGCTTCCAATCTCGATTTGATACCCGGTACGCGATCGACGGGGACGTCGATGGATGTTTTTGTCCGGGGAATGCAGCTAGGACTTACCCACACTGAAAATTTATTAACAAAAAAATTAAGAATAGCAAGAGAGACAGGAGACTTAGAAGCAGAAACAGGCGAAGAACCTAAGAAACCTGACATAGGGAGGGTAGTTGAGTCCTATTTTAACTTACCAAATGAATATTCAAGTAGCATAATACTAACAGACAGCGATGTCATACTCACGGAGAGAACATGTGCAATAGCAATCACAGCAGACATGAGTTTTAAGACAGCGTTAGCAGCAGATTTTAAGAGAGAATATAAAAACATAGAATTCCTTTCGAAGCAAAGACCAGGAATAGGGGGCGTAGCAGCCTTGCCTCCGGCGGCGTCACAGATACCGGGAAAATACCTATGTTTCTTAGTGACACGGGCGACGGAGAAGCGGCACGTAGACCTGGAAAACCTAGTCTTGTCCTTGACGAGATTGAGAGAATTCCTCGTGGAAAGGGATGTGAAGGAGCTTTCGCTTCCAGTGTACAAACCGAACAGAGGACGACTGCATCCTCGAGAACTGTACGCGCTCATACACGTAATCTTCTCTGATACTAATGTACAAGTATACTTACATAAGAAATATTACTTGAGTATAGGCTGAGTTAAGGTGACATGCAAGAGGGTGTCAGACTAAATTAGGTAATGTGTGTTATGTTATGTTATGTGTTATGTTATTAAGGTCCTGGGTAAGAAGGAGCTAGTGACCTCGAACAACTGAATAACGATCTTAGGAATAGATCCAAAGTTTGGACTGTCCAATCTTAGGTCGAATTCAAAATTTTTAGAGACCGATTGATTTTAATAAACTTTAGGATCAAAATCTTTTTATCTGACTGTTTTAAACAAACTTTTACAAAGTTAAGGTGAAACCGGCAAGTGTGATTTTCATGACCTCTTTTCTAGATCCTGATTGATCATTTAATTGCTCACTTGAGTCAAACCTTGAATCAAATCAAATAAAAACATGAGAATAGAATGGATAATTTCAACTTGGATGAATTGATGGACCGATGCATATGTAGGACCGATGGTAGATGCGATCTATCGTCGGCTAATGGATCGAGACTTCGCTCTGGAGGACCCAGAGGTAGTCATGTTGCTGACCGCCCTGATAAACATCTTGGCGCATGACAACCGTGGGGGACGCCCAACGGAAGTCCTATTGATGGCAGCATACGGAGAAAGGGGAGTACTAGACCGCCCGAACATGAGAGTGATGAGGTGGAGAAACGGGGCTCTCTCAGGGAGTGACTTGGCGAATGAGCCTGGATTAGGAAGTTCTAGGACTTATCAACCAGGTGAAATGCCTTTGCCCTCCAAGCCCAAGCCTGGGCTGAGGAGAATGCATCAAGAGATGAACAGCGAGGCTGCCTCGTCTAGTTCACCACTGAGAATAGCTGTGCCAACAAAGAGGGCGAGAGTAGAACAAAGGGTTTAAACGAATCAAACCATGCAAGATCTAGATGGGATGAAGGATGAGCTGGAAAGGATCAGGAAGGAGCTGGATGAAGTGACTAAGACTATGCTCATTACGGAGGACGACAGAGACATGTGGAAGAAATTGTTTGAAGACTGCATAAAGAAGCAGGGTGAAGAAATTAAGCGCTTGAGGCGGGACTACAAGCAGCGATCGGAACGGGTGGCATTGACTACAGCCGTGGAAAAAGTGATACCTGCAAGGAGTATTCCTCGTGGGCAGTCCCCGATGGAGCTCTTGACGCCTCGAGAGATGATTCAGACAACGGAAACGAGACCCGCGACAACAACAGGTCGAGTGACGATCCCGGACCCAAGTGACAACTTGGGTGACCCAGTCGTGGAACAAACGGTGAGGAAGCTGATAGATACAGCTGGACGACTAGTCGCCAACAAGAATGCGCCAGGTATCGGGGTGACTGCACCCTATGGAACGATCGACGATACGGGCAGAGTACGACTCTCCCAAAGCGTGATGACCAGACAGTGAGTTAGCGACACAACGCCACCAATGGGGAGCTCTAAGGTCCCAGAGAGGAGGATACGAAAGATGCCGGCGAAGAAAGTGTAATAGATGTACAGTAGAACAATCAGTTGAAGTATAACTTCACAGGAGTTCCAGAGGCGGATTCGAGAGCTTGCTTCAATCGAGCGACCTGGAACCCGGCAGTGAACCTGCAGCAACTACCGCTGGGGACATCACATCTGATACTGGGAGATAGCTTAGTCAGAGTACTCTCGAACTTGAGAACCTCTTGGGTCACCACGGTGATGGCCTTCGGAGACGCGACCATAGCCCAGTGATTTCGGATGATGGAGTTGATGTACCCAGGGAGAATCCCTAATGTAATGATCCTAGTGGGAACAAATAACATCTCGAGAAGCTCGGATGAGGATGAAGCACTATGGGAATCAATGATGGTGTGCTTGTTTACTACTCTCTGGCAGAAGTTCAATTGCGCGGTACTGACCATTTGCACTGTGCCAATGAATGCGAGGAGTTTGACTGCGACAGGGAGAAGGCACAACGAAGGAGTAGTCAGGTGGAATAACATCCTAAGGAATCTCGCAAGTCGGAATGCCGGAAGGATGATCCTCATGGACATTGAACATGAGTTGAGAGCTATGGATCAGGCCAGGCTGACTACGAACGGCATCCACTTCGATAATATAGAAGGACAGGCTTGGTTGAACAGAGTCTTCCAAGAGCAAAGGAGGAGTTGGAATCAATGCTGGGAAGGTAGTTCATGGGATACGTGAGTGGGAACTTCAGTGACTTTGAGAGAAAGAAACAGAGAGGATCAATCGTTACAGATTACAATACAGTAGACGAGAATGATTAAGTCCACCGAGTGATAATGGAAGTGGAACCATTACTGGAAGCTTCGGGAAAGCGTAATTGGAGGAGCATCATGTTGACACATGATGAGTTTCCCTGCCACTGCTTGCTGCAAACATGGTGGTATACCGGGCGTAGTAATCTGGTGTTGATCTGGGACTCTGGAGTTGACCAGACTCATCACAGCCCATAACAATAGTGATAGTGGGAGTTATGATGGCGATAAGGTGGCTGGAGGCTCATGTGAGAGAGAACAATAGACAGGAGGTGCCAACGCGAGAACAATTGCAGAAGTTGGATTGTCTAAAAGATTTAGATCTTTTTGAGACAACGTGTAAGATTCTGAACATTCTTATGGAAGTAAAAAAGATATGGGCAAGAAGACGACTGATGCCATGGTTTAGAGCCAACATGACTGCATGGTTGTACGAGTATGCAAAAAAGCATATGTCGAAGCACGGCAGAGTGTACAGTGGGTATCAGCTGGACATTGAGGCAGGAGCTTTCAAGCGAGCTTTTGTGGCTCATCGAAATGCTGTGACCACCGCGGTGAAGAGAATTTCCAGGACAAGTGAACGTAGTGGAAAGGAAAAAGAAGAGATATTGAAGGAAGATTTGGAGAGAAACGTGACGTTGAGTCTCCACAACAGCTTCTGCAGGAACAGAGAATCTAACGTGGATCCCCTACCTTGTTGTAAACAGAGGGTAGAAGAGCAGAAGTGTTGGAGGACTGCTTCCAACAGCGTCAGAATAGCTAACGATGTGTTGCAAGACACAGAAACTGAAAGTGCAGAGTCAATGTCACAGGCGGAGGAGACGGAACATTGACGAATGGCCGTAGAGAAAAGATGCAAAAAGAAACAAAATTAGAAGAATTTAGAAGTTTTAGAACTTCTAAACGACGAAAAAAGAAGAAACAAAGAGGTGACAAAAGAGAAGGAGTTAAAACTCTGAATTGTTTTATGTGTGTGGGAAAACTCAAGTGAAAAACGAAGCAACCAAGTTGTAATTGAAAACTGAAACATTTAGTTGAGTTTTGAACATTAAAGAATTTGTTGCACTTATAAATTTGCATTTTGATTTTAGTTAGTGGATTTAGAGACACTTACTATTTATTTAGAAAGGCTTGAGCAAAGAGTATATTTAAATTTTCCAGCCTGCATGACTGTTTTTAATCAACTGATCACTTTGTGGTGACATGAAAGGCTTGGGTAATCTCTTGAAGAGGGAGATTGTTTCATTGTTCTTTCTAACCACAGAGTTCCTTAATTTTAATATTCAGGACAATAACAACTAAAATTTCCGAAGGGAAGAAGCATAGTAGGATAATTTTAGCTTGTTGGTTGGCAGGACTGTCCTGCAAACTAACACCTTTTAAAACCTAGGAGAAAAAGTTTTAAATCAGGGCAATGACGTTGAAAGTCAGAAAAAATGTTTTATTTTAAGTCATATCCTCAAAGTGCAGATTAGCGAATAAAGTTAGAAGGCTATAGCAATTTAGTGTGATGCCATTTATATTCTGCAGTGAGTCGATATGACGCGGGTAAAAGTAATTTCGTGCATTTTGTAAATTTTGTTCGATGACATTATATCAATTTTACGAATATTGCGAGATTCAATGGGGACATTGACCGGGCTGTCCGGGGAGTATGTGACATTCGACCATAATGGACGAAAAAGCAGTTTCGAGTTTTTAGCAGCGAAACTTCCGAATTGGCGGTCTTGAAGGATTAAGAGCGTTATTTAGACGATTGGACAAATCGTGAAGGCTGAAGGATCCGGATATTCCTAAATTTTAAAAATTCGATATGATGACGTAATAATTCTGAGAAACGTCAAAAACGGCCATTTTAGAGAAAAACCAAAATAGAAAAACAACAACGAAAGTTGCGACGGCGACAACAACGAGAATATTGAGAATCAGAATCGGAGAAAAGCAGAAGTAGCAGAGACTGCTCCGAGTTGCTGTGAACAACGGCCGTTGTGAACAACGGTGAAGGGTAGAAGACAGCCTTCTGGAAGGAAAATAAGGGTCTTATTTCCCCGGATTCAAGAATCCGGAGGAGTCTCGGGACTGGAACTCATATCTTTTTATACAAACTTTTAGCTTCCCTATTAAGTCCTGAATTGAATTTAATTAACATCTGAATTCATTTTACGAGGATGAGAAGCTAGGAGTTGGGGGAAAGGGTTGATCCATCTTCGATGGAGATGATGATTTTTATCTACTGAACAAAAACAATAGTAATATAAAAAGTAGTAGTAGCCCTGATTTTAAGAGTGACCTCCTGGTCTGGGGATACTGAGACCCAGCCATGGGCTCACTATTTTTGCATGTAATTAAGTTAATTTGAGCGTTTTGGTCGAAGCCGGAGAACAGTAACGTTTTTGTCGACCCGATGTTGAAAAGATCACCAAAAGAACTGGCTTGGTAGAGACGGTGAAAAGCATGTAGAGCTCTGTTGAGACGTTGGCCAGTCGTCTGAGAACCTAGCTTTATTTTCCGTCGATATGTACTTCCGGGCGAATGTTACACTTTCAACTCCAGTTCATTCTGTGCAGGTGTTAATTTCATCAATCTGGTTGACTTGATTCCCAACCATCTGACTCTCTTAAGTTCTATCCACGGTGCGTATTCATAGGTTTCAAAAGAAGACTAAATTAGCCGAGTACCGGTATAAGGTCGCCGTTGTGTGCGCTATGCGCGCGTCGCCTCTTTGCGGCGACAACCGGCTCTAAATTTTGTATGGAGTCCTGCCCTTTGGTGGCAAGCTCGCAACACGTTGGCGCGGCTGCGGCGGTCACTATTCTGCAGTTTGAGTTTATGTTGCTTGAACAGTATAAAATCAATTTAGAACTTCGTTGGCTCAAATTTCAACAAATCAGAGTTCAAAAAGATAAATATTGGAACTTATCCGACTGATTTTTTATTTTGGGAGATTTTTTATTTCACCCTATCCACATTATACTTTACTCTTCCGTGTCTAGAAAATTCCGAGGATTTTGATGGGTAATGTGATGAAAAGAATCTTGGCTGTATCCTCGGTTACTATGATACTTCCGACCTTCTGACTATTTGAATAATTAAAAAACTTCCAAAATTTTTTTTTCAAAAAAAGAGCATGTTTCCTAATGGTGAAGGCATATTTTCTAATTTTTTTTGCCATCCTTCCGAATTAGTGAATATGGCGAGGGAACATCTGCTATACTCCTCCTTAGAATTTAAAGACGGCTTAAAATTTTCAATGTAGAGTGCTTCCAGGTTTTCCAATATCACTAGGTCTTTTCTTCGTTTGAGGATAGATGTGTCGTAAACCTGCGTACCGCAACAAGCCCCAAGATATCTGGCTACTGTTGCAGAAGACATCAAGTGCTCAGAATGTAATGTTTTGAAATGTCGAGCCGTCGTAGGGTGCCTGAAAACCCACAGGAATGCTGCGGATTCTGGGCTCCGCTGCAGAAGATGTTTCTTGACAGTAGATTTACCCATCCAAATGCTCCCAGCAATAGAAAAAAAAACACTTTAATTGCACATCAAAATTGATTTCAATACACAAGTGTATGTCAAATGTTTTCTGTTTTTTTTCTATCAGTTCATAAAAATATTATAACATCATTAGATACACATAGTTACAATAACAATAAACAAAACAAAATCGTTTACAATTATCGATGATTACTTTTCACCTGAGAGCTTCAAGGTGGTTTATAATAAATATTATTATATAAACTTGAAGCTTTTCCATGAAACTTTACCATGAGTTGCCACAGAGGGGTCTTCTTTAAATAATAATAAATAATAATTCTTGAATTTTATCTTTGCTGTTCTGTATGTTACAATGTCTTTAAAGTTGACTTTATCATCTGTTAGTTTGTTCCAGATTATGACGGACTTTTTAAAGAAGGAATTTTCTATGTATTGCCCATTGTATCTGTCGCCGAAATATAATTTTTTGTTTCTTGTATTAATATCTATTTGGTGGTTATCATACTCAATGTTATAATAGGCTGGCAATAATTGATGTTGTATTTTCCAAAAGTGACATAATTTTCTATTGTCCAGAAACATTGTTACTGGTGATATATTGTGTTTCAGCTTCAAGTCTGAAGATGAGTCGTATTTTGCACAATCGCAGCAAGTTTTTACTGCCCAGCTTAACTGTTTTTCCAGAGATATCATTAGGTTAGCGGATATTCCACTTAAAAGAATTGCTGGGTAATGCAAATGACTAATTACCAGTGCATGCATTATCAAGAGTCTTGTTTTCACTGGCAATGGCTTTTTGATTGATTGAAGTGTTTTTATTCCGCATGCCATTTTCCTGAGAGTATTTTTGATATCATCTTGGAATGTGAGGAAGCTGACACCACTGCTCAATTCACACGATAATCAGAAGAAAAGGAGTGATAATGACAGAGTTTTGCAGGTAGAGCATGCCTCTTTCACTCCCTTGATTTTTGCAACTAATGGTGCAATGGGTGAAGAAGCAGAGAAATACCACAATCTTAGCTGAAAAAATGAGTGAGAAGATGGATTGCTCTTATGCCGATTCGATGAGCCACATTCGAAAGAAACTGTTCTTTTCCATTTTGTAGACTGCTCTGATCGAACTGCGGGGTCATAGAAAGAAAGAGTCTTTTCCTTCGCAAAGTGTTTACTGTACTAATGCAACTTCTATTTTGTATCATAACTAAATTGTTCCTTCTTATGATTCTGTTATAATTTGTTTTATCAATTGTGAAGTTGGTATTCTCCAGCACGCATTCTCAAGAAAAACCAGCACGCACTATCTTGATGTCAAGAAAAGGTAAAGCGACATCCTGTTCTCTCTCGATGGTTAACCGGAGATGATCCAGCTTGTTGGCACGTTCCAACAGGTTATCAGTCTCTGATTGTCTGGCGATGCTAGAGCCTGGCTTAGCTTGTCGAATCTCGGCATTCGATAAACCAGAACATCGTTGATAAACTTATTAAATAGTGCCTTTTAAGATTGCATGAAATGAGGGCAGCCGTGGTGGCCCTATAATGATTATCCTTGGCGCGAGTTTTCTCTTCAGAGCACTTAATTCTCAAGAATATCAAAAAAAGAGACGCTTGAGAAGCCTTAGGCGTAAATCAATCAGCCATCATAAGCGGCCTCAATTGTCATCGAAGGACACCAAAAGCGAGAAAGTCAATCTTCACGAATATCAGAGAGGCGGAACCAACAGAAGAGTTTGTTATTTGGCACGACGCAATACAATAAACAACTCTCTCTCACCCCACTTCAACAACTTTGACTCACCTCTAACTGGACCAGAGCTGGCTGATTCTTTGAAGACTGTCTCATCTCGTATTCGATCAATCATATACTGCCAAAGGACTGAAACCTCAAACATCTATCGAGATTTGAAAAACGCTGGACTCCCTGTAGTAGACGTGGTAAAGATTATTGCTTCACGAAAAGGCGACATCAGTGAAGCGTTAAAGCAGCTATAAAAACGATAGCATCAACCATCAGCATTAGAATTAAAAACTTTCTACGTTTTCCTGCGTTACGACGGATACGAACAAAAATTCTGCAAGATGAAAACACGACTTTCTGCACGTCGAAGGAGAAACTTCAAGCTAAAGATTCTTGTGGACCAAGAATTGTTTCCAATTCCAAAGAATTTTCGTATTTATTTGAAACCGGGACAAGCGCGAAAAATCCGAAAGAAATCGAATCAAAAACCGACCAACTTACGACGAATCTTCAAAACTCAAAGATTCAAATCAGTAATAACAGTTTGTTGAACAAACTCTAGTGACCGCTCTTGTCAGCAAGTTACGGATTTTGGACTACACACTTTTTTTTCCCAAGTAAGTGTTTAGCCATAATCATAAAACAAGGCTAAAATCTGCAACAGATGCAGCAAAAGAGGGCCAAAAGTTTTGTAACACCTGTAAGTTTGAAATATCTGCCGATGAGGTTGATTTTCACTGCTTCAGTTGTGAAGTCAATTTTCATTTGACAAAAAGATGTACGGCACTAAATGATGCAGTGCTCCTAGGCGTAAAAGAGCTGGGAAATAATGAACATCTTCTGTGCAATGACTGTGTGGCGCGAAAACAGCGAGATCGGATCATAGAATCAGCTGCAAAAATTTAACAACCCAAAGATGATAAACAACTGAAATCTCTACAAACAGAGGTAACAGAAATCAAAAAACAATATCCGAGCAAAAAGAATCCTTCGTAAAGCAACCACTTCCAAAACAATCTCATATAGGAGCAGAACATCCAACACCAAAGAAAACCGTGGAAGCCGAAACCCCCGAAGGCATACGAGTAAGAAAGAGGTGTGCCTGAAAATTCTTCAAAACTTGCCCGTGAGCGAAATGAGCATGATATGAAAGAGATATCCAATTTGACGTTCTTATCAATCGAATGTGAGATCACTGAATTAAAACGTATCGGCTTCTATCAAGAGGGAAGAGCAAGGACAAATAATTTTCACAGTTGCAAATAAATTCCTTAGACGACTGATTCTACTGTCCATCAGCAAGCTTAAGGAGTAGGACAAATTAGTATTTGTAAGTAAAGAACTCAACGCTGAAGAAGCAAAACAAGAACGTCTGATACTTATGAAACGCCGAGAAATGATTGAAGCTGGAATATTACGGAAGGAACTCAAAATTCGCGATCTAAAATTAAATAAGAAAGACGGGAATGACTGGGTAGAAGTCAAAAACGACGAGGAATCGTCGTCATGACTCGTCGCAAACCGTTTTGAAAACAGTACCCACCTACTTTTGTAAAATGTAAGGAGTCTTGTAGACTTTGTTAAACGCATGGACTTTTGAAATGTCGTAACAAACTGCGATCACTTCAAAATTATCTGCTTGACGGAAACCTGGTTAGTACCAGAAATACCCGATAATGCTCTCTTTCTCAATAACTTCGTCATACATCGAAATGATTGTAATACGGTTAATGGCCAAACAAAGCATGGTGGGTTGCTTTTTTCAGTACACAATAGTATTCAACACGGGCGATTAATTATTGATTCAAAATTCACTGGTACAGTACTTGTTCAGCTTGAATTTAATGACTACTTGTTCAGCTTGAATTTAATGACATCATAAGCGGCCTCAATTGTCATCGAAGGACACCAAAAGCGAGAAAATCAATCTTCACGCATATCAGAGAGGCGGAACCAACAGAAGAGTTTGTTATTTGGCACGACGCAATACAATAAACAACTCTCTCTCACCCCACTTCAACAACTTTGGCTCACCTCTAACTGGAATAGAGTTGGCTGATTCTTTGAAGACTGTCTCATCTCGTATTCGATCAATCATATACTGCCAAAGGACTGAAACCTCAAACATCTATCGAGATTTGAAAAACGCTGGACTCCCTGTAGTAGACGTGGTAAAGATTATTGCTTCACGAAAAGGCGACATCAGTGAAGAGTTAAAGCAGCTATACAAACGGTTGCATCAACCCTCAGCATTAGAATTAAAAACTTTCTACGTTTTCCTGCGTTACGACGGATACGAACAAAAAATCTGCAAGATGAAAACACGACTTTCTGCACGTCGAAGGAGAAACTTCAAGCTAAAGATTCTTGTGGACCAAGAATTGTTTCCAATTCCAAAAAAATTTCGTATTTATTTGAACCCGGGACAAGCGCGAAAAATCCGAAAGAAATCGAAGCAAAAACCGACCAACTTACGACGAATCTTCAAAACTCAAAGACTCAAATCAGTAATAACAGTTTGTTGAACAAACTCTAGTGACCACTCTTGTAAGTGAGTTAAGGATTTTGTAATACAAATTTAAAAAGGTTTTTCTTGCAGTAATTATTTTTTGTGGCTTAAATTCTAGTGACCGGTCTTGTCAGCGAGTTACAGATTTTGAGTTACAGGATATCTAAAGAATTTGTGGTAAAAAAGCTAGTGACCGCTCTTGACAGCGAGTTACAGATTTTGGACAAGACTTCTAGAAAGGATATTTAAAGAGTTTGTGTTGAAAATCTAGTGACCGCTCTTGTCAGCGAGTTACGGATTTTGGACTACAGACTTTTTTTCCGAAGTAAGTGTTTAGCCATGTCTCATAAAACAAGGCTAAAATCTGCAACAGATGCAGCAAAAGAGGGCCAAACGTTTTGTAACACCTGTAAGTTTGAAATATCTGCCGATGAGGTTGATTTTCACTGCTTCAGTTGTGGAGTCAATTTTCATTTGACAAAAGGATGTACGGCACTAAATGATGCAGCGCTCCTAGGCGTAAAAGAGCTGGGAAATAATGCACATCTTCTGTGCAATGACTGTGTGGCGCGAAAACAGCGAGATCGGATCATAGAATCAGCTGCAAAATTTTAACAACCCAAAGATGATAAACAACTGAAATCTCTACAAACAGAGGTAACAGAAATCAAAAAGCAATATCCGAGCTAAAAGAATCCTTCGTAAAGCAACCACTTCCAAAACGAACTCATATAGGAGCAGAACATCCAACACCAAAGAAAACCGTGGAAGCCGAAACCCCCGAAGGCATACGAGTAAAAAGTGTGCCTGAAAATATTTCAAAACTTGCCCGTGAGCGAAATGAGCGTGATATGAAAGAGATATCCGATTTGATGACGTTTTTATCAATCGAATATGAGATCACTGAATTAAAACGTATCGGACCCTATCAAGTGGGAAGAGCAAGGACAAATAGTTTTCACAGTTGCAAATAAATTCCACAGACGACTGATTCTCTTGTTCATCAGCAAGCTTAAGGAGTAGGACAAATTAGTATTTGTAAGTAAAGAACTCAACGCTGAAGAAGCAAAACAAGAACGTCTGATACTTAAGAAACGCCGAGAAATGATTGAAGCTGGAATATTACGGAAGGAACTCAAAATTCGCGACCTAAAATTAAATAAGAAAGACGGGAATGACTGGGTAGAAGTCAAAAACGACGAGTAATTGTCGTCATGACTCGCCGGAAACCTTCTTGAAAACAGTACCCACCTACTTTTGTAAAATGTAAGGAGTCTTGTAGACTTTGTTAAACGCATGGACTTTTGAAATGTCGTAACAAACTGCGATCACTTCAAAATTATCTGCTTGACGGAAACCTGGTTAGTACCAGAAATACCCGATAATGCTCTCTTTCTCAATAACTTCGTCATACATCGAAATGATTGTAATACGGTTAATGGCCAAACAAAGCATGGTGGGGTGCTTATTTCAGTACACAATAGTATTCAACACCGGCGATTAATTATTGACTCAAAATTCACTGGTACAGTACTTGTTCAGCTTGAATTTAATGACTACAGATGTCTCCTATGCTGTATCTGCAGTGCCCCTAAAATCAGTCCATACAGGCATTCGCGAATTCTTCTACTGGAGCTTCTTGAATGCTTAGACGAACTGAGCAGGAATCACGTCACCAACCTTACAATGCTTGTAGGTGACATCAATTTTGATAACACAAACTGGCATCAGATGGAGTCCTCAAATTTGGATGAAGCACTGGTACTAGAGGAGCTGTTTGAACACAATTACCAGCAATTGATCGCAGGTGCTTAAAAGCAACTTGATGTCATTCTAGTCAACATTACAGAACCAATACAAAACGTAAGTGTAGATAATTACGTTTAGATAATTACGAAACTATTTAAATCCGATCATCAGCCCTTCTAGCTCAAACTAAGTTTAAATGATTGGTTCAAAGTTACAAAAACCTGGCCTGAAAAAGAAGATTTTAGCATAATTTTGTTCAAAAAAGCGAATAAGAATGAAATCAGATTTTACATTGCTTAAAATCCTTTCTTGCCTTGCTGCTTCAGCAATGTCGACGTTGTAGTTGATTAATGGTATGATTGGCTACATAAGATATTGGAAAAACATATACCCAAAAAGACAAAACACCGAATGAGTTTTTCTCCTTGGGTCAGCAATGAAACATCAAATGCAATAAAAAGGCGGAATACAATGAGAAAATGGATGAATAAAAAACCGTCCCCGAATAAATACCTAAAGCTGGCAACACTTGAATTAAGAGTAAGTGAACTTTTAAAGGAAAATCGAAAAGAATTTGAACATTTAGTTTTCGAAAATGGAACATTTTCACAAATACAAAAGTATTTGAAGAGCATTCAAAAATAATCTCAACTTCCCTCAGAAATGTACTAAAATGATCAGATCCCTGTCACCGATAAAGAAAAAAGCCAAGCTCTTTAATGCTCATTCAATCAGTCTTTACTAATTCGGATTATCAAAGAAGGCATCCATATGATACCAGTTTGATAACACAAACTGGCATCATATGGAATCCTCAAATTTGGAGTCCACTGGTACTAGAGGAGTTGTTTGAACACAATTACCAGCAATTGATCGCAGGTGCTTAAAAGCAACTTGATGTCATTCTAGTCAACAATACAGAACCAATACTAAACGTAAGTGTAGATAATTACGTTAAGAAACTATTTAAATCCGATCATCAGCCATTCCAGCTCAAACTAAGTTTAAATGATTGGTTCAAAGTGACAAAAACCTTGCCTGAAAAAGAAGATATTGGCATGTTTTCGTTCGAAAAAGCGAATTGGAATGAAATCGGATTATACATTGTGCAAAATCCTTTCTTGCCTTACTGCTTCAGCAATGTCGACGTTGTAGTTGATTAATGGTATGATTGGCTACATAAGATATTGGAAAAACATATACCCAAAAAGACAAAACACCGAATGAGTTTACCTCCTTGGGTCAGCAATGAAACATCAAATGCAATAAAAAGGCGGAATACTATGAGAAAATGGATGAATAAAAAACCGTCCCCGAATAACTACCTAAAGCTGGCAACACTTGAATCAAGAGTAAGTGAACTTTTAAACGAAGATCGAAAAGAATTTGAACACTTAGTTTTCGAAAATGGAACATTTTCACAAATACAAAAGTATTTGAAGAGCATTCAAAAATAATCTCAACTTCCCTCAGAAATGTACTAAAATGATCAGATCGCTGTCACCGATAAAGAAAAAAGCGAAGCTCTTTAATGCTCATTCAATCAGTCTTTACTAATTCGGATTATCAAAGAAGGCATCCATATGATACCAGTTTGATAACACAAACTGGCATCATATGGAATCCTCAAATTTGGAGTCCACTGGTACTAGAGGAGTTGTTTGAACACAATTACCAGCAATTGATCGCAGGTGCTTAAAAGCAACTTGATGTCATTCTAGTCAACATTACAGAACCGATACAAAACGTAAGTGTAGATAATTACGTTTAGATAATTACGAAACTATTTAAATCCGATCATCAGCCCTTTAGCTCAAACTAAGTTTAAATGATTGGTTCAAAGTTACAAAAACCTGGCCTGAAAAAAAAAGATTTTAATATAATTTTGTTCGAAAAAGCGAATAAGAATGAAATCAGATTATACATTGCTTAAAATCCTTTCTTGCCTTGCTGCTTCAGCAATGTCGACGTTGTAGTTGATTAATGGTATGATTGGCTACATAAGATATTGGAAAAACATATACCCAAAAAGACAAAACACCGAATGAGTTTACCTCCTTGGGTCAGCAATGAAACATCAAATGCAATAAAAAGGCGGAATACTATGAGAAAATGGATGAATAAAAAACCGTCCCCGAATAACTACCTAAAGCTGGCAACACTTGAATCAAGAGTAAGTGAACTTTTAAACGAAGATCGAAAAGAATTTGAACACTTAGTTTTCGAAAATGGAACATTTTCACAAATACAAAAGTATTTGAAGAGCATTCAAAAATAATCTCAACTTCCCTCTCAGAAATGTACTAAAATGATCAGATCGCTGTCACCGATAAAGAAAAAAGCGAAGCTCTTTAATGCTCATTCAATCAGTCTTTACTAATTCGGATTATCAAAGAAGGCATCCATATGATACCAGTTTGATAACACAAACTGGCATCATATGGAATCCTCAAATTTGGAGTCCACTGGTACTAGAGGAGTTGTTTGAACACAATTACCAGCAATTGATCGCAGGTGCTAAAAAGCAACTTGATGTCGTTCTAGTCAACAATACAGAACCAATACTAAACTTAAGTGTAGATAATTACGTTAAGAAACTATTTAAATCCGATCATCAGCCATTCCAGCTCAAACTAAGTTTAAATGATTGGTTCAAAGTGACAAAAACCTTGCCTGAAAAAGAAGATATTGGCATGTTTTCGTTCGAAAAAGCGAATTGGAATGAAATCGGATTATACATTGTGCAAAATCCTTTCTTGCCTTACTGCTTCAGCAATGTCGACGTTGTAGTTGATTTATGGTATGATTGGCTACATAAGATATTGGAAAAACATATACCCAAAAAGACAAAACACCGAATGAGTTTTTCTCCTTGGGTCAGCAATGAAACATCAAATGCAATAAAAAGGCGGAATACTATGAGAAAATGGATGAATAAAAAACCGTCCCCGAATAACTACCTAAAGCTGGCAACACTTGAATCAAGAGTAAGTGAACTTTTAAACGAAGATCGAAAAGAATTTGAACACTTAGTTTTCGAAAATGGAACATTTTCACAAATACAAAAGTATTTGAAGAGCATTCAAAAATAATCTCAACTTCCCTCTCAGAAATGTACTAAAATGATCAGATCGCTGTCACCGATAAAGAAAAAAGCCAAGCTCTTTAATGCTCATTCAATCAGTCTTTACTAATTCGGATTATCAAAGAAGGCATCTATATGATACCAGTTTGATAACACAAACTGGCATCATATGGAATCCTCAAATTTGGAGTCCACTGGTACTAGAGGAGTTGTTTGAACACAATTACCAGCAATTGATCGCAGGTGCTAAAAAGCAACTTGATGTCATTCTAGTCAACAATACAGAACCAATACTAAACGTAAGTGTAGATAATTACGTTAAGAAACTATTTAAATCCGATCATCAGCCATTCCAGCTCAAACTAAGTTTAAATGATTGGTTCAAAGTGACAAAAACCTTGCCTGAAAAAGAAGATATTGGCATGTTTTCGTTCGAAAAAGCGAATTGGAATGAAATCGGATTATACATGGTGCAAAATCCTTTCTTGCCTTACTGCTTCAGCAATGTCGACGTTGTAGTTGATTTATGGTATGATTGGCTACATAAGATATTGGAAAAACATATACCCAAAAAGACAAAACACCGAATGAGTTTTTCTCCTTGGGTCAGCAATGAAACATCAAATGCAATAAAAAGGCGGAATACTATGAGAAAATGGATGAATAAAAAACCGTCCCCGAATAACTACCTAAAGCTGGCAACACTTGAATCAAGAGTAAGTGAACTTTTAAACGAAGATCGAAAAGAATTTGAACACTTAGTTTTCGAAAATGGAACATTTTCACAAATACAAAAGTATTTGAAGAGCATTCAAAAATAATCTCAACTTCCCTCAGAAATGTACTAAAATGATCAGATCGCTGTCACCGATAAAGAAAAAAGCGAAGCTCTTTAATGCTCATTCAATCAGTCTTTACTAATTCGGATTATCAAAGAAGGCATCCATATGATACCAGTTTGATAACACAAACTGGCATCATATGGAATCCTCAAATTTGGAGTCCACTGGTACTAGAGGAGTTGTTTGAACACAATTACCAGCAATTGATCGCAGGTGCTTAAAAGAAACTTGATGTCATTCTAGTCAACATTACAGAACCGATACAAAACGTAAGTGTAGATAATTACGTTTAGATAATTACGAAACTATTTAAATCCGATCATCAGCCCTTTAGCTCAAACTAAGTTTAAATGATTGGTTCAAAGTTACAAAAACCTGGCCTGAAAAAAAAAGATTTTAATATAATTTTGTTCGAAAAAGCGAATAAGAATGAAATCAGATTATACATTGCTTAAAATCCTTTCTTGCCTTGCTGCTTCAGCAATGTCGACGTTGTAGTTGATTAATGGTATGATTGGCTACATAAGATATTGGAAAAACATATACCCAAAAAGACAAAACACCGAATGAGTTTACCTCCTTGGGTCAGCAATGAAACATCAAATGCAATAAAAAGGCGGAATACTATGAGAAAATGGATGAATAAAAAACCGTCCCCGAATAACTACCTAAAGCTGGCAACACTTGAATCAAGAGTAAGTGAACTTTTAAACGAAGATCGAAAAGAATTTGAACACTTAGTTTTCGAAAATGGAACATTTTCACAAATACAAAAGTATTTGAAGAGCATTCAAAAATAATCTCAACTTCCCTCTCAGAAATGTACTAAAATGATCAGATCGCTGTCACCGATAAAGAAAAAAGCCAAGCTCTTTAATGCTCATTCAATCAGTCTTTACTAATTCGGATTATCAAAGAAGGCATCTATATGATACCAGTTTGATAACACAAACTGGCATCATATGGAATCCTCAAATTTGGAGTCCACTGGTACTAGAGGAGTTGTTTGAACACAATTGCCAGCAATTGATCGCAGGTGCTAAAAAGCAACTTGATGTCATTCTAGTCAACAATACAGAACCAATACTAAACGTAAGTGTAGATAATTACGTTAAGAAACTATTTAAATCCGATCATCAGCCATTCCAGCTCAAACTAAGTTTAAATGATTGGTTCAAAGTGACAAAAACCTTGCCTGAAAAAGAAGATATTGGCATGTTTTCGTTCGAAAAAGCGAATTGGAATGAAATCGGATTATACATTGTGCAAAATCCTTTCTTGCCTTACTGCTTCAGCAATGTCGACGTTGTAGTTGATTTATGGTATGATTGGCTACATAAGATATTGGAAAAACATATACCCAAAAAGACAAAACACCGAATGAGTTTTTCTCCTTGGGTCAGCAATGAAACATCAAATGCAATAAAAAGGCGGAATACAATGAGAAAATGGATGAATAAAAAACCGTCCCCGAATAAATACCTAAAGCTGGCAACACTTGAATTAAGAGTAAGTGAACTTTTAAAGGAAAATCGAAAAGAATTTGAACATTTAGTTTTCGAAAATGGAACATTTTCACAAATACAAAAGTATTTTAAGAGCATTTAAAAATCATCTCAACTTCCCTCATAAGTGTACTTAAATGATCAGATCGCTGTCACCGATAAAGAAAAAGCCCAACTCTTTAATGAGTTCTTTCAATCAGTCTTTACTAATTCGGATTATTATAGAACCTCCGATAACTCCAAACCTTCAAAAGTAGATAAACTCCACTTTACAAGAGAGGAAGTGCAAACTACACTTGAGAACTTGGGTATTGGGAAAGCAAAAGGTCCTGACGGTCTAGGAAATCTACTTCTTAAAAGTTTAGCTAAATATTTGGCTCCTTCACTGACACTCGTCTTTAACATAATTGGTAATAAACATGTCTACCCTTCCTTATGGAAATTGAGTATCGACTTGAGTATTGATCATAGAGAAAGACGGCGACAAACAAGACATTTCAAATTATCGTCTCATTGCGCTCTTGGCGTGCCTCTCAAAAGTTCTTGAAACATTAATTTTCGAAAAACTATACGTAGCCTTTGGACTTCATATCTGCAAAGAACAACATGGATTCACCAAATGTAAATCCACAATGACTCAAATGATCTTATATCTCAGTGAAGTATTTGACCAATTCGAATCTCCAACACTGACTGCTCTATACCTCGACTTCGAAAAGGCGTTCGACAAGGTCAGTCATGAAAAATTAATAGAAAAATTGCAAAATAATGGCATCACTGGAGGAGCTTTGGAGCTGCTTGAAAGCTACCTGGAAGGTCGAAAACACCGAGCAAAAGTTGGAAACTCGATCTCTTCAGAACTCGAAGTCAAACGTGGAGTTCCACAAGGCTCAGTACTGGGTCCTCTGTTCTTCATAATCTTTATAAATGATCTCCCAGAGTGTATCATGTCAAGTTGTTTCGGATACCCGGATGACTATAAAGTTATTGCTACCAACACGATCACTCTACAAATTGATGCGACCAGAATATGGAAATGGTGTAGCCAGAATTTGATGACATTAAACATCAGCAAATGTAAAACGCTAAACTTAAAAGAAAACGGGAGTTTTTCAATGAACGGAAAGAAACAAACACAGAAGGAAAAAGATCTGGGAATAATTGTATCGAACGACTTGACATGGACTGCAAACGCCGAAAGAAGATGTGAGAACGCAATCAAAGTATTTTTCACTATAAAACGAAACATCGCTAATGGTACAAGTTGGATTGCAACAAAGAATCTTTACCGGAGCTACATTGTCCCAATCATTTCATACGGTGCAATTCTTTGGAAACCAAATAAATCAGAATTGAGAATGATAGAAAACCTTCAGGAAAAAGCTTCGAAGTGGATCCTTGGTACCAATAGATTAGACTCTAAAGATAAAACGATTTTCAATTCTACCACTACCCTTGTATCACGAAATGCACGTTCTTTTGACATTTGTCGACATAGTGAAAGGCAGGTATAATATTGAGTAGGAATCTTTTGTTCAAGTACAATACAAATCAGAACAAAACACGAGAGCACAGGAATTGAAGTTCTATAAAACACGAATTCTGTTGAAGAAGAAACAAGAAAGTGACTTTTGGACAAGAGTTACCTTCTTAGCAAACACAGTTGCACAAAAGATAGGGATTAATCTTGGCGAATTGGAAAATCCAAAAAATAAAATCGCGGAAGTTTACAAAAATTATTTTGTCAATAAATATAATCTCGAAGATATATGCTCCTGGAGACTGACATGTAATTGTCAGAACTGCAGAAATCAACACAAACTCAAATGAACTTTGGAAAACTGGAACTCGGGAATATCTCCCCTGGGTGCTACCTTAAATTCTGATTTTGATTATTATTGTGCCATTCTGCCAGATGGCACAGCGCATTCTGATGGAGGTGGAACCGTTGCTGGGAGCCTCAGGGTATCGGACCCGAAGGAACATAGTGAGAACCCATGGGGAGTATCCTTGCCACTGCTTGGCGCAGACGTTGTGGTACCCCAAACGCGGGAATCTGATGCTAGTATGGGACGTGGAGGAGTTGTACTCTACGGGGTTGCCCGATCAGAATCAACAGGTGTCAATCGTGGTGGTTAGTGCCATGCTGGCAGTGAGATGGTGGAGTCTAACGCGGACACACCGAATTGTTACAAACCGTGCCGACTCCTGAACAGCTGAGCAACGTGAAGATGAGTCGTGAATTGGATCTTTTCAGAACCACCTGCAAGGTTCTGAGAATACCCAAAGGCATTGAAAGAATATGGTCCAGGCAAAGATTGATGCCTTGGTTCCGTGCAGTGATGACATCATGGATGTAGGAACGCGCGAAGCGTCATATGTCGAGGAGCACGGAAGCCTATCAATCTTTCCAGCTAGATATAGGACCGGGAGCCTATAAGAGAGCATTCCTGATGCACAGAAACGCGGTCACCACGGCGGTGAAGAGAGTAGCTGGAGCGCCTTGTGTAACTGAAGATGAAAAGAAATAGGTCTTAAGAGCTGACCTAGAACGAAATGTGAGCCTATGTCTTCACAACAGCTTTTGCAGGAACCGGGAGCAGAAGGTGAATGTGGACTTGCTACCTTGTTGCAAACCGAAGCTGTTGGAACAGGAGAGTTGGGGCACGGCCCGCAACTCCATGGACATGCTGGAGAAAGTCCTAGAAGACAGCGAAGCTGAAGATCAGGATGGAGAAGCGATGGAATGAAGATTATGAACAAAGAGAACAAGTGAAGACGTGATCAAAGAAGAAAAGAGAAGGAGAGAAAACTTGATTGTCTTTGTGTGTTAAAACTTGAACCAATCAACCAAGTTTTGATTATTGAACTTGTTAAACTTTTTGTTTTGATTTAGTTTGGTCAAACCAAACTTTGAGAAATGTTACAATTGTTAAAATTGTTGAAAGAAAACTTTAGTTATACTATTTATGTATATATATAGAACATAGGTGAGTATATTTACCTATTTAAACATGACTGAAGTTTTTAACTTGTGTAAGACACAATTTCACTGTGTGGCGACATGGTAAGTTTGAGTAAACTCGCTCGAGAAGGGTGGGTAACTCAATAACTTTCCTAGCCCAAGAGTTTCTTAGTTTTAATATTGAAAGGACTGCATAAATAACTGATTATACTTGGTGAATGACGTTAAGTTAATTTTAACGGGTACGTGGCCGTGCCACGTCCCACTTTTTACTCACAAAGAGCGAAAAGAAGTTTTATGGCAAGACGACGTAAGTAGTCAGAAAAGAAATTTTATCTAGGACACTCCTCATGGTGCAAATTTTGTGAAAATGTTGAAAGGCAGTGAGATGTAGTACGATGCCATTTCTGAACACGTAGTGAGTTGAGGTGGAGTAGATAAAATTCATTTTCTTATGCGATTTGTAAGATTGATTACAGAGAACTGGAACACTACTTGACGATAACCCGGTGTTATGCGATCAATAGGGACTTTGATGGGGACTTGTCCGGGGAGTATGTGCCATTCTGCCAGATGGCACAGCGCAACCTTCCGGCGACACGAAATAAAACGAATAAAGGCCTTAGGAACGAAAAAGTATTGCGAAGGAGGGTAGGAATATTCTGGAATTTTTATTTTTAAAATTTCGATTGAAGAGTGGATATTTCTCAGAAATACAAAAAAGACGGCCATTTTGACGAAAAACGACGAAAAAACAGAACAACGACAAATATTGTGGAAAACTGTCGCACAAGAGACGAAAAATACGAAGCCTCTTATCGTGGCAACAACACACGATAAGAGTCTTAGCAGTGGAGATTGGTGGAGAAGGAAGCTTCAGTGGGGAAGAAATATTCCACGGAACCCTCCCGTGCCACAAATTGGAAGAGATAAGAACGTTACCTCAGGAAGATAACGGGAGCGGAGGCTTGGTCCCCCAGAGACTGTTTTATGTGAAGGGACTAGATAAAACTAACTTTGTAGCTACTTGGATGTCGTAGAACTCTGAATTAACACCGGTATTAATTGATATTTTAGAATATGAGTAGCTAGAAAGAGGAAAGGGTCAATCCATCTCCAATGGATTTAATATAGAACTGTCACACAAAAACATAATAAACTAGGTTGTTCGAGCCGTGTTTTTAATGGCAATCACGTAGTCTGAGGATCCGAGACTCAGCTATGTGGTTGTGTTCGCATGTAAACGAAAGCTGATCAAAAGTCGTTTGACTGATGGCCTAAAAATAGTAACTTTTTACTTAGCCCTAAGCAGACCAGAAAATCAACTGGCAAGGTCGAGACGGTGAAAAACGAGTAGAATTAAGGTAACTGACGCCTGCCAGTCGTTAATAGGTACTTTTTCTACGCTCCCTCGCTGTGTAGTATTTGGGCGAATGTTACATATTATTATTATTATTAATATTATTATACCAAAAATGGAGCAAAAAATAGTGCGAAAAGCCTATGAAAAGTAGTGCTAAAATATACTCAACACATAAACTTAGTATCGCATGTGTTGACCCTACTCTGATATGGCCAAAATTGAGTTGGTAATGGTCGACATGCAGAATTTGAGTATCTGACGTTAAACTAATCTACTATTCTTCTCTGTATATTTTCCTGGTATTGCATGTAAAATTTCTCCATTACAAGTTTACAGATTGTGAACGCTGCGTGCATACTCGGCACAATATATGACAAAACAACTTTTACTAATCTATTATCTATCTATTATATATTTAAATGCCGGCTTCACTATCTCGCCATGTTTAAGCTTTTTCAACATATTATTTTTTGCATGTTTAAGCTATATCGTATATTGCAATGGTTAAGAATTTTTTTTCGATTTTCCTATTTGATTTTATTGGTTAATTTACCGAGTTTAAAGTAAGCAGCCCAATATCGAATTAGGGGTGGGAATTTGGCCTCCAATTTTGAGTGCCCGAATCATTTTAGTTAACGAGATAAGACGATTTTGAGATTTTTTCAAAAATTTCAAACAACAAAATAATTTATAAATCTTGAACTTCTCAACCCTGTAGTTGGGTGCTCTCAGAGTACTCTAAGGAGTTACAAATCTTGCCTCCAAATATGACAGTTCAAATCTTTGTAGTTTTTGAGATATGATATTTTTTGTGTTTTTTCAGAAAACTTATATTAATTTTTTTTTCGCGAAATCTGAATTTCCCAACCCTGTAGTTGGGTCCTGTCAGAGTATTCTCAAAGATTGCGAATCTTGCCTCCTAATATGACTGCTCAATTCATTGTAGTTTTCGAGATATGGTATTTTTTGTGATTTTTTCAAAAATGTTCAGAAGAAGAAGAAGAAGAAGAAGAAAGAACACTTGAATTACTATACAATAAAGAGCCGAGGCATCAGTGTAGCAAAGTGTAAATAATAAAATTGGTTATAAATTCATTGGTTACATCAAACAAAAACAAAACATCAGAAAACAAGCAATAAACAAAACAAAAAAACAAAATCGGTTACAGTTGATTAAAGTATAATTGGTTGATTAAAGTATATGAAGTTTCGGATACTATAGAAAAATAAAGATTTAAGAATTAGGAACAAGCTGGTAATAAATCTTTACAAACAATTTTACAGATAGTCCAATTATACAGTGTATATACAGAGTATATACAGTTTCTCTTTCAAGCAATGTGTGAAAAACTAAACTGAATTAAAACATATAGAACTAGCAAAAACGGAAATCACGCCACGTATTTGTATTAGTACATATAGGATTGTTTCTCAATTCACTCACGTAAAATTCTTTCAATTTTTTCTTGAATTCTGTTTTCGATTTTTCTAAATTGCGCAAAATTATGGGCAGTGAATTCCATTTTTTAGAAGTCAAATGAAAAAATGATTTTTTGTAGAGAAGCAGTCGAACAATGTTTGTCAAAAATAATTTGTTTCGTTCTTTCGTTGAGCCTATAATTGGTAGTCGGTAGTCTCAGTGTATTTTCAAAAGCCTTCTTTTTGTTTGTAAGATATTGGTATAAGTATGTTATACACTTTAAGTCAATTCTTTTCTCGATTCCAATGAACGATTTGCTAATGCGAAGAAGGGAAGAAGATTTAAATTTCGATCTGAAATATGTTCTTTTTAGCGCCCAGTTCAACTGTTGCTCTAGAGATAGCATCAAAGTAGCATTAATTTGTTGTGAAAAAATTTCTGAATAATCTAAATGTGATAAAACAAGACAATGAAGCAAGGCAACTAATGATAATGTCGGCAGTTGTTGTCCAATTGTATCAATAGTTTTAATCCCTTGGGCCATTTTTTGGAGAATTGTTTTGATTTGAGCATGAAAAGATAAATTTGAATCAAGAATTATGCCTAAATATTTGCATTCTGATTTTTTGGCTACATAAGGCCCACTAATTACTAGTTTATCAGTATCCACATTTTTGCTATCATTTTTTTGACAAAATGTTATAAATTCCGATTTAGATGCATTCAGATTCAACTGGTTCTCTGCAAAAAATTCCGTTAGATTATTGAGTGATTTTTGCAATCGATTCAAAGCATCCTCAGAACTTATAGAAGAGGAAAAAACCATACAGTCGTCAGCATATTGTACTAAAGTACAACCTTCATATAATCGCTCTTGTATGTCATTAACATATAAATTGAACAACAACGGACCAAGTACCGTTCCTTGTGGGACACCTCGTTTTATTTCAATCCAGTCTGAAAAAATTCCATTGACGTTTACTCTTTGAATACGTTTGTTTAGGAAGCTAGCAATTAAAGCATTTGCTCCATTTGAAAAACCGAGAGAAAGCATTTTTTCAATTAAAACTTCATGCGAAATAGAATCAAAAGCCTTGGACAGATCTAATAAAGCTGCATGTACGATTTTTTTTGAATCTATTTGATTTCGAATACTTTCTGTCACATAAACAAGAGCATCTTGTGTTGAAATGTTTTTGCGAAATCCGAATTGAAATGGTGTCATTATTTGAAATTTGTCAAGATGTTCTGTTATTTGGGCATGTAAAATTTTTTCAAAATTTTTAGAAAAAGCACAAGTTATTGATATTGGCCGACATTTTTTTGCATCCATTGGGTCATCTTTTTTAAACAAAGGGGTTACGTTTGCTTTTTTCAGTTCGATCGGGAAAATGTTCTCATCTAAGCAAGTATTTATGACAAAATTTAAATGTGGAACTATAACTGATTGACCGTCAAGGATTGCCCAAGCAGGTACGGTACAAGGTCCGAGAGGTTTTCTAACATTGATTTTTCGAACTATATCAAAGCATTGCTTCACTGTAATGTGTTGAAAATGGAAAGGTGCAGATTCAGAGGCAGATTTGTTGTAATTCGGAGGCTTTTTTAGCGCCGAAAAATTCGCCTAAGTTTGAAAAAATATAATTTAAATGATTGGCAATTTTTTTGTCTTGGGTTATCATTTCACTGAAGGAATTTCGTAAAACTGTAATTTGATTGTTGCCAGAACATGTACCTCTAACTTGGTTAATTTATTTCCATTTTTGTTGGATAGTGCTGAGAAGTGAAAAACAATTTTTTGAATGATCGAGTTGTTTATTTCTAATCAATTGGCTCATTTGATTACGTAAAAACTGGTACTTTGACCAATTATCGCTTGTGCTTTGACTGCGATATGATTTGAGTGAATTCTGTTTCTTAGTCAACAATTGCTGACATTCTGAATCGAACCATTCCGTTTTCAACACGTTTTTTGGTTTAAAATTACGAACAAACTTTTTTTCGATAGGAGCATGTTGCTGTAGAGCACAAGAAATTAAATAAGTCATCGTCGAGAACATGTTTTGTGCGTCTGTACATTGATATAAAAGATACCAAGGAATAGCGGAGAGTGAATTGCAAAATTCATTTTTCTGATAATTTTTCTTATTGAAAGTCGAAATTATCCTCGGTAAAATTTTGCCGCATTTTATATCCGTCAAAATAAATGAAGCAAAATGGTCGGTTTTATAAGGTGTATCAAAACAAAATTCAATGCCGTTTGTTTCATAGTCACTGATAATATAGTCGATATGAGTTTTTGTTGAGGAACTAATTCTGGCCTCATCGTATGGACAAAAAACCTTCAATTCATATGGAATAATTATAGAATCTAAATTTTCTTTTTCTTTGCTATCCAGATAATTTATGTTATAATCACCCAGAAGCGTAATTTTATTAGAAACTGAAAATGCATTATCTATGTTAAGCGTTAATTGTTCCAAAAAATCAATAAAGTTTGATCTGCTTGGGTTATAACTTAAATTAACTAACATTTTTTTTTACTGGAAATGTTAAATGTAGATTTGCACTCAACCCACACTGACTAATATTTTTCTTTATCAAATAAATTTAAATCAGGCCTCAATTTCGGAGCCAATTCGACTGGTATATATAACTTAATGCCACCGCCTTTCTTTTTTACAGCTGATTGCCTATCATATCTGAACATCGCATGCGTTCTAGGTTGGAAATTCCATATATTGTCACTATCTTCTTTTTTAAGCCACGTTTCGGAAATTCCTATAATTGTATTTTCGCCCATATCATCAAGAATTTTTTTCAATTGCATCCGTTTTTTCATTGCCGTATCTAGTACTTCAGGGTGCGGCACCTCCAAGGCGAAGAGTGCGAGATGAGTGGATGGTTCGAATGGATCTTGAGTCTTGAGAGGGAAGGGGGGCTTGAGTGTGGATCCGGGTGAAACCTGGGTTCACGAAAAAGAAATTTTAACGAAACAGATATTGTTATTAATATGCTATATCTATTATATAAATCAAAATGCTGCATGACAATTTCCTAATTGAATGGGACAAAAGAAATTTTAAATAATTGGCTTGAAAAGCGAGAATTCATAGGTGCAGGTGTGTGCAGATTTTGATTGCTGTTCAGCGATAGTGTGAAAATTTTACATGGCCGTGAATTTTGGGGTGTAGATAAGCTTAAGTCTGCTACAAACTTCTGTAAATGACCACTGGCACTGTACCTTGAGCAACACTCGGTTTTCGGGGACTCACTGGCAGACGACAGCACGCGATGAGGACATCGATCTCGAGTCCGGGGAGTATGTGCCAGTCGGTCATATTTGGAAGTTTGACCTTGAGAGAAGCAAAAAACACTTGATTTTGGAGTGAAATTTAATTTTTCAAAAATTCGAATGGAGCCTGTGATGCACAATTTTCTCGCGATAACTGAAAGTCGAAAAAGAGAATTCAGAACAATCGAGTGACAATCGCGGGAAAGTTGCAAGATAAATCACTAGGAAATTGCCATTCGCAATTTCCGAGACAATAATAATCTAGAGTAGAGCTGTCCCATTCGAAACAGAGGCAAGTGTATTCCCACGAACTGGATTATTGTGACTTGACTGGAGTATTATTCTAAACTGGACCAGAGTGAACCTTCGGTGGAAAGGTGGACAGCTTGAGTGTCCCAATGGTCCACATAAAACTGCATTCTAGAGTACAAACTTATTCCTGTTGTTGAAACTGACAAACATTAAACTCATTTAGTTACACTATTTAATTCTTGAGTTGCTTACCGACTTAATTACTCCCAATTCTTGAGCGTGCTACAATGTGAGTACCAATTTAAATTTCTAGAGTGTGTTTTATAATTGTTATGTTGAGGTAAGGCGAGTTTTAGGTTGATCCATCTGAAATGGATCAAAGTTCCACTGTCTAATAAAAAGTAACTTAACGGATTGTTCCGACCCGGTTTTTAACGGCGTTCATGTATTTTGGGTTTCCAGAGACCTAAGTATGGGGACGTTCTTAATTCTAGAGTGGGGGGATATTTTAGTAGTAGCCTTTAAGCTGTAACGGGTCGTAGTCTCATGTCACAAACGAACCGAATTGGCTCCGACTGATTTGAGGTAGAAAAACACAAGAGATAGTGTCCCTGACTCTTGAGCCAATGGTTATAGGGCCTATTTTTCTTAAGCTTCATGTGTGACTGCAGTAGACGAATGTTACATAGTGTTTTTATGGCGCTCCTGGGTGTTTATGACATCAAGGATACGGAGTCGAACCCACTTGAGACAGCTTCGGGCTAAATGCCCATTCTAGAGTACCGGCGGTGCGGTTCGACAGGAACGTGCAAACTTTCCGGTTGTACCGTGATAGCTTTTTAAGAAAACTCGAGAAAACTTCCTAGTACGCTCTCCGAACGAGGCTTAGCTAACCGAGTAAAGGGGGGCAACTAGGGGGACAAAAACACGAGCAAAAAGAGAAAAAGCAAAACAAAAACCAGAAAACGAAAAAAGACAGTGACTTTGACACCAGATTAGTTGGATCAAACCTTTATATTAATTAAATAGTATACCCATACTGTTTTACAAGTTCGATCGTTTCGATCAACCTAGCAATTTAACCCAGTAACCTCAATAAAGTGCCCGAGTGTGGGGCGTTGTCAAGGGTTTTTAGATAGCTTGGAACTTAGCTGGACAACAAGGAGACTTGACTGGAAGAGGTGACCAGCCGAGTGGGAAAGTGGTTCAGGAGCACTTGAGCTGAACCAATAGGAGACTTGACTGGAAGAGGTGACCAGCCGAGTGGGAAAGTGGTTCAGGAGCACTTGAGCTGAACCAATAGGAGACTGGACTGGAAGAGGTGACCAGTCGAGTGGGAAAGTAGCCAAGAAGGATTTGGCAGTTCTCGAGTTCTCAAGTTGGGCAGAACGGGTATCGTTAAAATTCATATTACATTATAGGAAATAAGTGTAAAATTGGATAAGCGATATCCCCCGGTTTTGAGGAACGTTTTTACTTGAGCAGTCCTGGAGACACGTCTACGGTTTTCTCTTGAGAGGTTTAGCACCCGGCGCTTAAGGTAATTTTAGGCTTAAGAAGGGGGGCTAAAAAGAGGAGAGGTTAGAAGGGGGGCTGGTTAAGTTAGAGGTTGGCGGTTGTAAATTGTAAAAAGGGGGAAAATTAGAGTAACTAATTAGTCGACATCGTTGACTTAGTTACATTAGACATTAACACGCGTTGGTAATAATAAGTGGATATCGAAATTTGAACTTGAGTTAAGGAAGGTACCCTGGTCGGATCGGTAGGGGGGAACGGACATAGACAGTTTTTGTGATACCCAATAAGATCGCTAGCAGGGGGGAAGGAAACGCGTGGCAATTAGGTACCAGACATTTTTTTTCCGACAAAAGGTAGACATTGGTCACCTTTGAATTTTAGGTGGGCTCATCTTTCCGTTTTTATTATTTTTTCTAGCTTGGATTTTTGTTGCATTTTGGTGAGGATTTGTGTTTAGTTTTTATACGAACAGGTGATCACAAGATACCTGCGCACAGGTTTTGATCTCAAGTTGCTTGGAACATTGAAAGAGAGGTAATTAAAAAGAAATAAGAAAGAGGGGGGTCAGCATTTGGCTTTTAAGAGAGGGTTTTTGGGAAAATTTTACTAGAGCTTGAGTGGTGGCACGAGGTACAGTGAATCAAGAAGTCCCCATAACGAAGAAGAAAGAAGTCCCACCGCTCAGACACTTGTCAAGAGTCTTGGGACAGTGCAGTCCTGGGACAGTGTTGGACCAGAACAGTCTTGATACAGTCTTGGGACAGTAGTCTTGTGACAGTGGTCTTGGGACAGTGGTCTTGGGACAAGGGTCTTGGGACAGGATCTTGGGACAGTGGTCTTGGGACAAGGGTCTTGGGACAGGGTCTTGGGACAGTGGTCTTGGGAAAAGGGTCTTGGGACAGGGTCTTGGGACAAGGGTCTTGGGACAGTGGTCTTGGGACAGTAGTCTTTGGACACTAGCCTTGGGATAGTAGTCTTGGGACAGTAGTCTTGGGACACTAGCCTTGGGACAGTAGTCTTGGGACACTAACCTTGGGACAGTAGTCTTGGGACACTAGCCTTGGGACACTGGCCTTGGGACAGTAGTCTTGGGACACTAGCCTTGGGACAGTAGTCTTGGGACACTAGTCTTGGGACACTAGTCTTGGGACACTAGCCTTGGGACAGTAGCCTTGGGATAGTACTCTCAGGACAAGGGTCTTGGGACACTGACGAAGTACTGGGACAGTACCGAACAGTCTTGGGACAGTAGAAAGAAGCCTGGGACAGTAAAAAGAAGAGTAGGGACGGTAACTGGAAGTCTTAGGACGGTATAAAAATTGAAGTAAAATTACAATAAGTGTTTGAGACAGATTTAAAACAGAACAACACTAGTCGGAACCCGGTACGGTTGGGACCACAAATAAAGAAAGTTTCAAGAAAGGTTTTTATCACGTTGTATATTTCCTTTTAAGAATTCTTTTTCACAAAAGATTTTATTCGTAGAATAGAATTGTGTATATAATAATATTGTAAATACGATCAATTGTAACTAGAAATAATAAGACGGAGTAGGGTACCGGTGCTAGAAAAAAGGTCAAGTGGATCAAACACGAAATATAACTCGTCGCTGCGCGGAACGACATCAAGGGGCCCAGGCAAAACAAAAGATAACTTTTCAGTTAGCATGGTCAGCACGAGGAGTGGCACCGAGAGCAAGACGCGAGAAGATGCGAGGGAAAAACAGGTGGAGCCCACAATCGAAATCGACCTAGAGACACCAGACCAGAGCGTAGATGAAGTGGAGACAAAGACAACGGAATCCACACCGATGCCCCATATGGAAGATCAAAATCCAAAAACCGTGGAGTTTTTGCCGATAGACACGTTGGAAGACACAACAGGCAATACCCGAGAAACGGTGAAAGATGACTCTCAAGTAAAGAAGACATCTTTTACAGAAAAGTTGGCGATGATGGTCGGAATGAAATCGAAAGACAACACGGCCGAAGAATCACAGACTGGCAGAGCACGAACATTTGGGACAGTGAGCACGAAGGCGACAGAAGCCGACCCAAAAAAAGGACAAGCCAGAACAGAAGAGGCAGCCGAAAACAAGACAACGGCTGTTCATGAAACAGCTGCTCTTGAGCTTGGCGACCTGATGACAAAGCTAAATCAGATTGACAAAAAACTAAAGTATAGTGAGGAAGATAGAAACCGGATAAAGAAGGAGTTAAAATACAACAAACACGAATATCTGGATAGTCATTTTAACCTGGCTAAGGCGACAGACGAGAGACTCCAGCAGATGTCGGACAAGGTAGATGCCACCAATGAAGAACGAGATAAGAACATCAGAAAAGATATGCAACAGTTGAAAAACCGATATGATGATGTCAACAGCCAATTAGGTAGCCTGGAAAAGAGAATGGACATAATGAACAGAAATCAGGCCGAAAGTTCGAGTGCAATACAGGCGAAGTTGGATGCAATCTTGAGAAATTCTACCTCACAAGAAAGACCGGCAGTGGATCGCACGCAAGGCACCAGAGTTGACTTTGTGGAACCACAAAGGAACAAACGGCAATCGACACCGTTGCCTTTAAACCGGGATGCGGTAAGCACAGCACCAATGGCTGCCAAAACAATAATGAAAAATGGAGCATCAAACACAATGAGTGGCCCGGGGGAATCAACAGCTAACAGCAACGCAGGTCCGGATGCCATGACGTGGGCAAGCACTTGGGAGATGATGAACAGGACTCTAGAGGCCTTCGCAACGAGGAACACTGACTCGAGCGATAGGAGAGATGGAAAATCAAGAAAAACTTTCAAGAAGCCAAAGGAATTCAAAGACGACTCCGATGGATGCATCGACACTTGGGTGGAAGTGATGAGATTATACCTAGAGCAAGATAACTTAAATGATGAAAGACAAGCATGCACAGCCATACTCAGCAACCTGGAAGGCACGGCATTGAAATGCGTGGTAGAAAGAAAGAAGAAGAACGCGACACCGCGGACAAAATCTTCGAAATATTGCTGAATCGATTCGGATCAGGCATGAAGGGTCACCAAGCGATGATGCGATTTGAAAAGAGAAGGCAGAGGGACGACGAGTCAATTGATCGGTTCCTAGATGACCTCGGGAGCTTGAGAAGAAGGAGTGACCCGGAGGAGTCGACAAACAGAAGAAACTTTAGCATTGCCTCGAAGTTCATTGATGGGGTAAAAAGTGATGACTTAAGAACAATGTTAGCAACATACTACACATTGTCGAAAGACAGCGCACCGACCCCAGTAGAAATGAGACAGAAATCAAGGGAATACATGCTGATGAAACCCAAGAAATACTCATATTCAGAAAACAGGAAGACGCAAGGGGGAAGTCAACCCCAGAGGTCGTCATGGTACAAGCCGAGAGATGACATGGACAAGCGCAGATCATGCGCGAACTGCGGGTCGGCGGATCACCACGTGGCTGACTGCACAACATACAAACAAGGCATGAAGAGTCTAGGATATGCACCGGATGAGGAGGACATGAGCCAGATGGAGGAACACGAGTACTATAGTGGCTTAATCATCAAGATAGGCGCAAGATGCTTCTTCTGTAACCAGGAGGGGCACTTCAGAATGGATTGTCCCTTGTTCTGGGAAGCGGTCAAGGACCAGAGTCACCCCAAACACAAGTTGGCATTAGCGGCAGTGCAGAATCAGCGAAATAGACAAAACGAGTTTGAATCTAGGAACTTAGGAGCACCAAGCACGGAATTGCCGACGAAAACAGTGAAAGCTGTAACACATGTTAATGGTGCGATAGAATCCGCGGCCGGGAACTCTCTAGAGATAAACTATGAGAAAGCGGCGACGGAAGCAATTGCCAAAGTGAAACAGGATCTGGCTGCGAAAGAAATAGAGCAACGACTAAAGCTGGAGATCGAAAGACAGAATTTCAACAAAGCATTAACCGGATCAAACCCAACACCAGAGGCTGTACCAGGCTCAACAAAGACCGGGAATTGTAACACTGTAAAAATGGTGACGGGAAAGCCATTCGGCATATCGAAAATTGGGCTAGAATAATGTCGATAATCACAGTGGGGCGGCCACGAGGTAACCAGAAACTTGAGCGAACCGAGCGACCAGACAATAATGCACATTGACGTGTACGCAGATTACTTGAGCTGTAAAAGCCCACAAACGACTTCTAGAGCGTTGAGAGCACTACTCACGAGAGGGGGCAGCAAGTCGGTACGTGTTGATAACAGGTATACTGAAGCTTATGGTCCACACGAGGTGATGCTAAATATAGATGGGATCAACATCTATACCAAGACAATGATAACATTTGACGAAGAACTAATTGGGCAAATCTACGTAGGGAAAGAAGAGTTGAAAGTGAGATCGATTGGACACTGCGCCATGCTTGAAGAAGATGCAATGCACATCGGGACAGAGGCAGATGTGACAGGGCACGTGCTAGATATAAGTGGCAAAAAGACTCAGTTGCGTGGGTTACTTGATACGGGAGCAGTCTTGAGCGTCATACCAATCGAAACTTGGGAAAGGATGGGCTTTGACAAAGGTGACTTGATAGACTCGAGAATACAGCTGTCAGCTGCAAACAAGGGGGCCCTTCGGGTGCTGGGCAGGACGCCGATAATAGCCCTCAATTTGGGGGAACGTAACCTGTGGATGAGCTTTATCGTGGTAGAAAATCTAGATGAATCTGACCAATTCATTTTGGGCAGAGACTTCATCAGGAATTTTGACGTAACGATTGATCTAAATAACGCAATGTTCAGGATATGGAACCCGGATAGGAGGTACGCAATCAAACCGGTAAATTTAATAATGGCAAATGAAAACAAAGCACCGGTATTCTTGAGTAGGAGGGTGAGGCTAAAAGCTAATGAAGCGGCAATCGTAAGCTTGAGGATGAAAAATTACAATGAACTAAGTGACAACAAGCAAGTGTGTATAGTTCCAAATCCTAATAGTCAAAGTGCTGCTGTTTTAGGAAGATCATTCTCGATAACGAAGAGCGGCCTCTGCGTCAGTGTCTTGTTGAATACCCTTGATATACCAATCACGATACAGAGAGGGAGGAAACTGGGATATGCTTTACCGGTTAAAACTCGATATGAAACGATTGAGAACTCAAAACAAAATGAAGTTGTTGATTGTCCCAATCACAGGGACAAAATTTGTATCTTGAGACGATTGCAGAAAATAAAAGATTCTTCAGGTCTTATTAAATCACTTAAGGCAGAAACGGACGATGGGCTGTCGAGCTGTTCGAACTTTCCAGAGCGACCCACACTAGATGAAATGCAAACTGATAAACCGCTTCTGCCGGAGATTGAACATTTGAGGGGCAAACTGAAAGATGAACAGCTCGAAGCCATCAAGGACGTACTAGAGCGGAACGAGGAAGTTTTTTCGAGGCATAAGGCGGATATCGGGTGTTGTAATTTCGTTGAGCATGAAATAGAACTTGAGGAAAACGCGGTACCACACAGGGAGGGGCGAGGCGCGTGACCCCACACAAATCGGACGCGTGTAGAAAAGAGATCGAGACGTTACTAGAGTATGACATGATAGAACCATCCAAGTCACCGTGGGCGTGTGGAGTAGTGATGGCCAAAAAGAAAGGCGACCAGTTGAGGTTTTGTTGTGACTTTCGATACCTGAACTCCGTCACGGTGAAGGATGCCACAGGATTGATGAGAGCCTCTCGAAGTTAGGTGATGCAAAATTTTTTACGACTCTTGATTTAGGCTCGGCCTTTTGGCAAGTACCACTAAGGAAGCAGGACAGGGACAAGACAGGGTTTGCCTGCGAGTTGGGTCTGTTTCAATGGAAACGGATGCCGTTTGGACTTTGCGATGCCACAGCCACGTTTCAGCGGTTGATGGCACACGCGCTGATAGGCGTAACGAAGAAGTATGGCAACCTGGTAATGTGCTACGTGGATGACGTGGTAATATCGACGCCAACACTGGAAGACCACATTGAGAGACTTGACGAAGTGTTTGCATGCATGAAGAGGTCGGGGCTAAAGTGTAAACCATCAAAGTGCGAGATACTCAAGGACTCAATAAAATACTTGGGCAGGATGGTAGACAAGCACGGCATCAGACCTGATACGGACGCCGTGGAAGCAGTCCTGACCTGGAAATCACCGAAGACAGCGCACCAGTTGATGAGCTTCCTGGGTTTCGCTAACTATTATAGAGAGTTCATCAAAGGCTATGCAGACAAGGTATCCCCGATGCAACAATTAATGAGACACAAGGGCAAGAAGTTCACGTGGAACAACGCAGCAGAAGAGTCATTCAAGAGAATAACGAAAGAGCTATGTGAGGCACCAGTACTGGGTATGCCGACTGAGAAAGGGATGTACGTGCTGGACACGGATGCGTCGGTAGTCGCGAGTTCTGGGATTCTCCACCAAGAACAAGAATGGAATGGGAAGACAGTCTTGAGACCAATAGCGTACGGGAGCAAAGTCCTGAGTGACACGGAAATGAAGTACGGAGCACCGAAAGCAGAGATGTTCGCGAAGGTTACCTTTGTCGAGAAATACAGGGCATACCTGGGCAGTGAGCCATTCAAGTTGCGAGTCGACAACCGAGCACTGAGCTGGCTGAAAACGTACTCAATGGACCAAAGTTACATTGGGAGGTGGATAGTTCGCCTGGACGGATACAACATGATAATTGAGCATAGAACACGAGATGAACATCAGAATGCCGACAGCTTGAGTAAGAAGACGGAGTTCTATGAGAGACAAGAGCAAAGAGAGGCAGACAGACCTGAAATCAAAGATGGCTTCTCCTTCATGGACAAGGAAACGTACAAAAGTCTTCCACTCACGAGATGGCTGGACAAATCAGGCAAACCGATTGAAGATCATCCTGAATTACCTAAAGAACCTCCAGAAAAGACCATCTTGAAGAAGAGCAGAAGGATTTCGATAGAAATAATATTAAAGTCGAAGATCGTGAGGGAGACGCTCAAGGCAAAAGGCTATGATCTTAACCAGGTAGAAGCAGGAACTGCACAGATAGATGATGACTTAATGAGGTTGCTAGAGAAACTATCAGATGAGAAGCCCGTGATCCAAGAGAAGGGTCAAGAGGAACCGGAAGTCACTATACTTCGGAGAAAAGAAACAGTGAACAATACCGACTCCTCAAGAGGAAGCGTCACTGACAGCAAAGATGTCGTGCGGTCACTAGTTGACAAAATCCCCGAAAACATTCTGGAGCAGACCAAGGTTAGGAAAAAGAAAGTGACGTTCAAAGAAGATACTGAACACCTGGGACTAGGTCAAGAGTCCGGGGAGTGTTCCATGTTCACGGAAGAAGAAACCGGAGAGGGAAAATTGTCCGGGGAGCGTGAAGAATGGGATGAAGACTCGGATGAGAGCAGCGAAAACCAAGACAGTCTGTGCATGATATTGGCGGAAGAGAAGACAAGGCACCACGACAGGGAGTTACAGACGGATCCATCTTCAAGAACGTACAATCTGGACGTACAGGAGATACGAGGTGGTGAAGAACTTGAGAAAATTGCGGTTTCAAGGAAGCCATTCAGGGAGTTATCATGCAACTCAAACGTCAGAACGAATCTGGTGCCAGAGGATGATATGAAAATCGTGAAAAGGATGATATGCGTGAAGCTGAGTGATGACATCCACAACCCTGGTGAGATGAATGGACAGATCATGGCGCTAAAGGAGCATGTCAAGGCAAGATATAGGCTGTCAGACCTAATAAGAGCCCAAAAAAATGACAAAATGACAAATAACCTCTCCAAATGGATCCAGTCGGGGGTCAAGGAGAAAGGGGAACTCGAGGAAGACAGCTATAAAATCTTGAGCCAGTTCTACAAAAAAAAGAAAGACTTACTCTATCACACAGCTGATGGGGTGGTAGCATGCAAGAGGAAAGACGAGGAGAAGATATTACACAAACACAACCTCATCATACTACCACAGTTGTATCAAACGGAGGTGCTTTTCAGATCACACGACCAGATGGGGCACCAGGGGATAGACAAAGTACCACAAAGGATACTTCACAGGTTTGATTGGCCAGGGATGAGAAAAGCTTGCGAGAGATGGGTGAATGCCTGCCTGGCATGCCTCCAGGTAAAGGACCCAAGGAAGATGAAGTTTCCACTCAAGTCCGTCGAGAGCTCAGAATTCAATGAAGTGGTGCAGATAGACCATCAAAAAATCTGCATGACGGAGTCGGGATATAACCAGATACTGGTTATAATAGATCACTTCACAAAGTGGCGGAAGCGGTTCCGTGCCAGACAGCCTCGGCCGAGGAGACATGTGATCATCTGATAACGCATTGGATATCGCGGTATGGTTGTCCAATGACTTTCCAGTCGGACAACGGCAAAGCTTTTGTGGGGGACTTGACAAAAGAATTGATGAGGAGATCGCACATTGCTCAAGCACACTCGACAACCTACCATCCACAGACCAACGGGTTGGTAGAGAGACAGAACAGGACACTGGTCAACATGTTAAGGGTGTACTGCTCAAGATACATGACGGATTGGGATAAATACCTGCCACAGGTAGTGGGGGCCTACAACAGTACACAGCACTCAACGACGGGCATCATGATGGTCCCTTCATGATGTTGACGGGTAGGGAGAGAGCAATGCCTCTGACATTCTTTTACCCGGAATACGAAGGGAAAAGGACCTCGCCTCAGGCATACGTGAAAGAAGCGATCAAAAGACAACAGGAGTTAAACGAGCTATGCAGGAGGAACACGGCGCAAGCGCAAATGAGGCAACGCAGAAAATATGACGAAAAAATTTTACAAGCGAAGCCATATGAAGTGGGCCAATATGTGTGGGTCTTCCAAAATGTCATACCGCCCAAGGGAACAAAGAAACTACTCAAGAAGTGGAGGGGACCATTCATGATAACGGAAGTTCATCAACAAGGACGGTTCTATCGCTTGAGTACTGGGCGAGCGGCACATTATGAAAATCTGAAGCCTCACGTCCCGTCCCCAGAGGATTGGTGCATACCGAAGGACATGGAGGGTCTTGAGTACCTGGTGGTAGAGCCAGCGTGTGAAGTGAATGAAAAAGGCACCAGAGAGAAGAATGATGGTAATGAGAACTTGAGTTTAGACAACAATGAAAAGATAGAAGTGGAATCTGAAGCAGGATCATTTGTAGAAGAAGACTGGAACGACCCGGAGCAAGATGAGGTGCCGAAGTGGATGGAGCCAGATCGACCAATACCACCGGGGACCAGGACTGGCAATCGTAAACGGACCGGCATGAGGTACAACAGGTACGGGGATGACTTCTTGATCGATAAGATACAGCCAGACAAATTGGGTGAGGAACTACTGAGTGCAGACGAACTGGAAGCCGAAGAGGAATGGCAGGTCATTGACGATGGTGGACACTATCCGCAGGAAGACTACTCGACGCCAGAATTGGAGACGGATCTCGAACAGAGTGAGATAGAGAGGAGGGAGAACACGAACTTGAGGATACTAGAGTGGATGCGCGATGTCAAAGACGAGAGCCGCGAAGGACAAAGCATTCAACAAGTCGACGTATCATCGGCAAACTATATGAAGGCAGAGGACCCTCTTTTCGGATGGACGGCAACAGATAGGCCACTGGACATTCCTCCGGACAATTCAGACCCGACAACATCGACGGGGACGTCGATAAATATTTTTGTCCTGGGAGTGGGGGTAGGACTTACCCACACGGAAAATTTGATGATAAAGAAGCTCAGGGAAGTGAGAGAAACAAGCAAATTGGAACTGGAAGAAGAAGAGCCAGAGCCTACCATAGGTCGGAATTTCGAAACGAAATTTGAAATACCCAATGAGTACTCGGAAAACATCATGATAACGGATAGCGACTTCATCCTGTCAAACAGGACTAGCGCGATCTGCATCACGGCGGACATGAGTTTCAAATCAAGATTGGAAGCTGACTTCAGAGGAGAGTACCAGAACGTGGAGTTTCTGTTCAGACAGAGACCAGGACTGGGAGTGATGGCAGCGCTTCCACCATCAGTAGCACAAGTCCCGGGCAAATATCTGTGCTTCCTAGTGACGAGGGTCAATGACAGGAACACAATTGATCCCGAACACGTGATGTTGGCACTAACAAGACTACGAGACTTCATGATTGAAAGAGGAATAACGGAGGTCTCAATGCCGGTGTATGACCCAAACAGGGGCAAACTGAGCTCGAGGGAATTGTACGCTATCCTACATGTAGTCTTTGCGGAAACTGAGATAATGATGTATCTGCACAAAAAATACTACTTGAGCATCGCCTGAGTTGGGGACACGGGGTCTCGAGTTGGGCGTGAGGGAGGAGTCTTGAGTTAGGTACTGGGGTGCGGCACAGGTAAAGGGATCTTAAGACGTGATTGGCATGACAATTGAATTTTAAAAAGAACTAACGGTGCTAAAACATAAAATGAATCTGCATGCTTTTAAGGAAATTCCAATTGAACTGTTTTAAGTAGAATGAAAATGATAAAATTTTAACCATACTGGTGAAAAGGGGGTCTCTAGGTTAGGAACATGACTCGTTAAGTTTTAATATGGTTTCTGTTTTCAGATCAAGTTTGAAAAACAAAGTTGAAAATCCAACTATACTCAAGCGAGAAACAGAAAGAGAAATCTTGATTGAACTCGCGATAATCGACACCTACAGCAAGTGTTTGCAAGGGAACATTTCTAGAGAATTCTTGAGTGGGGTAAGACTTGAGTCGGCAAGGTAATTCTTGAGCTGGTTAATACATACTTGAATACATCCCGAAGTCACAAGAATGGCAGACATATTCTGGAAATCCATGCCCGCGGCCCTGAAGAAGCCTACTCTTGATGAGCTGTACAGACGCCTGAGGGACCTGGATTATACCCAGATAGACGAGAGAATGGCGGTAATGTTGAATGCCATCCTCCAGTTGGAAGACCAGGGTGAATGCAGGGAGTCTGCGACGGAGGCTGTCTTGATGATCGGCTACACCACCGAGGGTATATCAAACCAAGAACAGACCAGATGGTTGTCTTGGAATGTTGATGGAGGAGTAAGGGGCTTTGACTTGGCAAGGAATCCTGGCCTGAGTAACAATACCGAATATGGCGCAGGGGAATTCCCACTACCAACTAGGCCAACAGCAAGATCTACAGGCCAGAGCTCGAGTAAGGTGCTATCGATGACGCGAGCACAACAGACGACCGAGGCATACCCGGATCTTGGTGTTCTAAAGAAAGAGCTCGAGAAGACGCAGAAGGAAAGGAATAAGGCGAACCTCGATCGGGATCAGGCAAAGCTGGATCGGGAGAAGGTTCAGCTGGAAAGGGACCAGGCGGTCAACGAGTGAGATCAGACTCTGAGGTTGCTTGAGATGCTAAAGGCTGAACATCAGCAGGAGCTAAGGGTGCGGGAGAATGCCGCGAATTGTGAACAACTGAAGTCGGAGTTGGAGAGAATAGAACAACGACAACGCGAACTTGACGCACAGAAGGGAGCCAGGCCGAAGGAGCGAGTGGTTACCAGCTCGAGACCAGAGTCACGCATGGAGGTGGATGAAGTCCCCAGAGCAAGAGCACGGTTCAACCTTGACCGCGAGGCCCGAGAACACATGAGTGAAGGGTTGGAAGTCTGGATACCGAATGACGCAACGTCTTCCTTGCGTAGCCTAGAGACGCAACCCGTACGCCCACTGATGGATGTGGTGCTGCCGGGATATACCCCAACCTCGACCTCGAGTGACAGTCAGGTGAGCGGCGGCTCATTGCGTCTGAAAGAGCTGGGCGAGAAATTACGGCAGAAAAGTCGTGAAAGTTCGGCAAGACCGGAGCTTCCCCCAAATTGGAGGGAACAGCCGGTCAGGAGCGTCGTGATCTCGAGTTATAAGAAAAATACAGAGAAGAGGTACCACAGGCACAATCGGCTGGATTGGAGTGCGGAACAGAAAGCCAGGAGGGACTGCTTTTATGATGCAGCCTGGGCGGAGTATCTTGCGCCACCCCGTGTGCCAGAAGGTGCGGTCCACCTGATATTAGCGGACAGCCTGGTGCGGGTGTTGACCCGGATCCAGTCGCACTGGCAGACAGGAATCTTGAGTTTCGCTGGAGCTGCCACGCCACAGATGTTGGCGACGCTTGAGATGCTAGGGATGACTAAAGTGTACACGGTGACCCTGATGATCGGGACTAACGATGTATCAAGGGGAGAAGCGAGGAAAATGACGAGGCTGCACGACAAGATGAGCTGCCTTCTTGAGGAGCTGAGGATCCAGATGGACCCCATCCTGTTGACGGTATGTACTGTCCCCTACAACATGATGTTTGATCAGCACGCCTTGGAGATGAACGAGAAGGTGCGGAACCTAAACAAGGTGATCCGAGATATCCACTGGAAAAGTGTGCTCCCTGTCAGACTGTTGGACGTGGCGGAGCGCATGGAGAAAAAGGGATTCCCTGAAGACACCTCCAATGATGGAATCCATTTCGATAGACCAAGGGGAGCGGAGTGGCTGAACGACGTCTTCCAAGAACACATAAGCACGCTAGAGGCGGATCTGCTAGAGACAGCCCAATTCACATTAGGACCACCTCCGAACCCACCATTCCTTGCCTCAAGGGCCTTGTCTGGTCGCTTGGGACCGAGAGTTGACACTAGAGACAGTTCAAGGAGCAACCAGACCAGATTGCAGAGTGCCACGCCAATGGAATCTGAGGAGGTGACGTCATCAACACCTCCAGGCTCGGCGATATCCTCAGTGGTAGTGGCAGAGAGCAAGCAGGAAAAGAGGTCTACGGAGACCGCTCGCTTGAGATATCCTGAGAAGGTGAAAGGGCTGGACCTAGAGGGTTTGGAATGCAGGCGAGAATTGGCGGAGACCCTGGGGATTGAACGAGTGTCGCACGAGGATTTAAACAGACATCATTGCGTGGACTGGTTGAAAGCTCATGAGGCGCACTTCTCGAGAACGAAATTGATGGAGACCGCGGATCTGACCGGAATTCCCACAAAAGCGATCATGGGACCCATTAACTACAGACCTCTCAAGCTGTTGGGGAGTCCTGGATTCCTAGCAGAACCCCCCAAACACCGAACGAGCATCGCCAGGATTAGGTTGGCGACCCCGGCCCAGTTGAAGGTGGTGGACAAGCTGCTCAATCCGGGGGGAATGGAATTGCCAGATGCCGCTTACGAAGGCTCGAAATTGGCGGAAGATCCCAGGTACGGGAAGCCCTGTGGGAGCACCCAGCTGGCCAAAACCCTGGCAGTTTATGATAGAGCAGATCCAGCTGCTGCGAGAGTAGTCATTGTGGCAGGATCGGACTTCGAAGGAACGTCTCCTAAGTTGTTCTGGCCGGAGACTCTGATATACTCTTTGCCAGGAGCTGAATTAAACCAGATGTTAACTCTGGTGGTGGCAATAAAGTCGGAGATGCCCTGTGAGCCTGAGCTGCTATTGTTTGCAGGGATGAATGATCACCTGCACGCGATGGGACTTCTTGAGCAGCTGAAGGGCAATGAAATTCCGACATCGAGGAAGATATGGAAAGCCATTCAGGCGTTGTTTGCAGCGATGAATGAAGTGCAAGAGAATGTTGTCTCGAGATTTGGATCCAAGACGAAGGTGGTGTTCACCACATCCCCTGGATACGCGAATATGCCACCCGCCCTACAATTCGTGTACGCGGTCTTGATCCTAATAGCAGAGGGGAACGAATGGCGGATTCTAATGGCAGCTCCCAATCGGGAGTTGGAGCCATCGAACCTGAGGCTTCGCAAGTCAGAATTGGCGGCGGCATGGGCGGACATATCTCATGCACTGAGGGGCTTTTATGGACTAGCCGACATCCTGATCGTATTAGACGAGGTGCTCTTGCTAGAGATATCGAATTTTGCCAGGCAACTTAAGTTCAACCCAGTCATCGGGGACAATCACCCGGCGATAAGCAAATTGACGGCCAGCTTGTGGTTTCGGAGCATGGAAGTGAAGATCACAAATTCCACCAGCAAGTCTAGAGGTCCGAGTAACGAGAGAAGAAATGTGGCCGAGACGGAAAAGCAATTAGAGTCAATGAAATATCGCTTGACGCAAGAGAATGGCTGGTGGCTATTTTTGACACCAAGGCTGGAGAACGCCACGAATAAGACGAGGGAGGAAGCACCACCCCTCGTGAAACAAGTCTGGAGTTTTCTGGAGAAACAACTGGAGCTGGCCGAAGTAAGAGACATGACGGTGGCTAGATTTGTCTCGGCCGCCAATGAAGTGACGACTGGAGGGTTCTGGAGAGAGCACGCCAAAGGTGAGCTGAGGACTAGGAGGGATCATGAGATTCTCAAGTTCTTGAGTCCTTGCTGGGAGAAGGAATTCATGGCAGGAATGTTCGGCACCACGGCGACTATCTTTGGAGCCTTCGTGCAGGAGATACTGGGCATGCCCATCAGCCTGCTCTTAACTTTGTATCTGGTCTACCCCAGATACTTGTTCAACATGGGCCCAGCATACATGTTTAGTCGAGGAGTAGAAACACTTCGAGTTGATGGGTATCTGGCACTATTACTCTTGACCCATGGGGAATTGGTGTCGTTTCATCGATTGATGGAATATGGAGAGCCTCTGTCTATGGGGAGAGTCCACTCGAGCATTGAAACCTACTCCTACAAGTGTGCCGCAGGGTTGAAGACGTTGTTAGTGCAATACCTCATGATGCAGAATCGGCACATGACGGGTGAAGATGAGAATCCAACCTCGAGAGAAGAATGGAAGAAGATGAATAGAGGAATGCCTCTGTTGACGGACCTATGCCTGGCAATGAGGTCGGACCCTATGGGGATAATCCGGGGTCTAGAGGAGGTGGTGACCTGCATTTATGGTCCAGCAGTGACGTACGCATTCCCAGATCCCCTGGTGACAACGTATCGTCACTCTGTGACGCACTTGAGTCTTATCAGCATACTGGATGGGACGGCGCTCAATTGGTGTCAGCAGGAGGTGCTCAGAGCGCGAATGAGCAACACGGTACTCTTTGGAAAAGTGAAAGATGCCGAGCTGATAGTGTACAACTTCAGGGGGCAAATGCAATGTAGAATGGGAGGCAAGCGAGAGGGCCCCATCGAAACGTATCCCAAGTTTTGGAACTTGAACCCACTGACGGCAGACGGGCGAGAGATCTTGAGGATTCCTGCTTGGAAGGAATGCTTTGCACTAGTCAAGAGGGAGCTGGAGGCCATAATGGAGAAAGAAATCCTTCCAGCCGCCATGCCTGAGTTCCCGATAGTCAGGAGGATGACCTTGGGAATGAACAGTCCCTTGGTATTTCACTCCATAATGGCGAGGATGACGACGGAGGAAATGCAGAAGTATTTCACTGATGGCTGGGACCCCCTGTTCATCGGCTACACGGCGGCGGTCTACTTCCATACTAGCGAGGTGAAGATAAATTCGTGGACGACGCAAGCGAAAAAGATGAGAGGTTCGCAGCCCCCCGGATATGAGGTGCGGAAGGTCTTGAGAGCTCTTGAGCAGGAAGGACTAGAGAACATGCTACCAATATGGGATGATGGCAGGATGATCATGATGGAGGGGCACGTCGCATTGGTGGACGACATGAAATTTGTAACAAGAAAGTACAGGGCACCCTATGGCTTAGAACAGGTGGAAATGAGACAGGAGGGAAAAGAACTAGATGCAGCAGGCCAGCTGCACGTAGCCCTGACGGAATACAAAAAATTGGACCCTGCGACATCATCACCACTGTCAGTGGACACGCCTGGAGACAAGAGGAGTGGACCCGTGGAGGACCGGTTCAAAAGAATTCTCGAGAGAAGGAGAAATGAGTCAGAAGAAGAGAGTATGGATGAAACTCTCAGTGAAGCCGGTGAGGACATGGAAGTGGGGAATACACCTGAACCAGGACCATCAGGGGAGGAGCTCACCACTCAAGAGCTGTTGAAAGACCTGAGCGAGGAGAATTGGGCAGATACTGCCACTCCACCTCTGACTCCGTCCCCCCGGAAGAATCTGGAATTGCCATTGGCAAGTGAGACCTCCAATATGGGGATGATACTCTTGAGCTCGGAGGAAAGGGAAAAGAACACTTTCGAAGGGAACAGGGACATGTTCCTGGGGTCCCTGAAGGACGATGCTTGGCAGGAGTTCTTAAAAGAATTCAATCAAGAAGTGGGCAGCGAGACGACGCTGGACGAGTTCAAGGAGGAACTGTGGGACACAGTCGTAAGGTTTGGAGAACCGCTTCTGATAGGAACGGGCCTGGATGAGAAGGCGAGAAAAGAGCTGCTGAGCAAGCTGGTAGAGCTGAGGAATTCACGATCGAAGACTAGAGAAGAAAAATGTGAGGACAGCTCTACTCTGAAACAAAAAATTGTAGATAAAATAGTTGATGATATAAGTTTGGGACTAGTAATATGATTAAAAGTACTAATATTCTTAAGGCTCGAGCAGGGGGAGGCGAGAGTTGGAAGGATTGGGGGTAGACAGAGAGGTCGAATCAGTGATGATAGCCACAACACCCTCAAGCAGAGATGTGAAGACTCGCAAGAGGAAGAGAGAAGTGGAGGGATTGGGTAGTCCTTCAGTGGATGCTGTTTCGGAAGGAAACTTGAGAGAGACGGCGCCCATGGTTTTGGCTCGATGCAAGACGGCGGCATACAAGAGCAGCTGGGAGCCCAGAAGACCACTCGAAGTAGAGAGGGAAATAGAGGCTTCCACCAGTTCGACATCGGAGGAAGACTTCAAGCCTCAGAAGATAAACGTAAAGAGAGGTTCAACGAACGGACAGACATGGGAAGTGGATGTCGGCAAAGAATGGATCTCGAAGGCACCAGGCCACGGGCAAGCAAGTGACGAGTGATCCATTGGAGAGGAACAAGACGAGGAACACCTCCCGGACGTGGTGGGTGGCCCTCGAGACATTGAAGGAAATGGAGGACTGCTTGAAGAAGTTGGACAGTGGAGTAGCTCGCAAGCGACGCAATTGGGCCACCCAGTAAAAGGCCGAGGTTAATAAAATCGAAATGGCGAATCAGCTGAAGAGGTCCTGGCAGAACTTGTTGAAGGATCATTTTGAAGAGGCAATGAGGACACCCTCATCAGCACCGCCATTAATGGCGAATACCTTCGTTAGAACTGCAGGACAATTAATGTTCACCTGGAGTCTGGTGGGAATAGAGTTGGAGACATTGACCTCGTATGACAGGCTGAAGTTGGGAAGCAAGAAGCTAGATGTGTATCAAGCATTAATGCAACACGTGGCCAGGGACAATTCAGGCTTGAGCCTGGCTAGGAGAAAGGATGCCACATGTTTCTTGAGATGGATAATGTCAATGATGTCTGATAGTACCATCTTGGCATGCCACCAGAGAGCAAGCGGAAGTAAAACCATGGAAAAAAGAGTCTCAACGATCATCTTGAACGTGTATCAGAGTACAGGGATAGAAAAGGAAGATGGTTCCAGACTATCCCTAGAGAACCACAGAAAGCTAGACGAGGTGCGGAGGTTTTATAATAAGAAGTTCGAAGAAGAGCATGATGTTCACCGTAACCTGGCCTCGTCAGAGCAGTACTCGAGACACAGCGAGAAGGGGAATACCAATACGTGTCAGGAGTGATGGGAATAGCCTACAACCCCTTCTTAGACTCAGAAACTGGAGGCGCTCACAGGAACCACGAGGTGGCGGAGCTACTGAAGTTTTGGACAGAAAGAATAATGGAAATAGACGCGGTGGAGAAAGAGGGGCCGAGCCTGGGCCTGATTCTTGAGAAAACACCGGAGGTGGTGAGCATACCGCGCTCGAACAAGAGAGTTGAAGTGAACATGGGTGATGGCAATGGCTTGCTGATCACGAACTTGGGAGTGGTATGGAAGTTACTAAGACCCTCCTGATGCCCACATCCCCACGCGAGTCTGATCGAGGAGACCACCGAACGGGTGAGGTTAGCTCCAACGGAAGATGAAGATTTGGCAAAGTTGAGTGTGGTGCACAAACTGATCTTACCTCAGATGAAGGAGTCAGGCGAGAAGACGAACAGTCTCGAGTCAGCCAAGAAGATGGAGCCGGGTAGCTGTCTGGATTCTACGTGTGGGAGTGGAGAGCACACCTGCGATGGACGATCATGTGTCAGGATATTGTCCTTTCAAAAAGAAGACCTGGTTACTTGGTTTGAAGACATCACAGAAAGGGAGAAAAATGAAGTGCAAATAGTTGCGGAGTGTTACGCGAGAACTACGGTGAATATAGCGACAGCTCTCGGATTCTCCTCGAGAATGTGTAGTCTGCAGTCACTGGAGAGGCTAGAGTCTGAACACCATTTAGTGACGGCGTTGAGCGTGGAATCATGGCCGGGAGTGTTGCAGGTGACTCAAAAACATATCCGGAGCTGGAAGGTTGGTCTCGAGGCGGAAATGGGGTTTCCCATGAGCGAAGCTTATGGCCTGCCATTGAACGCAAAATCCCTGATAGGATCAATGATGGCCAATTTGTGCTAAAGCCACTACCCACTGCACATGGCGATGGTGGAAGCATCCAGCCAGAGAATATTGGTGGACAAGGCCTTCTCAGTGCCCAAGTGCGTGAGGTTGGCTCGGATATCGCATCACTCGCACAAGTTGTTGAAAAAAATCAGAGGGACAGTAACAAAAGAATTGAGAGATGACTTGAGTGAAATCTGGGGAGAAGAACTTTTGAAGTTGGAGAGTGAGAACACAAGCGATCACGAGAGACAAAACGTGATCGGAAAACCTGTGGGAGGTGCTCCAAACATGGAAGATAACGACACGATGCATGAGAAAATGATAGACCTTCAGCCTCTCTTGGAAGCCTCGGGGGAGCGTAACCTCAGGAGCATTGAGATCACCCATGGAGAATGCCCATGCCACTGTTTGGCACAAACGGTGTGGTATCCAGATCACAAGAACCTTTGCCTGGTGTGGGATAGGGAAGAAATTCGGTCGATCGGACTACCGGATCACCGGCAGAAGGTGACGCTCTTAGTAGTGAGTACGATGTTGGCTCTGATTGGATAGAAGAGAATATAACGAAGTATCGGGAAGCGACGACGCCAACGGCTGAGTCAATATATGCGATAGACTACAGCAGGAGACTAGAGTTGTTTGAGACTGCGTGCAAAGTATTCGCCATACCAACGGAAGTCAGACACGTATGGAGCCGTTTGAGGTACTTTCCATGGTTTCGGGCGACGCTGACGTCTTGGTTGTCTTGGCGTCGCTGACAACGAAAAATCACATGAGAAAGCATCAGAAGGAGTATCGACAGTTCCAGGCCGAGATTGGGCCGGAAGCTTTCAAGAGACCCCTGTTAACCCATCGAAATGCGATCACGACAGGATGGAAGAGAGTGGGTAAAATGTCTAGAGACAATACCAAAGCGAGGGAATCGATACTAGAGGAGGACCTGGCGAAGAACGTGAGCTTGAGCCTGCACAACTCCTTTTGTTTGAACGGGGAATCTAGGGTGAAGGCACTACCCAACCAGGCAAAGAGGTTGCAGGAGCAAAGAGAATGGATGCGATCCTATGAACAGCTGAAGGCTTGGGAGGAGATCGTGATTAGCTCCGATGATGAAGAAGAACTGTTGAGACAGTTTGCCGTATCTAGTACTTCAGGGTGCGGCACCTCCAAGGCGAAGAGTGCGAGATGAGTGGATGGTTCGAATGGATCTTGAGTCTTGAGAGGGAAGGGGGGCTTGAGTGTGGATCCGGGTGAAACATGGGTTCACGAAAAAGAAATTTTAACGAAACAGATATAGTTATTAATATGCTATACCTATTATATAAATCAAAATGCTGCATGACAATTTCCTAATTGAATGGGACAAAAGAAATTTTAAATAATTGGCTTGAAAAGCGAGAATTCATAGGTGCAGGTGTGTGCAGATTTTGATTGCTGTTCAGCGATAGTGTGAAAATTTTACATGGCCGTGAATTTTGGGGTGTAGATAAGCTTAAGTCTGCTGCAAACTTCTGTAAATGACCACTGGCACTGTACCTTGAGCAACACTCGGTTTTCGGGGACTCACTGGCAGACGACAGCACGCGATGAGGACATCGATCTCGAGTCCGGGGAGTATGTGCCAGTCGGTCATATTTGGAAGTTTGACCTTGAGAGAAGCAAAAAACACTTGATTTTGGAGTGAAATTTAATTTTTCAAAAATTCGAATGGAGCCTGTGATGCACGATTTTCTCGCGATAACTGAAAGTCGAAAAAGAGAATTCAGAACAATCGAGTGACAATCGCGGGAAAGTTGCAAGATAAATCACTAGGAAATTGCCATTCGCAATTTCCGAGACAATAATAATCCAGAGTAGAGCTGTCCCATTCGAAACAGAGGCAAGTGTATTCCCACGAACTGGATTATTGTGACTTGACTGGAGTATTATTCTAAACTGGACCAGAGTGAACCTTCGGTGGAAAGGTGGACAGCTTGAGTGTCCCAATGGTCCACATAAAACTGCATTCTAGAGTACAAACTTATTCCTGTTGTTGAAACTGACAAACATTAAACTCATTTAGTTACACTATTTAATTCTTGAGTTGCTTACCGACTTAATTACTCCCAATTCTTGAGCGTGCTACAATGTGAGTACCAATTTAAATTTCTAGAGTGTGTTTTATAATTGTTATGTTGAGGTAAGGCGAGTACTAGGTTGATCCATCTGAAATGGATCAAAGTTCCACTGTCAAATAAAAAGTAACTTAACGGATTGTTCCGACCCGGATTTTAACGGCGTTCATGTATTTTGGGTATCCAGAGACCTAAGTATGGGGACGTTCTTAATTCGAGTGGGGGGATATTTTAGTAGTAGCCTTTAAGCTGTAACGGGTCGTAGTCTCATGTCACAAACGAACCGAATTGGCTCCGACTGATTTGAGGTAGAAAAACACAAGAGATAGTGTCCCTGACTCTTGAGCCAATGGTTATAGGGCCTATTTTTCTTAAGCCTCATGTGTGACTGCAGTAGACGAATGTTACATAGCAGTAGACGAATGTTACAGTAGACGAATGTTACATTATTTTTTTTCTCAAAATTTGAAGCTCCCAACCCTGTAGTTGGGCGCTGTCAGAGTACTCTAAAGAGTTACAAATCTTGCCTCCAAATATGACAGTTCAAATCCTTGTAGTTTTTGAGATATGACTGTTCAAATCCTTGTAGTTTTTGAGATATGACGTTTTTTGTGATTTTTCAGAAAACATATAATTTTTTTTTCGTAAAATCTGAAATTCCCAACCCTGTAGTTGTTTCTTGTCAGAGTAATCTCAAAGATTGCGAATCTTGCCTCCGAATAAGATTGCTCATTTCTTTGTAGTTTTCGAGATATGACGTTTTTTTGTGATTTTTTCAAAAATTTTCAGAAAACTTAAATTATTATTAGTTTTTAAAAATCTGAAATTCCCAGCTCTGTAGTTAGGTCCAGACAGAGTAATCTCAAAGATTGCGAATCTTGCTTCCAAGTATGGTTGCTCAATTTTTTGCAGTTTTCGAGATATGACGTTTTTTGTGATTTTCCAAAAATTTTCAGAAAAGTTCAGAAAGTATACTTTAATTATTTTTCAAAATTTGAAATTTCCAACGCTATAGTTCGGTGTTGTCAGGGTACTCTAAAGAGTTGCGACTGCTCTAATGCTTTTAGTTTCCGAGATTTGACGTTTTTTGACTTTTTCAAAATTTCTCGCAGAACTTATCTACAAAGAAATTCAAAAAAATTGAAAATACTAACTTGAAGAAGATACAACCTTATTGTCAGCGTACACCCGGGCGTCTCAAATCTTGCCTCCTAATATGAATGCTCAAATCCTTTTAGTTCCCGAAATAAGACGTTTTTTTTTTTTCAATTTTTTTTTTCAAGAAACTTAGGTTTGAAAAAATTCACAAAATTTTGGGATTCCTAACCCTATAATAGGGTGCTCTTAGTGGTTGCAAATCTGGCCTCCAAATTTCTCCAGAGGCCCATTAAGTTTTCGAGATGACGCTTTTAAAATGTAAAAGTTCGAATTTACCAACCCTGTAATTGGGTGCAGTCAGAGTACACTAAAAGTTTGCAGATGTTGTTTCCAATATATGCGGTTTTTCATGAGCTGTCGTAAAGTTTCGAAGCACCGAAGGTGCGTTAAATGCTAGTTTTTTTAAATTGTAATGCATAATAAATTTTTTTCTCGTGTCGACTTACGTATTCTTATTGAAGAAACTTAACCCGTATCGAGTTTGATTTCAATCACATCAACTCTAATCATCTCCTTTTTGACGTCAATGTCACTTCTATGTCTAGCAAAATTCCTAGAATTTTGACTGGAATATGTGATGAAGGTACTCTTGATTGTAACTTCGCTTACTATAATACTTTTGTCCTACTGATTATCTTCGAGAAAAAACAGTAAAAAAGAAAAAATTGGAAATATCGGAAATCAGGATGCCACAATCCCTCTTCAATGTCTGCGAATCTTTCAGACGGCATGGCTTCAATTGAAGAAGAAATGATACATAGAAGGCTACTGGTTGAAGGTGATACTGGAGGAGACGACAAAAGGATGACACAGTTGCTAAGGTCAATTCTTAAATTGGGAGATCTCTCAGGACCTACCGATCAAGTCGACAACCCGACGGAAGCGGCCTTTAAAATAATCACGACACTGAATCAGGCTGAAGCGGGAATTCGGAGGTGTTCTTCGATTTGTAAAATGAATGAAGATGAAGTTGAATTCTATGAACGAGAACTGGATCAAATAGAGAGGGCAATAGATGAGTCCAAGGGATCAGTGCAAACATTCAAAACCTCCCTTGAAGACGCGAAAAAGGTTCGAAAACATAAGCAAGCTTTCGACTCGTTGGCTCAAACTATTTTAAAAGAGCCGAGTCGAGAATTAAGTCACAAAAGACTTGAGGCGATCAGCGCTGAGATGGAGCAACTGAAGAAAACTGAAAGCTATTTGCAGGAGGAACAGAGAGACGTTGATAGACATTTCAAGCTTTTCGCGTTTGCTTTAGCTCAACTCAAATCGCATCTAAAGGATAAAGAATCAAAAGATAATGATTCAAATCACTTGGAGTCCAAACAAGGCACAGATGATGACGAAATAATGGAAGTCACGCCTGTTAAATAAATAAAACTGTTACGTCTTTGTTATATTTGTTGTTTATGTTATTTAAACTTCGCGCAATAAATGTTTTATCTCAAAATAGTCGGTTCAAGTATTGGAAGTTTGCCAATTTTTATTCAAATTTTGAAGATTTTATCCTTAAAGCGTAGCGCGACTTCTTTATTCGTGGCGAATTATCCCGCTCAACAAAATGGTTCCAAATTGAATTGAATTGAGGCTAGCTAGTCGGCCGTATTAATTACAAAAGTTTTCACACATGATCTTTGATATTGTCCGAAATTTATGGGTTTTCAACATTTTTTTTCGATAAGGATTAAGGAGCAGTGCTTTGCCCTGATATACGAGCAGTCTTGTTATCTTCGAGGTGCACTTTTGGCTATTCAAGGTACGCTTGTAGTCTTTAATCGGAGCTACACTTTTTTCATGCAAATTTTTTTCTTACAAATCTGTCAGTTATTGAACTTGATTTATTTTTGTACCCTAAAGTCTGCGGTTCGAGTTCCGGTCGGACTTGTTTTTTGTTCAATATGTAGAAAATTTGAAATTTGATTTTTTTTTCGGGATAAATTAAAGGATCGGATTTTCGTTTTAGTTAACGTTCAATATTTTTCGTGTCAATAATTTCTTGTGACATTTTTGTTTTCGGCTCAGTGTGCGTCTTCCTATGTTTTTTGGCTTTGTTTTACGTAATAGAACAAGGGCTTCTGAGATACTCCATTTTTATGGCAAGTAACTTTTTATCGGTTACTCAAACGGTTCTTTCTTTCTACTTGCGAGAACTAATGACTTGTAATCGAGAACCAGACTTGTTCCACGTAATCAACTTTTTATACTAATTTGAAGAAAATCAACTTGCTTTACTATGGACCTCAACAGCTTCGAGACCTCTTCTCTTTTGGTTTTTCTCTTTTAGTAATGCGCTTGCCCAAAGATAGATAGTTCTGAAGTTCGAATACCGGACGTATACGCATTCATGTTTCGATTGTATTTTTTTTCTGCGAAATTTTGTCTGCTTGTTTTTTTGCCGGCTTTATTTCCACAACATCGATCAAATAGATTCGGCAGATGTTATATCGTCTTTTTTCCATTGTTCAATTTGGAAGGCAGTAATAAATTTTTGGTTCGACCATTGATAATGGGGAAAATGGGGGGTGTGGCTTTGGGTTCGGGTGTGTTTAAGTTTTTTATCCACGCAAAATCAGGTATTACAAATAATCATCTGAATGGGTCGAGTGATATGGCAAGTTGAAGCCCATTTCAGTTGTGATTCGAACAATATTATAAATTTTGCAATTAGTTTTCCCAGTTTTGGGTTTAAATATTTTGATTTTAAGCACAATTCTGAGCGAGTAAAGCGACCGAGTAACAATTTTTATATGAAAAATTACTTTAATTTAGACTTTTACGCTAAAAAATACCCAGTTTTGTTATAGAAAAAACGAGTTATGAATGTTTCTTTTTAGTGCTTTCTTGGGAATAATGGTTTTCCTAAAGAAATTTAAAATTTTTATGCAAAAAATTATTTAAAATTTTTCTTTTTTTGCTTTGTCATTCATTTTTTGCGGACAAATTTTAATGATTATGTCTAAATCAGTAATTTTCTATGCGTTTGTATAACTCCAATCACACCACGCACAAAAAATGAAATTAATTTGAGTAAAAGAAACTAAAAATACCTTTGTTGTTTTTTGTGAATATGGTCGAAACATTGTGCAACGTGCACAGCAGCCGGCTTTCCTTTTTATTTATTGAATGATGCAGGAATGTGATGTAAAGACTTCGAGATTGCTTAAGTCTTTACTTCACACTCCGATTAATTGCGCGAAACTTTTAATCGCATTTTTTTGTTGTTTTTTTTGTTTTTTTTCGGCTGAATAGTCGTCTACCTAAGTTTCATCGGCTGATTGGCAGCTCTTTTAGCGACAATAATGACTTTTTAACGCTGTTGACTGTGTTTGAACATTGAAATTGAAGATCAGTAAACACAAATGGATGAAATTTTTTTAGATATAATTTTTTTTGTCATTTTTAAAAAAACTTTGCGATCTTGTCTCATTTTCTATGAGCCAGCTTGCAATGCTTTGCTCGCATTGTTTTAGCAGTGCTGCAAAGCTTCGATTTGCCTCTCTTTTCCCTTTGACCCCAATCCAGACAAAAAAGCACCACAGTTTACGGAGAGCTATTGTTTGCTGAGTGCGGGTTATAATAAGAAGAGCCCTTGACCAAATCTTAGAGATCCGAACTACAAGTAATAGGCTTCCAAGCATTTAATTTTATACGGAAACTTTTAATGAAAACTTGCCCAGTTTTTGAAGACTACTGAAAATTATACGCTTGAATTTTCCCGACTGCCATAGGTAGCAAGAAAAGTAAGTTATCTGGTGTTTTTACTTGTGCTCAAAATGGTGGCTTATCTGAAAAAATCTGATTTGCAAAAAATTTCTGGGCGTTTTTTTTCTTAGCAGCGAGAAAATGTTTGTCTCTTCATTGTCATCCGAATTACCAATGAAAGGGTTTTCTTATGATGCTATATCCCGGACGGATGAAGGGTTTTTGCGGGACCATATTTTCAAAAAATCCCAAATTATCGCTTTTTTGGCACGTATTCTGTCTCAAATTTAGAAAATTTTAGCCCCAGAAGCTCCGATAGAAAATTTTTAGGACTGGAGGACCAAAAATTGTTATTGTAAAAATGTATCGAATAGCAGCTCTTTGGGTAGTAATAGGTTAGATGCTCCCTGAAATCTTCTCTGCATATTTTACTAGACTCGTGTGAAAACTTTTTGTGGTACAAATTTTGTGTTAACAAAAAGTACGCGAATGCAATGTAACTGTGTACTGCGTAGTCAAAATGATATTGCAAAGTTCAAGCTGAGCGAAAATCCGAAATAAAGTTTCAGAAGGAATGTCAAAGAAGGACGCAAGATGCGCGGTTTCTGACGATGCCGAAATTCAGTTCGTCAAGACCGTTAACAGGGGCAAAAATCGCGGAGAAAAGACCAAAGTTTCAACAGAACCAGGCAAGGCTAAGGGTCGTTTCTGCGATGACATTGTTCAAAGTTCGATTCAATCGGCACCCGAGGCGGATGTTATAGAAATTCTACGAGCTCCAAATTCAAGCAATTCTTATTTTTCACCAAAGCGAACAACCGATGGTTTCAAAAAAGCGACAGTGAACAGATCGATTGCATCTTCAGCTCGAAGATACGAAAATTTTGTGCCTCCAACGAGAAATAGAAATTCCTTAAGTAGTGCTACAACCGTAAGTATAGATGAACATTTGGCAAACAGTGAATCAAACGCTAATACAGGTCAAGGAGTCTTATTCGAAGAATTGTCTGCATACTCACCAAGAAGTATTTCAGTGCCTTCGACGAGTTCAATGCCGATACAAACTAACTTGTATCCTCAACAATTACCATCCCCTACCCTGGGAAACGCAAATCCATTCACCGATGGTCGAAACATCATAATCAATACGAATGTTTACACAAATTCACAGGTTGTTCATTCGTTTAATACTTAATTTTTGTTAACTTTTGTAAAAAAAAAATAAAGGTCAAATGAAGCTCAAGAAATGGAAGTTTTTACGCCAACAGTGGTTGAAACTCAATCCTTTTTGCTAAATTTTTGAAAAAATCTTGATTCTCCGATTGTAGTTTGAACTGCAATCAGGTAAATTTTAATCAAGTTACACTCGGCGAGATTTAAAAGGTATCATATCAAAAGAAATCTGTCGTTAGTTACGCCGTTCAGCATGTTCGATTCATAGTTATCAATCAAAAAAGAAAAACACTTACGAGAAAACCGATTATTCGAAAAAAATCGACCGAACGTTCATTGAAAAACGATATTCTCTCAGATTGTATTATGCTCTTAGAGCATGTTACTTATTTTTCAAAAATGATGTACAGTCGATCGGTCAAATGAAAAATCAATGCTATGTTCGCTAGTTGGATGGAAAAGATGGAAAAATCGGAAGACAAAAAATAGTGATAAAGCAAAAGATAGGAGTGTAAGTCCAGCTTCCACGGTTACATTATCTTCAGATGCTGGATCCGAATCAGAGGACAAAAAGTCCGATAAAGTGATTCGACTACCGACAGGACTTCAGAAGTCACGTTTGCTGCTAAATAAAGATCCGACCTCAGAATCGAAATCGAAACAGTCTACTCTTAATTTTACATCGTCTTTGGTTAAAAAAGAAAATGTTCCCAGGCGGGGAATTCCAAATTTGAAACAACATTTCAAGAAAAGTTGCAAAAAAATCCAGTACGAAGACTCAGATGATTCAATAATTCATTCTTCGTCGAATGAGGATGAAAAGAAACTTGTTTCTGAGTCAACCAGATCCAAAAATCAAATTGGGTCGGCAAAAACGATCAGTTTTTCCAGCGCTGGATCCAAGAACAGAACAAATATTGGAAAAGGTAAATTTGGAGTGAAAGCCAGGGACCCAAAAATAAAAGCGAGGTGCAATAAAAGCTCAGAAGCTACCGATTCAGAAGACAGTTTGAGTGACAGCGAGGCTGAAAATAGACGAAGAAAGCGAATAACAGAAATTATCCAGGCAAATAGAATGCAAAGGTTCAAGAATCAAGCGCGTGTATCGGATGAAGATGACGACGTACGAGAAATCAACCCGAACTCCATAACTGAACCGAGAAGATCAAGAAAGCCGAACAGAATCATGACGGACGCCGAGTGTAACAAAGAAACACGAAAGGCATGTCGGGAAGAAAAAGAAAGAATAGCTCGTGTAAATAGATATGCTAAGAAAGGCTTATATAAGTGGGAGTTAGTCGGGGATGCGAAAGTTTATTCGAAAGTTTGGTTGGAAAAGGTGACCAAAAATGGTGTGGACGAGCCCCTTGTCGAAGTTCAAGATAAAGTAGCCTGTCAGTTAAAGGAACACCAAGTCGATGGAATTCAATTCATGTACAATTGCTTACTAGAATCCGTTCAAAGGTCTAAAACATCTGACGGAAGTGGCTGTATATTGGCTCATTGCATGGGATTAGGAAAGACCCTATAAGTCATCGCTTTTTTGGACGCAGTTCTATCTTCAGCAAATTTGGAACATTTTCAAAGAGCGATTGTGATTGCGCCATGTAGTACATTGTTCAATTGGAAGAAAGAGTTCAAATCTTGGCTTGGGGGAGACAGGAATTTTTCGGTCTTGAATCTGGACAGGTTCAAGAGAGACCGTCCTAAAATGATGCAAAAGTTGCACGAATGGAGCGAAGAACGCGGAGTGTTGATCATTGGTTATGAAATGTTCTCTAACTTAGTAAGGCAAAGCATGGCAGAAACTACCAATACAGCGCATTTATACAATTGATTGCATTGCATTGCAATTGATTGCATAAACTTTAATTGCATTTTTTTTGTTTTTTTTTTACTTTTTTTTCGGCTGAATGGTCGTCTACCTAAGTTTCATCGGCTGATTGGCAGCTCGTTTAGCAACAATAATCACTTATTTAACGCTGTTGCTTGTGTTTTGCGACTGTGTTTCAACATTGAAATTGAAGATCAGTCAACACAAATGGATGAAATTTTTTAGACGTAATTTTTTTTGTCATTTAAAAAAAAACTTTGCGATCTTGTCTCATTTTCTATGAGCCAGCTTGCAATGCTTTGCTCGCGTTTTATTGCCAGTGCTGCAAAGCTTCGAGTTGCCTCTCTTTTCCTTTTGACCCCAATCCAGACAAAAAAGCACCATCACAGTTTACGGAGAGCTATTGTTTGCTGAGTGCGGGTTATAATAAGAAGAGCCCTTGACCAAATCTTAGAGATCCGAACTATAAGTCATAGGCTTCCAAGCATTTAATTTTATACGGAAACTTTTTATGAAAACTTGCCCAGTTTTTGAAGACTACTGAAAATTATACGCTTGAATTTTTCTGACTGCCATATCTGGTGTTTTTACTTGTGCTCAAAATGGTGGCTTATCTGAAAAAATCTGATTTGCAAAAAATTTCTGGGCGTTTTTTTTCTTAGCAGCGAGAAAATTTTTGTCTCTTCATTGTCATCCGAATTACCAATGAAAGGGCTTTCTTATGATGCTATATCCCGGAAGGATGAAGGGTTTTTTGCGGGACCATATTTTCGAAAAATCTAAAATCGCTTTTTTGGCACGTATTCTGTCTCAAGTTTAGAAAATTTTAGCCCCAGAAGCTCCGATAGAGAACTTTTAGGACTGGAGGACCAAAAATTGTTATTGTAAAAATTTATCGAATAGCGGCTCTTTGGGTAGTAATAGGTTAGATGCTCCCTGAAATCTTCTCTGGATATTTTACTAGATTCCTGTGAAAACTTTTTGTGGTACAAATTTTGTGTTAACAAAAAGCACGCGAATGCAATGTAACCGTGTACTGCGTAGTCAAAATGATATTGCAAAGTATAAGCTGAGCGAAAATCCGAAATAAAATTTCAGAAGGGATGGCAAAGAAGGACGCAAGATGCGCGGTGTCTGACGATGCCGAAATTCAGTTCGTCAAGACCGTTAACAGGGGCAAAAATCGCGGAGAAAAGACCAAAGTTTCAACAGAACCAGGCAAGGCTAAGGGTCGTTTCTGCGATGACATTGTTCAAAGTTCGATTCAATCGGCACCCGAGGCGGATGTTATAGAAATTCTACGAGCTCCAAATTCAAGCAATTCTTATTTTTCACCAAAGCGAACAACCGATGGTTTCAAAAAAGCGACAGTGAACAGATCGATTGCATCTTCAGCTCGAAGATACGAAAATTTTGTGCCTCCAACGAGAAATAGAAATTCCTTAAGTAGTGCTACAACCGTACGTATAGATGAACATTTGGCACACAGTGAATCAAACGCTAATACAGGTCAAGGAGTCTTATTCGAAGAATTGTCTGCATACTCACCAAGAAGTATTTGAGTTCCTTCGACGAGTTCAATACCGATACAAACTAACTTGTATCCTCAACAAATACCATCCCCTACCCTGGGAAACGCATATCCATTCACCGATGGTCGAAACATCATAATCAATACGAATGTTTACACTGATTCACAGGTTGTTCATTAGTTTAATACTGAGTTTTTGTTAACTTTTGTAAAAAAAATAAAGGTCAAATGAAGCTCAAGAAATGGAAGTTTTTACGCCAGAAGTGGTTGAAACTCAATCCTTTTTGCTGAATTTTTGAAAAAATCTTGATTCTCCGATTGTAGTTTGAACTGCAATCAGGTAAATTTTAATCAAGTTACACTCGGCGAGATTTAAAAGGTATCATATCAAAAGAAATCTGTCGTTAGTTACGCCGTTCAGCATGTTCGATTCATAGTTATCAATCAAAAAAGAAAAACACTTACGAGAAAACCGATTATTCGAAAAAAATCGACCGAACGTTCCTTGAAAAACGATATTCTCTCAGATTGTATTATGCTCTTAGAGCATGTTACTTATTTTTAAAACATGATGTACAGTCGATCGGTCAAATGAAAAATCAATGCTATGTTCGCTAGTTGGATGGAAAAGATGGAAAAATCGGAAGACAAAAAATAGTGATAAAGCAAAAGATAGGAGTGTAAGTCCAGCTTCCACGGTTACATTATCTTCAGATGCTGGATCGCAATCAGAGAACAAAAAGTCCGATAAAGTGATTCGACTACCGACAGGACTTCAGAAGTCACGTTTGCTGCTAAATAAAGATCCGACCTCAGAATCGAAATCGAAACAGTCTACTCTTAATTTTACATCGTCTTTGGTTAAAAAAGAAAATGTTCCCAGGCGGGGAATACCAAATTTGAAACAACATTTCAAGAAAAGTTGCAACAAAATCCAGTACGAAGACTCAGATGATTCAATAATTCATTCTTCGTCGAATGAGGATGAAAAGAAACTTGTTTCTGAGTCAACCAGATCCAAAAATCAAATTGGGTCGGCAAAAACGATCAGTTCTTCCAGCGCTGGATCCAAGAACAGAACAAATATTGGAAAAGGTAAATTTGGAGTGAAAGCCAGGGACCCAAAAATAAAAGCGAGGTGCAATAAAAGCTCAGAAGCTACCGATTCAGAAGACAGTTTGAGTGACAGCGAGGCTGAAAATAGACGAAGAAAGCGAATAAGAGAAGTTATCCAGGCAAATAGAATGCAAAGGTTCAAGAATCAAGCGCGTGTATCGGATGAAGATGACGACGTACGAGAAATCAACCCGAACTCCATAACTGAACCGAGAAGATCAAGAAAGCCGAACAGAATCATGACGGACGCCGAGTGTAACAAAGAAACACGAAAGGCATGTCGGGAAGAAAAAGAAAGAATAGCTCGTGTAAATAGATATGCTAAGAAAGGCTTATATAAGTGGGAGTTAGTCGGGGATGCGAAAGTTTATTCGAAAGTTTGGTTGGAAAAGGTGACCAAAAATGGTGTGGACGAGCCCCTTGTCGAAGTTCAAGATAAAGTAGCCTGTCAGTTAAAGGAACACCAAGTCGATGGAATTCAATTCATGTACAATTGCTTACTAGAATCCGTTCAAAGGTCTAAAACATCTGACGGAAGTGGCTGTATATTGGCTCATTGCATGGGATTAGGAAAGACCCTACAAGTCATCGCTTTTTTGGACGCAGTTCTATCTTCAGCAAATTTGGAACATTTTCAAAGAGCGATTGTGATTGCGCCATGTAGTACATTGTTCAATTGGAAGAAAGAGTTCAAATCTTGGCTTGGAGGAGACAGGAATTTTTCGGTCTTGAATCTGGACAGGTTCAAGAGAGACCGTCCTAAAATGATGCAAAAGTTGCACGAATGGAGCGAAGAACGCGGAGTGTTGATCATTGGTTATGAAATGTTCTCTAACTTAGTAAGGCAAAGCATGGCAGAAACTACCGATACAGCGCATTTATACAATTGATTGCATTGCATTGCATTGCAATTGATTGCATAAACTTTAATGGCATTTTTTTTGTTTTTTTTTTTACTTTTTTTTCGGCTGAATGGTCGTCTACCTAAGTTTCATCGGCTGATTGGCAGCTCGTTTAGCAACAATAATCACTTATTTAACGCTGTTGCTTGTGTTTTGCGACTGTGTTTCAACATTGAAATTGAAGATCAGTCAACACAAATGGATGAAATTTTTTAGACGTAATTTTTTTTTGTCATTTAAAAAAAAACTTTGCGATCTTGTCTCATTTTCTATGAGCCAGCTTGCAATGCTTTGCTCGCGTTTTATTGCCAGTGCTGCAAAGCTTCGAGTTGCCTCTCTTTTCCTTTTGACCCCAATCCAGACAAAAAAGCACCATCACAGTTTACGGAGAGCTATTGTTTGCTGAGTGCGGGTTATAATAAGAAGAGCCCTTGACCAAATCTTAGAGATCCGAACTATAAGTCATAGGCTTCCAAGCATTTAATTTTATACGGAAACTTTTTATGAAAACTTGCCCAGTTTTTGAAGACTACTGAAAATTATACGCTTGAATTTTTCTGACTGACATATCTGGTGTTTTTACTTGTGCTCAAAATGGTGGCTTATCTGAAAAAATCTGATTTGCAAAAAATTTCTGGGCGTTTTTTTTCTTAGCAGTGAGAAAATTTTTGTCTCTTCATTGTCATCCGAATTACCAATGAAAGGGCTTTCTTATGATGCTATATCCCGGAAGGATGAAGGGTTTTTTGCGGGACCATATTTTCGAAAAATCTCAAATCGCTTTTTTGGCACGTATTCTGTCTCAAGTTTAGAAAATTTTAGCCCCAGAAGCTCCGATAGAGAACTTTTAGGACTGGAGGACCAAAAATTGTTATTGTAAAAATTTATCGAATAGCGGCTCTTTGGGTAGTAATAGGTTAGATGCTCCCTGAAATCTTCTCTGGATATTTTACTAGATTCCTGTGAAAACTTTTTGTGGTACAAATTTTGTGTTAACAAAAAGCACGCGAATGCAATGTAACCGTGTACTGCGTAGTCAAAATGATATTGCAAAGTATAAGCTGAGCGAAAATCCGAAATAAAATTTCAGAAGGGATGGCAAAGAAGGACGCAAGATGCGCGGTGTCTGACGATGCCGAAATTCAGTTCGTCAAGACCGTTAACAGGGGCAAAAATCGCGGAGAAAAGACCAAAGTTACAACAAAACCAGGCAATGCTAAGGGTCGTTTCTGCGATGACATTGTTCAAAGTTCGATTCAGTCGGCACCCGAGGCGGATGTTATAGAAATTCTACGAGCTCCAAATTCAAGCAATTCTTATTTTTCACCAAAGCGAACAACCGATGGTTTCAAAAAAGCGACAGTGAACAGATCGGTTGCATCTTCAGCTCGAAGATACGAAAATTTTGTGCCTCCAACGAGAAATAGAAATTCCTTAAGTAGTGCTACAACCGTAAGTATAGATGAACATTTGGCAAACAGTGAATCAAACGCTAATACAGGTCAAGGAGTCTTATTCGAAGAATTGTCTGCATACTCACCAAGAAGTATTTCAGTGCCTTCGACGAGTTCAATGCCGATACAAACTAACTTGTATCCTCAACAATTACCATCCCCTACCCTGGGAAACGCAAATCCATTCACCGATGGTCGAAACATCATAATCAATACGAATGTTTACACAGATTCACAGGTTGTTCATTCGTTTAATACTTAATTTTTGTTAACTTGCAAAAAAAAATTGAAGGTCAAATGAAGCTCAAGAAATGGAAGATTTTACGCCAGAAGTGGTTGAAACTCAATCCTTTTTGCTGAATTTTTGAAAAAATTTTGATTCTCCGATTGTAGTTTGAACAGCAATCAGGTAAATTTTAATCAAGTTATACTGGGCTACATTTAAAACGTATCATATCAAAGGTAATCTGTCATTAGTTACGCCGATCAAAAAAGAAAAGCAATTACGAGAAAACCGCTTGTTCGAAAAAAATCGATCGAACGTTCATTGAAAACGATATTCTCTCAGATTGTATTATGCTCTTAGAGCATGTTACTTATTTTTAAAAAATGATGTACAGTCGATCGGTCAAACGATGAATCAATGCTATGTTCGCTAGCTATGGCTATAAAACTGAAATATTTAAATCATTTTTTTTCGACCATGAGAAAATGCCTGTGAAATATCTCTAAGGGACTTGAATAATGAAAGATCATGAACGAAAGATGTTAAGTTTGAAAAAACCATTGATAATCTATGAGGTTCTCTTGACCGAATCTACTTTAAAAAAGAATAGCCGATTGCTGTGCAAAGTAGTACAGAATTTTCCGACCCAATTTATTAAGAAAATTTTATTACTACTATTTTTTTGCAATTTTGTTGTGTAAGTTCCTGTTCAACTGCAATTGAATTAGGTGAAAAAGGAATAAAAAGCGGTAACTATTATTCAAAAACGTTTCAAAAAAGCTTTGAAGCTTAAGTAGAATTTAAGTTGAGAGGTCATCCTCTCCACAAAATTCGTCTAATTTAGTCTGAAAAAAAAAACGAAAAAAAAAAAGAACACGGCCAATTTTTCTTTAAATTAAGAGAACCTTCTATTTTTTTAGAGTCTTAACCACAACTCCTAGGGCTCTAATATGATAACTCACCTGACTCCCTTCGAGTTTTCCTTAAAGAAGTCAAACTTGGCTGGAATTTTTTTTAAAAAAAAGAACGCACTATAATACATCGTTCCCTTCCACTCTTCAAGTTGTCGGAAAAAAGCCTGCCTAGACCATTGGTGGTTGTCGACCTGTGAGTGGCGGAAACAATAACATGAAAGATAAAATTTTAAATATGAAAAGCTCTTTCATAAGTATGATATTGGTTCGCAACACTTTTCTTGAAGTTTTATGTTAAATCTCTATTTAGCAGATATTTGACTAGACCCACTATTCGACTCATTTTTACCCTTGCGATAAGCATGAGTGTTGCAACCTGTTACAAGAATTTTTTCCCATAAATAACTTTTCACAGAATAACTGAAGTTTTTGGTCATATCCATCTGTACTTTTGTCAACTAACAAACAAATTGTGAGCATGACTGCATTTTAAAAGCCCATTCTATTCGAGTTTTGTTTTAATGTTGACTGTAATTTTACCAGCTCCGATTTCAGTGTATCCGATTTTTTTCGTTGTTCTCCTGTCTTTTTTTGCAGGCTAAAAGGTTTATGTAAGTTTTTGGTAGATCAATTTTTTCAAGACTTCCGCGGCTTTTGTCTCATAATCTTGGTCATGGTATATTTGTGTTGCATCGCAATTGGTGCGAAGCTTCCTTTTGCTCTTATGTGTTAAATTTTCTTTCTCGAATAGGATATATTTTTCTCGGACATTGATTTTGGTGAAAAATCAGGGGCGGATGTAGTGTTGGTGCGGGGGGGGGGGGGGGGGGGCGGACGCTTTTTTTGTCAAAATTTTTCAAAAAGTGCCCAAAAACGGCGCAGAAAATTTAGCCAAAATAGGGGCAAAACAGTGCTTTGGGAGAGCTCGAAAAATCAATTTGGTCGACCTAAAAAAAAAAGGTCGTCAAAATTTTGGAAAATTTTTGAAAATCCGCCCCCCCCCCTCGAGAAAATCCTAGATCCGCCCCTGTGAAAAGTTCTGTGCTAATTACACAGTAACTCGCTATTCTTACCACATTTTGATTTTTTCCATTTAAACTGTTTGATCTGCATATTCGCTTGTATTTAACTGTTAAATGAAAATGTTTTTGTCTATTTTAGCCGAATTCAAACAACGCTCAATCCAGCACTCAGTGTGAATCTTGTCGGACGAAAGGTGTGATGGTGAATGCAGAAGCTCAATGCAACATTCTCGAACCAACCATGACTGTGGCCCCAAAAACACCCGTTATGGTTTCAACTAGCACAATGACCGAGGAAATTGAAGCGTCAGCTGCCAAAGATCCAAATAATGACTCAAATACGGAAGTTCTGGTGACCAATCAACCCAAATCTGGAACCAGGAAAACTTTTTTGTGCAGTGAAAGCGACGAAAATGATATTCCAATTGACTTTTTCGATGCTCTTTTACCGGCTTCGGACAAAGAGCCTGAAGAGTCAGTGGTTGGCGAGTTTGATACAGCCATTGAGCAAGAGAACGAATTAGATGAAAATCAGAAGGATGAGTCTACTGCAACTGAATGTAATCTTCAGGAGTCGAATCCTTTTGTGATCGGCGAAAGTAAGTTCCCATGCACAGTGTCAGAAACAAAAAGTTTAGCAGCTGATTGTGATACGGAAGGATCGTCTGAACAATCCAATCATAGATCCGTTATAAAGATTGGAACACGTTCTTCGAAAATTGAAGATTATGAAGAGGCGGTTGAAAAAGTAGCTAGGAAGTCAAGCACTTATCAGAGAGACATCGATGCTTACAAAAATGCGGGACCCAAAGTCATAGAGACATCTAGTCAAAGTTCAGAGAAATCCGTGATGTCCTTACGGACTCCCGAAAAGCTTAATAGAAGCTCGATCTGTGAAAGAATTTTAAGCCAGTCCTCAAGTGTGATCAGCCTCTCGCCAAGAGTTTCTCGAATCCAAATTGAAAAGTTAGACGATCATGCAAGACGCAGTTTCGCATCTTGCTCCCAGAAGTCGAATGATGTGAACTCAGGTTCAAGTGTGAAAGGAACTCCTGGCAGACTGAAAAAGCGCAATCGATTAGTATCTACTTCAAGTGATGAAATGAGCGACAGTGAGAAGTTAGCTGAATTGAAACGAAAACAAACGAGTCCTTGTAAGTCGCCAATATCGAACAAGAAATCGAAACGCTGTCGAATTTTGGATTCTGACTTTGAGGATTCTGATCATCAACTTGGTCTTGACGCGGAGCTTTTACGAGTACCCAAGTTTAAAAAACCAGTTTCAAGAGCAGTTAACGAAAGTAGTTCAAATTGCAGAAGAAAAAATGAAAGTCTTGACGAGGATGGTTCAGAAGATAATATGGAAGTAAGTCAATCGGTGTTCCGAAGAAGAGTTTCAAATACAGTCGGTGAAATGATTCCAAATGAAGACGAAATCTTCGATGAAGCAAACGACTCCATAAATAATGCTGAGATTTCTAATTCGCGCAATGAATTAATCGGATCAGACGATTCAACTACTGACGAAGATGCTCCTCTAGGCGAGAAAGTTGATGAGTATACACTAGAGAACATAACTCTGGACCGAAACTTGAAAGATCTTCAAAAAAGATGGAAAAATCGGAAGACAAAAAATAGTGATAAAGCAAAAGATAGGAGTGTAAGTCCAGCTTCCACGGTTACATTATCTTCAGATGCTGGATCCGAATCAGAGGACAAAAAGTCCGATAAAGTGATTCGACTACCGACAGGACTTCAGAAGTCACGTTTGCTGCTAAATAAAGACCCGACCTCAGAATCGAAATCGAAACAGTCTACTCTTAATTTTACATCGTCTTTGGTTAAAAAAGAAAATGTTCCCAGGCGGGGAATTCCAAATTTGAAACAACATTTCAAGAAAAGTTGCAACAAAATCCAGTACGAAGACTCAGATGATTCAATAATTCATTCTTCGTCGAATGAGGATGAAAAGAAACTTGTTTCTGAGTCAACCAGATCCAAAAATCAAATTGGGTCGGCAAAAACGATCAGTTCTTCCAGCGCTGGATCCAAGAACAGAACAAATATTGGAAACGGTAAATTTGGAGTGAAAGCCAGGGACCCAAAAATAAAAGCGAGGTGCAATAAAAGCTCAGAAGCTACCGATTCAGAAGACAGTTTGAGTGACAGCGAGGCTGAAAATAGACGAAGAAAGCGAATAAGAGAAGTTATCCAGGCAAATAGAATGCAAAGGTTCAAGAATCAAGCGCGTGTATCGGATGAAGATGACGACGTACGAGAAATCAACCCGAACTCCATAACTGAACCGAGAAGATCAAGAAAGCCGAACAGAATCATGACGGACGCCGAGTGTAACAAAGAAACACGAAAGGCATGTCGGGAAGAAAAAGAAAGAATAGCTCGTGTAAATAGATATGCTAAGAAAGGCTTATATAAGTGGGATTTAGTCGGGGATGCGAAAGTTTATTCGAAAGTTTGGTTGGAAAAGGTGAGCAAAAATGGTGTGGACGAGCCCCTTGTCGAAGTTCAAGATAAAGTAGCCTGTCAGTTGAAGGAACACCAAGTCGATGGAATTGAATTCATGTACAATTGCTTACTAGAATCCGTTCAAAGGTCTAAAACATCTGACGGAAGTGGCTGTATATTGGCTCATTGCATGGGATTAGGAAAGACCCTACAAGTCATCGCTTTTTTGGACGCAGTTCTATCTTCAGCAAATTTGGAACATTTTCAAAGAGCGATTGTGATTGCGCCATGTAGTACATTGTTCAATTGGAAGAAAGAGTTCAAATCTTGGCTTGGACGAGACAGGAATTTTTCGGTCTTGAATCTGGACAGGTTCAAGAGAGACCGTCCTAAAATGATGCAAAAGTTGCACGAATGGAGCGAAGAACGCGGAGTGTTGATCATTGGTTATGAAATGTTTACTAACTTAGTAAGGCAAAGCATGGCAGGAACTACCGATACAGCGCCGAGGCCAAGAAGTAGAATTCCGTTTAGCGACGAACATAAAGAGCTCGTCCGACGTGCTCTGGTGGATCCAGGAGCCGATTTTGTGATTTGTGACGAAGGCCACGAATTGAAGAATGACAAAACTGCAAAAGCGAAGAATATCAAACTGGTCAAAACTCGGAGGCGCATCATACTAACGGGAACACCTTTGCAGAATAATATGACAGAGTATTTCGTCATGATGGACTTTGTAAAACCTTTTCTACTGGGTAATAAAAAAGAGTTCAGCAACAGATTCTCGACCCCCATCGACAAGGGTCAGAAAAGAGACGCCGGGAAGTTTGAAGTGAAGCTAATGCAAAAGCGCACGCATGTGTTGCATAAACAGCTCTCGGGATGCGTACATAGAAGAGATTTCTCGTACATCAAGAAGCTTCTGCCGCAGAAGCGAGAGTTCACCCTGGAAATCAAAATGTGTGACCTTCAAAAAGAAATGTACCTAAAGTTCCTGGAAATGTATGTACAAGCTGGCACCCAGACGGGAGCTCCTGTTGATGCTATGGAGGAGTTTGAAATCAAACGAAGCGCCATCACTAATTTATTCAGGAATAAAAATATGCTGACTAAAATATTATGCCACCCAATAGCAACTTTGAGGACAAAGAATGACGAGTTTGCATGTAATGGGAAGAAAAAGGAGGAAACTAAATTGGACGAACTGAGGGAGGAGTTAGGAACTGTTGCGGATATTTTGGAAAAGAGTTTGGGTAGGTTAAGCCTAAATGACAATATCACACAATGTCAAATGTCAACGAAGTTTAGGCCTACTTGAACAAAAAAAAGAGTTCATATGAACTATCTAGTCAGCTTGAATAGGATATAATGAATTTAGTTCTATAAAATTTATTGAAATTTTGCTCGCTCTTGAATTCATTTAATGTATTCAAAGTGGACGCGAGCTGTTTTAATTTGGTAGTTTTTTTTTAGCGGACGCCAACCTAACAGCAGACGGGATGGATGCCGAACCAGAGGTAGGATGGAACCACTGGCGAGAGTATTTGAACGAGAAGCTATCCAAATACCTCACCAAAAATGCAATCTTCGACATCAACTTGAGTGGAAAGTTTTTCCTGCTTTGTGAAATTCTGAAGTTATCAAATGAGTGTGGAGATAAGTTACTGGTGTTTAGCCAGTCTTTGGTAGTGTTGGATTTGATAGAAGAGATGTTCCGGATGTTCGTGAAAGCACAGGAAGAAAAATGGACGGTAAGTAAACAACGAAAAAAAAATTGAAAAAAAAAAATTTTTAAGGATTCATCAGCAGAACATATTTTACAACAAGTATTCATTCCATACAGGGCATGAAGAAAGATTTTAGCTGACAAATAATGAATCTAAAAAAATAATTAATTCAGTCAGTATTTTAGGCTTCGGATTTCTAACTTATTTTAAAGTCCGTTACAAAAAATTAAGCGTTCAATTATGCTCTTGTTAGAATCATAAGTAATTTTTATCCCATTAATAGTTTCTGGTTTTAGCTGAATTTTTTTTTGGCTTGCAGTCTTTTATAATTTGCCATTAACTTGATTTATGGCTGTGGCTCATAATTTCCTTTCCAGGATATTTCAGAAAACCCCTCAAGAAATAAATACTACTAAATTAACTTCCTTTACTGACTGATATCCAGGCGCACTGATGACGCAGTCAGCCAAAAAGGGATATCTCAAAAAAAGTACCAAGGGGGCGATTTAGGTCATGAGGGGGTGGAATCCCTAAGGGGGTTTCCGCCCACCCCTAAATCTGCTACTGCTGATATTGATATGGTTTTGTCTTGTTTCAGAAAGACGAGCGAGGAATAAATGGATACGAGGCCGGAAATGTCTCATGGAAAAAAGATGAAAATTATTTGCGGTAATTTTTTTCTCTATTTAAGATTTTTCTTAAGGGCTAATGAACAAAATGAATTTTCACTAGGTCGTGTTTTGTCAAAACGCTTTATATTGTATCTTAGCGGTTTGATTTTTCAGTTGTTGAGTTCTCGCGCATTGGAAAAGATACTCGCACATTGGAACTTGAAACTTGACATTGGTTCTTCTTTCCATTTCAGAATCGACAACAAAATTTGCGTTATTGTTCAATTTTGATTTAATATAACCGGACAAAACTTAAGTTTTTTTCGGCGCAACTTGTCTGCTCAAGATTTGTTGGCTTTGTAATTTTAGTTTTTATACTTATTTGATTTTCAGTTCAAAATGAAGACAAATCTCTTATATAGGACATGTGTTTTTATGATTTTTTAACAGGAAAAGTCTTTAGACTTGCGAAACCAAGTGTCTTGTAATCTGGAACTAGACTTTTTTCTTGTAAACTGCTTTTCTTACATAAATAAATTTTAGCTATTGATCCAGTTTTTTTTAAACAAGGGGTCAATTTCATCAAAAAAAGTGTCAATCATAAATTGTTCTTGAAAATCAGAGAGCCTAAAGACAGGTATATGAAAACTCTTGCATAGGTCTTGCTGATTCTTTACCTGATCTTGCGGAATAAAGATCTTGCTGATTCTTTACTTGATCCATAGGTCTTGCGGAATAAAAACTTTACCTGATCCAGTTTTCTCAAGTTGGGTTAATGTTATCAAAAAAGCGCCTATCACAAAATGTTCTAGAAATTAAAAGAACTTAAAGGGCATCTGTTTTTTCTTTGAAATTCGAAAGTTGAGATTTTTGAAGAAATTTCTTGTTTTTTTTTATGTTTTCTTGCGTTCATTACTCTTTTCCAATCTTCGATTGGCCATGTTTTTCATTTAAATTCGAAACCTGAAATTTAAAAAAAAACCGTTTTTCTTCTGTCCTTGCATTCATGACTCATGTTTTTGCATTCATGTCTTGCATTCATGTTTTGTCACTTAGTTACCACCTTGTAGATTTTTTTCGTGTGGTCAGCAATTTTTGTCGTAGATGCCAGTGCTTTTGATGTATTCCTATAATTTTTGAAATAAATTGCCCTGACTTTGTATATTTTAGTTTTTGGTTTTTGTTTCACTTAGAAGCTTATTTCACTTGTTTTTTCAGGTTAAGTATTTTCGGCTTATGTGTTATTGTCCTAGTTACCTTGATTTGTGTCGCTTCAAGGGCAAAAAATATAAATTAAAAGTTAGCTTGTCTTAGTTCCTCATAAAATTTTCTAGCGATATTTTGTTTTTTGCTCATCGAGCGGTTTAGAACTGTTGTTTTTGGCTCAATGATTTCATTTTTGGGCCATTGGCCGCTGGTTAAAAAAAACAAAGACCTATTTTTTTGCTTCTGTGAAAGGTTTGTCCAGGCTCAAATTTTACTTTTTTTAGTTCAGTTCATTTTCTTTGTTAGTAGGAAAGCATACTTCACTATGGAATAGCGAAAGTGTAGTCACGAAAAACGTGATCAACTTTGAATTTTGAAAATTGTTTTAATTTATCAGGGTTTCCAAGCCAGTTAAATAATTTACCTATTGAGCCAGTTTCTTCAAATTGGTTTAATTTTTTCCAAAAAGTTTCCATCATAAATTTGTAGAAACTCAGCTCTTTACAGCCATCTTCTTTTTTCTTTGACATTTGCATTTTGAGAGCTCAATTTTTTTTCTGTTTACTTGCTTTCGTCGACTTTTTCGAACTGTCTGTTGTTGCGTTTGATTTGTGAGATTTTTCGTTGCTTGTCTAATTTTGCGTTTTTCTTGAATTCTAATAAATAGCTAACAGTCTTTGGTTTTATTGCTTGATGTTAAAAATTGATTGATCTGCCCTCGGCTGGTTTTTTACAGTCAGAGAAATTTTCTCTATAATCTATATCTATACTATATTTAAATGCGAGTGACAGCTATCTCACATGCTTAAGCATAATAATTTTGCATGTTTAACGAAAGAATTTTTTCATGTTTAAGCTATATCATATATTGCAATGCTTAAGAAAATTTTCGAATAAATTTTCCGCAAGGTCACTTTGTTCAGTAATTTACTTTCGAGGGTAAGTTAGGTTTGTCTTTCTGTATACCTGCTTTTTAAAATTATTTTTATTATGTCTGTCTACCCGTCTCCTAATTTTTTAATTTTCTATTTGACTTCGACGACTCAGTTCAAAACAGTACTACTGTCAAACGGTTGTCTCCTACCTTTCTTTATCTTTATCTGGATTTTCAATTTTTTCTATCATTTTCGAGCCTTTTTTCATCTTTTCTGTTTTTTTAAATTTTTTTCTATCTTTTTTTTTCGATCCTTTTTTCTATTTTTTTTCTAACTTTTTTGTGTCTGTTTTGGATCCTTCTTTTTTTTCGTCTTTTTTTCGATCCTTCCGTATCGATTTTTTTTCTAGCGTTTTTATCTTTAGTTCGAGCCTTCTTTTTCGATCTTTTTATCTTTTTTTCTCTGTCTTTTTTTCGATCCTTCTTTTTCTATCTTTTTTTCTGTGTTTTTTCGATCCTTTTTTCTCGATACTTTTTTAAATCTTTTTTTACATCTTTTTGTGTTCTTTTTTTCGATCCTTCTTTTTTGTTTTTTTTTCTATCTTTTTGTCTGTTTTTCGATCCTTCTTTTTCGATCTTTTTCTATTTTCTTAGATCTTTTTTTTTGTTCTTTTTTCGATCCTTCTTTTTCTCTTTTTTTTCTATCTTTTTTTCGATCCTTCTTTTTCTATCTTTTTTTCTTTGTTTTTTCGATCCTTTTTTCTCGATCTTTTCTTCTATTTTTTTTCTGTGTTTTTTTGGGCCTTCTTTTTCGATACTTTTTTTAATCTTTTTTTTCACATCTTTTTATGTTCTTTTTTCGATCCTTCTTTTCTGTCTTTTTTTTTCTATCTTTTTTTTGTCTTTTTTTTCGATCCTGCTTTTTTGTCTTTTTTCCGATCCTTCCGTATCGATTTTTTTTCTAGCGTTTTTATCTTTAGTTCGAGCCTTCTTTTTCGATCTTTTTATCTTTTTTTCTATCTTTTTCTCTGTCTTTTTTTCGATCCTTCTTCTATCTTTTTTTCTGTGTTTTTTTGATCCTTTTTTCTCGATACTTTTTTTAATCTTTTTTTTATCATTTTTTTATGTTCTTTTTTTTATCCTTGTTTTTCGATTTTTTTTCTTTTTTTTTCTATTTTCTTCGATTCTTCTTTTTCGCTTTTTTCTGTCTTTTTTTTGTCTTTTTTTCGATCCTTCTTTTTCGATCTTTTTCTATTTTCTTAGATCTTTTTTTTGTTCTTTTTTCGATCCTTCTTTTTCTCTTTTTTTTCTATCTTTTTTTTCGATCCTTCTTTTTCTATCTTTTTTTCTTTGTTTTTTCGATCCTTTTTTCTCGATCTTTTCTATTTTTTTTTCTGTGATTTTTGGGCCTTCTTTTTCGATACTTTTTTTAATCTTTTTTCACATCTTTTTTTTCTTTTTTCGATCCTTCTTTTCTGTCTTTTTTTTCTATCTTTTTTTTGTCTTTTTTTTCGATCCTGCTTTTTTGCTTTTTTTCTATCTTTTTTGTCTTTTTTTTCAATCCTTCTTTTTTTTTGTATTTTTTTCGATCCTTCCGTATCGATTTTTTTTTCTAGCGTTTTTATCTTTAGTTCGAGCCTTCTTTTTCGATCTTTTTATCTTTTTTTCTATCTTTTTCTCTGTCTTTTTTTCGATCCTTCTTTTTCTATCTTTTTTTTCTGTGTTTTTTCGATCCTTTTTTCTCGATACTTTTTTTACTCTTTTTTTATCATTTTTTTATGTTCTTTTTTTTATCCTTGTTTTTCGATTTTTTTTCTTTTTTTTTCTCTTTTCTTCGATTCTTCTTTTTCGCTTTTTTCTGTCTTTTTTTTGTCTTTTTTTTCGATCCTTCTTTTTAGCTTTTTTTTCTAACTTCTGTTTTTTTTCGATCTTTTTTTTCCTATTTTTTTTGTGTCTCTTTTTTGATCTTTTTTTCTAACTTTTTTCTGTTTTTTTGTCGATTCTTCTTTTTCTATCTTTTTTTTCTATCTTTTTTTTCTGTCTTTTTTATCCATCTTCTTTATATCTTTTTTCGATCTTCTTTTTCCCTATTTTCTTAGTTTGTTCTGTAGTTGGGTGCTATCAGAGTTTTCTCAGGAGTTGAGAATGTTGCTTCCAAACATCACTGCTCAAGTCCTTGTAGTTTTCGAGATATGACGTTTTTTCAAATTTTTTTCAAAGTTTATCACAAAACTCAATTTTTGTATTTTTTTAAATTTGAAATTCCTAACTCTTTAAGTAACATATCAGCAATTCTTCATTTTGAGCTGCTATAATTGATTGCTTCCTTTTATTATTGTAGAATTTGCAAATTTTGTGTTATTATTAAGCTGCTCTCTGATTCATGGTTAAACTGCAATGGTGCCTATTATTAGCTTAGATTTAGAATCATTTTGGTTTTATTGGCTTTCTGCTTGCTTGTTTTTGAGCATTACTTTGAAATTGTCTTTTAAAAGGAACAAAGTATTCAACTTTAATCTTGTCTTTATTATACGGAAAATGGTAATTGAATAAGTTACTGAATGTTGTTTTCTTGAGTCATGAGCTGATGTGCGATTGATATTAAAGGAGTTTATATTGCGTCGACCTCTGCCCAGATATTTTCGACCTTGTTAACGTTTGATAAGTTTCATTCGATGCTAATTTTTCGTTCAATTCTTATGCCATATTTTTTTGAAATTAGTTTTCATTTTAATAAATCTAGTTTTTTACGAGGTTTTTTATCGCTAGTAGTGCGAAATTTTGCTTCGCCTCTGTGTTTTTTCTTGATTGAATGGGTCGTGCATTTAGTGTTTCTTGCACAGCAAACAGTTATTCTTCTTGTTATTTAGGAATTTCGTTTACATAAAAATCTAAGAGCTAGCATCTCAACGTGAGGTTCAAGCACAGAATAACTAATTATCAATTTTTCCTTAATTATGAGTTTTACAGAAAAGGACATTTAAACCCCATCGGATGTTTACAAGCACCCAGGTGCTCGCGTTTTGTTTTAGGGGGTTTAGATTTCACTCGTGTGTGAAAGATTACTATTGCAGGATGTGAAGTTTTGTCATTTACTTTTTGATTTGATTTTTTGATCAAAATTTGATGCCATTTTGCTTTGTACTAGCCGAGGATATACGATAGGTTTCGAATTTTGGAATCAACCAGGCAACCTCCTCCCCCCCTCCCCCGCCCATTGACCTACCGTAGAATTCCCTGCTCAAGCATGTAGTAATTATGAAAAAAAAATATGCATTTCATACAAACGCGCAATTTAAATTGGTTTTTACATTTTTTATGCGGTATTGCATTTCTATGCTGTTAATTACACAAATTAATGTTTTAATTCAATTTTCTTTAGTAATATGGTCAGTTTTAAACGAATCTAGGCTATACTCTAAATTAGCTTATGAAAAATCCGCATTTTCTCCCCCCCCCCCCCTAATGCAATTTGATGCGGGGAAATTGTACGGTTGATCCGAAGGTTGTAGTTGTTTTGCAAGTACAAATTGCCACTAAAAAGTTCATCGACTTTATTATCCACAACTGCACTTGAGGATATGTAAATATGCCAATTTAATGCCTATAAATGTTCAATTTTTATACACAAAATATATTTCATAGTAGCGATAGAAAAGGTACTTAAATTTCTCTGAGGGTTTCGCGATATTAATTTTTTTGCTTTTTATTTTAAAACTGAAATTCAATTTGCCTTGTTTCGTTGTTATTAGTTTTAATACGACGTTTGTGGCGAATTGAAATTCTAACAATGTTGCTGGTAGTATCTATTTTTCGTTAAAATATGTGTCTGTTAAGGCTTTTTCTTGTTTTAGATAAGTATTTGTGCGCAAGCTCAGTCTTTTTTTTACAATAGTTCGAGCCTTCTTTTTCGATCTTTTTATCTTTTTTTTCTATCTTTTTCTCTTTTTTTTTTTCGATCCTTCTTTTTCTATCTTTTTTTTCTGTGTTTTTTCGATCCTTTTTTCCCGATACTTTTTTTAAATCTTTTTTTTACATCTTTTTATGTTCTTTTTTTCGATCCTTCTTTTTTGTCTTTTTTTTCCTATCTTTTTCTTTGTCTGTTTTTCTATCCTTCTTTTTCTCTTTTTTTTTCGATCCTTCTTTTTCTATCTTTTTTTTCTTTGTTTTTTCGATCCTTTTTTCTCGATCTTTTCTTCTTTCTTTTTTCTGTGTTTTTCGGGCCTTCTTTTTTGATACTTTTTTAACCGTTTTTTACATCTTTTTATGTTCTTTTTTTCGATCCTTCTTTTCTGTCTTTTTTTTCTATCTTTTTCTTTGTCTGTTTTTCCATCCTGCTTTTTCTCTTTTTTTTCTATCTTTTTCTGTTTTTCGATCCTTCTTTTTCGATCTTTTTTTATCTTTTTTTGTCTTTTTTTCGATCCTGTTTTTTCGCTTTTTTTCTATCTTTTTTGTCTTTTTTTTCAATCCTTCTTTTTCTATCTTTTTTGTGACTTTTTTTCTGTCTTTCTTTTTCGATGCTTCTTTTTTTTCTGTCTTTTTTCGATCCTTCTCTCTCGATCTTTTTTTCTTTCTTTTTTTCTGTTTTTTTTCGATCTTTTCTATCTTTTGTTCTATGTTTTTTTTCTGTCTTTTTTCGATCCATTTTTTTCGATATTTTTTTTCTATCTTATTTTACATCCTTTTTTTGTTTTGTTCGATCCTTCTTTTTCTCTTTTTTTCTATCTTTTTCTTCGTCTGTTTTTCGATCCTTCTTCTTCGATCTCATTTTCTATCTTTTTTGTCTTTTTTCGATCCTTCTTTTCGCTTTTTTGTATCTTTTTTTTCTCGTTCCTTCTTTTTTTTTGCTTTTTATCTTTTTTTTTCTGTTTTTTTTTTCGATCCTCCTTTTTCTAGCTTTTTTTTGTGACTTTTGTCGATCCTTTTTTTTGCTTTTTCCATCTTTTTTTCTGCCTTTCTTTTTCGATGCTTCTTTTTTAAATCTTTTTTCTGTCTTTTTTTACATCTTTTTTTTTGTCTTTTTTTTCGATCCTTCTTGTTCTTTTTTCGATCCATCTTTTTTGATCTTTTTTTACATCTTTTTTTTGGGTTTTTTGTCAATCCTTGTTTTTCGATTTTTGTCTTTTTTTCGATTCTTCTTTTTCGCTTTTTTCTGTTTTTTTTTCGATCCTTCTTTTAAGCTTTTTTTTCTAACTTTCCTTTTTTTTTTCGATCCTTCTTTTTCTATCTTTTTTTTCTATCTTTTTTGTGTGTCTTTTTTGATCTTTTTTTCTATCTGTTTGTCCTTTTTTCGATCCTTCTTTTTCGCCTTTTTTTCTAACTTTTTTCTGTTTTTTTTGTCGATCTTTCTTTTTCTATCTTTTTTTCTGTCTTTTTTTATCCATCTTCTTTACATCTTTTTTTGTCTTTTTTTCGATCTTCTTTTTCCCTTTTTCTTTTTTTTTTTCTGTTTTTTTTTCTGTTTTTTTATCCTTCTTTTTCTAGCTTTTTTTGTGACTTTTGTCGATCCTTTTTTTTTGCTTTTTCCATCTTTTTTTCTGCCTTTCTTTTTCGATGCTTCTTTTTTAAATCTTTTTTCTGTCTTTTTTTACATCTTTTTTTTGTCTTTTTTTTCGATCCTTCTTGTTCTTTTTTCGATCCATCTTTTTTGATCTTTTTTTACATCTTTTTTTTGGGTTTTTTGTCAATCCTTGTTTTTCGATTTTTGTCTTTTTTTCGATTCTTCTTTTTCGCTTTTTTCTGTTTTTTTTTCGATCCTTCTTTTAAGCTTTTTTTTCTAACTTTCCTTTTTTTTCGATCCTTCTTTTTCTATCTTTTTTTTTCTATCTTTTTTGTGTGTCTTTTTTGATCTTTTTTTCTATCTGTTTGTCCTTTTTTCGATCCTTCTTTTTCGCCTTTTTTCTAACTTTTTTCTGTTTTTTTGTCGATCTTTCTTTTTCTATCTTTTTTTCTGTCTTTTTTTATCCATCTTCTTTACATCTTTTTTTGTCTTTTTTTACGATCTTCTTTTTCCCTTTTTTTCTTTTTTGTTCTGTTTTTTTTATCCTTCTTTTTCTGGCTTTTTTTGTGACTTTTGTCGATCCTTCTTTTTTGCTCTTTCCATCTTTTTTTCTGCCTTTATTTTTCGATGCTTCTTTTTTAAATTTTTTTCTGTCTTTTTTAACATCTTTTTTTGTCTTTTTTTTCGATCCTTCTTGTTCTTTTTTCGATCCATCTTTTTCGATCTTTTTTTACATTTTTTTTGTGTTTTTTGTCGATCCTTGTTTTTCGATTTTTTTTCTTTTTTTTTTGTCTTTTCTTCGATTCTTCTTTTTCGCTTTTTTCTGTCTTTATTTGTCTTTTTTTTCGATCCTTCTTTTCAGCTTTTTTGTGTCTCTTTTTTGATCTTTTTTTTCTATCTTTTTGTCCTTTTTTCGATCCTTCTTTTTCGCCTTTTTTTCTAACTTTTTTCTGTTTTTTTGTCGATCCTTCTTTTTCTATCTTTTTTTTCTATCTTTTTTTTTCTGTCTTTTTTATCCATCTTCTTTACATCTTTTTTCGCCTTTTTTTCGATCTTCTTTTTCCCTTTTTTCTTTTTTTTGTCTTTTTTTCGATCCTGTTTTTTCGATCTTTTCGATCTATCTTTTTTTTCGATCCTTCTTTTTCGCTTTTTTTCTATCTTTTTTCTGTTTTTTTTCGACCCTTCTTTTTCTATCTTTTTTTGAATCTTTTTTTTGTGTCTTTTTTTCTATCTTTTTGTCTTTTTTTTATCCTTCTTTTTTGCTTTTTTAATCTTTGTTATGTTTTTTTTGCGATCCTTCTTTTTCTATTTTTTTTCTGTCTTTTTTCGATCCTTCTTTCTCGATCTTTTTTTACATCTTTTTTTTTGTCTTTTTTTCGATCCTTCTCTATGGATCTTTTCTGTTCTAGTTTTTTTTCTATCTTTTCTTTTGAGCCTTCTTTTTGATCTTTTCTATATTTATTTCTGTCTTCTTTTCGATCCTTCCTTTTCTATCTTTTTTTCTGTCTTTTTTCGATCCTTCTTTCTCGTTATTTTTATATCTTTTACTTTTTTTCTCGAGCCTTGTTTTTCGATCTTTTCTATCTTTTGTTTTATCTTTTTTTCTGTATTCTCTCGATCCTTCTCTGTCGATGTTTTTTTCTATCTTTTTTCGAGCCTTCTTTTTCGATTTTTTCTATCTTTTGTTCTATCTTTTTTTTCTGTTTTTTTTTCGATCCATCTTTTTCGATTTTTTTTCTTTTTTTACATATTTTGTCTTTTTTTCGATCCTTCTTCATCGATCTTTTCTGTTCTAGCTTTTTTCTATCTTTTTTTTGAGCCTTCTTTTTGATCTTTTCTATATTTTTTTTTCTGTGTTTTTTCGATCCTTCTTTTTGATCTTTTCTATATTTTTTTTCTGTGTTTTTTCGATCCTTCTTTCTCGATCTTTTTTCTTTTTTTTCGAGCCTTGTTTTTCGATGTTTTCTATCTTTTGTTCTGTCTTTTTTCGATCCATCTTTTTCGATTTTTTTATCTTTTTTACATCTTTTTTGTTTTTTTTTCGATTCTTCTCTTTCTATCTTTTTTCTAACTTTTTTTCCCTTTTTTTATTTTTTTTTCTCTCGTTTTTTTCTGTCTTTTTTCTATCCATCTTTTTCGATTTTTTTTCTACCTTTTTTTATATTTATCTTATTTCTTCTATCTGTCTTTTTTCCTATTTTTTTTTTCATCTTTTCTATCTTTCTGTCCTATTCTATTTTTCTTTTTTTTATAACACCTGCCTCCAATTATGACTGCTCAAATCCTTGTAGTTTTCGAGATACGACGTTTTTTGTGATTTTTCCAAAAATTTGTATGTTTGAAATTCTTTACCCTTTAGTTGGGCGCTGTCAGGGTACTCTCTCTCTCAGGGGTTGTGAATCTTGCTTCCAAATTTGACTGCTAAAATCTTTGTAGTTTTCAGATATGACGTTTTTTTGTGGTTTTTTCAAAACATTTTCAGAATACTTGAAAGGATTTTTTTTCAAAACTTGAAATTCTCAACCCTGTACTTGGGGGCTATCGGAGTACTCTCAGCAATTGCGAACTTTGCCTCCAATTATGACTGCTCAAATCTTTGTAGTTTTCGGGATATGACTTCTTTTGTGATTTTTTTGAAAAAATTTGAATTAATTTTTGTTTTCAAATTTAAAATTTCTTGGGTGATATCAGAGTTTGTTCTGTAGTTGGGTGCTGTCAGATATTTCTCAGGAGTTGAGAATGTTGCTTCCAAACATCACTGCTCAAGTCCTTGTAGTTTTCGAGATATGACGTTTTTTCAAATTTTTTTCAAAGTTTATCACAAAACTCAATTTTTGTATTTTTTTAAATTTGAAATTCCTAACTCTTTAGTTGGGTGCTGTCTGGGTACTCACAGGGGTTGCAAATCTAGCCTCCAAATATTCCTGTTCAAATTCTTGAGGTTTTTGAGATATGAGGTTTTTTATGATTTGTTCAAAATTTTCAGTTAACTTAGATTTAGAAAAGTTACTAAATTTAAATATCCCAACCCTGTAATTGGGTGCTGCCTGTCTACTTCCAGGAGCTGTAAATCTGGCCTTCAAAAAAGACTACCCAATTGTTTGTACTTCTCGAGATTTGACATTTTCGAGATTTGACGCAAATTAGGAATTAAAAACTTTTATAAAATATGAAATTACCAACCATGTAATTGGGTGCTGTCAGAGTACACTAAAAGCCTGCAGATCTGGTTTCCAATATATGCGGTTTTTCATGAGTTGTGAAAGTTTCGAAGCAACAGAGGTGCGTTACACGCTAGTTTAAATTTAACCGAATTTTCGACAAAATAATATGCTGTATACAATTAATAATAAATAAAATATTTAGGCTACATTTCTCGAACTATTTTTTTTAACTTATTTTTTTACCCCCGTTTTTCATTAGCTCTCTATATTGACTGCTGCTCCCAATATTGTAGTTCCTTGAAAATAGTTCACTATTTGAAATGGTTTTCGTTTTTTTGTGCTCTTCCATTTTTAATGGGGTCCAAGTACTATCCTACTTATATTTAATCAGCTCAAATTGTTAATGTGCTGAGTTTAAAAAAGCTTTAAAGCGTTCAGTCGATTTTTTAGTCATAGGTAAAACTTGCGAACTATGAAGCAGAAACATTAAGAAGTAGAAAGTTTAAAGCTGTAATCAATCATCTTGATGCGCTCGAAAAAGTGTTGGACAAAAAACGTTGGATTTTTTCAAACCTTATTGTAGCTCTACTACCTAATTATATTTCAGACTCGACGGATCAACGTCCACTGATACTCGAAAACAACTGTGCAAGATATTCAATGAGAAAAATAATAATTTCAAACTGATGATAATTTCCACGAGGGCGGGATCCCTCGGAATCAATCTCCATTCGGCCAACCGCGTGATAGTCTTCGACGCTTCCTGGAACCCAACTCAGGATATTCAATCTATGTTCAGAGTTTACAGAATGGGACAGCAGAAACAAGTGTATATTTACAGGTTCATAGGACAGGGCACGATTGAACATAAAGTTTATTATCGTCAAGTTGTCAAGGTTTCACTTGCAGAACGCGTCGTGGACAAAAATTCGAAAGAAAGACGCTTCACGGATCATGAGTTAGGTGAATTGTACAGGTTTAATCCGACTATGGAGGAAAGTCCAATACAAATGGTGCCTGATGACAAGGTGTTGGCGGATATAGTTTACAACCACAAAGACAAGTGGATCGGCAATTTCTACGAACACGATACCTTGTTGCAAGATGATAACGATGAAGATTTGTCCGAATCGGAAAAATTGGCGGCTTGGGATGAATATGAAAAGGAACGTGAGCGAATGAGGTCGCCGCCCCCGGGAGGTGTGTTGCCGGGCGCCATTAATTACCCTGGCCTGGTAGGGTTTCCCACGGGATACGGGTTGTTACCGTCTGGACTACCTATAAGCATGAGTGACGTTTTCGCAGGACAAGAATCCTTGAACGGACCAAGTAACCCAGCTGAAAGAGCATCCTGGATTGAAAGCCTGAGGAGCGTATTACCTGCCGACCTGATAGCGAAATTAATAAATAATGTGTCAATTACAGACGAGTCACGACCGGTGGACATGACATTGCCGAGTATATTTGACGAAGCACCGTTGACAAGTTTGACTCAAGCTGGAGCCACTTTGCTTCAGTCAACCCACAACGCTACAGTGTCCATCGCAGGAAACATTCTTCCGGGACTGGAAAGTACAAGAATTAGGTTGGTCCAAAAGCTTAAGAAAGCGTCATCATCATCAGGTTCTCTGCAAAATAACTTTATCATAAAAAAATTGGAATGTTATCGTACATGGTATGTAAATTAGCACCGAAGTGAGAAACTGTGACTTGGCGTGTTCAACCTCTGTACAGCGATGGAAGATTTGTATTTTGTATATTGTAAAAAATACACCGCAAACTTAGTCGGATAAAATCCGGTTCGGGTTTTGACTCGCTGCATTAATTGTTTCGCGTGTTTATATTTAGCCACATTCAAACTGACCTACTCGGAAGTTTTCTTTTAAAAGGTGCATTTTTCAAAAACATGTATGAAGCGAGAGAGGATGGGTAAATTTGAAAGCGGATAGGGCACATCTAAAAGTTACGATTTTTTGGGGAAAGTCAAAGACTTTCAGAGAAATTAGGTACTGCTTGCTCAAAACATGCTTACAAAAGATCGGAACATTCTTGCTCAAAACAAGTTTTAAAGGGGTTTCGATGAAAGTGTCCTGAACTGTAAGGCGTTCAAGAATGATTTTCTTCATAAATTTGTTCTGGGTTTTAATGTGTTTTTAGTGATGCGGGTGCCTTGACCTTACCCGCGCCAAGTGATAGTGCCGTGACTCCGGGAGTCTTACCTTTTCACCCTAATACTAGAAGTACCATAGCGCCTATAAGTTCGGTGAGTCGTACAAGTAGCGTCAGCCAAATACCTTCAGAAGTGACGCAGAACTCAAGTGTGGATACAAATCACCAGACGCCGAGAGCTGTTGCAAGCGAAGCTGACATCACACGAGCCTCAACAGTGCTGAAGAACCAAGTCATGATGACCTTGAAACAGGACATGTCAGTGGCGGATATCAATAAGTATCTTCTCATTTATGAGAAAGAAAGGAGGGCGCATATTAAGTTCAAAGAAGATTTGAAAGCGTATAAGAGTGACGCACTGGAATATGTTAAAAAATTCATTAAGAAGTAACATATCAGCAATTCTTCATTTTGAGCTGCTATAATTGATTGCTTCCTTTTATTATTGTAGAATTTGCAAATTTTGTGTTATTATTAAGCTGCTCTTTGATTCATGGTTAAACTGCAATGGTGCCTATTATTAGCTTAGATTTAGAATCATTTTGGTTTTATTGGCTTTCTGCTTGCTTGTTTTTGAGCATTACTTTGAAATTGTCTTTGAAAAGGAAAAAAGTATTTAACTTTTAATCTTGTCTTTATTATACGGAAAATGGTAATTGAATAAGTTACTGAATGTTGTTTTCTTGAGTCATGAGCTGCTGTGCGATTGATATTAAAGGAGTTTATATTGCGTCGACCTCTGCCCAGATATTTTCGACCTTGTTAACGTTTGGTAAGTTTCATTCGATACTAATTTTTTGTTCAATTCTCTTGCCATATTTTTTTGAAATTAATTTTCATTTTAATAGATCTAGTTTTTTTCGACTTTTTCGAGGTTTTTTATCGCTAGTAGTGCGAAATTTTGCTTCGCCTCTATGTTTTTTTTTCTTGAAAGAATGGGTCGTGCATTTAGTGTTTCTTGCACAGCAACCAGTTATCCTTCTTGTTATTTAGGAATTTCGTTTACATAAAAATCTAAGAGCTAGCATCTCAACGTGAGGTTCAAGCACAAAATAACTAATTATCAATTTGTCCTTAATTATGAATTTTACAAAAAAAGGACATTGAAACCCCATCGGATGTTTACAAGCACCCAGGTGCTCGCGTTTTGTTTTAAGGGGTTTAGAGTTCACTCGTGTGTGAAAGATAACTATTGCAGGAAGTGAAGTTTTGTATTTTATTACGGTTTTGTCATTTACTTTTTGATTTAATTTTTTGGTCAAAATTTGATGCTATTTTGCTTTGTGCAAGCCGAGGATATACGATAGGTTTCGAATTTTGGAATCAACCAGACAATCTCCTCCCCCGCCCATTGACCTACCGTAGAATTCCCTGCTCAAGCATGTAGTAATTATGAAAAAAAATAATATGCATTTCATACAAACGCGCAATTTAAATTGGTTTTTAAATTTTTATGCGGTATTGCATTTCTATGCTGTTAATTACACAAATTAATGTTTTAATTCAATTTTCTTTAGTAATATGGTCAATTTTAAACGAATCTAGGCTATACTCTAAATTAGCTTATGAAAAATCCATATTTTCTCCCCCCTAATACGATTTGGTCCGGGAAAATTGTACGGTTGATCCGAAGTTTGTAGTTGCTTTGCAAGTACAAATTGCCACTAAAAATTTCATCGACTTAACATCAACAACTGCACTTGAGGATATGTAGATATGCCAATTTAATGCCTATAAATGTTCAATTTTTATACACAAAATATATTTCATAGTAGCGATAGAAAAGGTACTTAAATTTCTCTGAGGGTTTTGTGATATTGATTTTTTTGCTTTTTAATTTTTTAAACTGAAATTCAATTTGCTTTGTTTCGTTGTTAGTAGTTTTAATACGACGTTTGTGGCGAATTGAAATTCTAACAATGTTGCTGGTAGTATCTATTTTTTGATGAAATAAGTGTCTGGTAAGGCTTTTCCTTGTTTTAGATAAGTATTTGTGCACAAGATCATCGTCTTTTTTTTACAGTTCATTGCAATGAGTTTTATCCTCTTTTACATGGCATGAAATACTGACTGTTAGTTAGTAAAGCTTGGTGCGAAACTACTAGTTATAATCTATCAGTGGTCAAGTGGCGGAAGCTTTAACGGGATTATCACTGGCATGAAACTGAACAAGACAGCTCGTATATCAGGACAACGCCCTGAATGTTCCGACTGTCCCTTAATTCATATCGAATAGTTTTTGGGAAAAGAAAATATTGAAAACCTATAAATTGCGGACAATATTAAAGTGTGAAAGGTTGAGCCGTACGAAATTAATAAGACCAATCCGATCAGCTAGCCTCAATTCAATTTGGAACGATTTTGTTGTGCGGGATAATTCGCTATGCATAAATAATTCGCGTTGCGCTCTCAGCAGTTCTTCAAAGCGAGCATAATTTAGCGCATAACATGGCCAATTTGGCAATTTTCAAACCCCCAGGACTTCACAAAAAATAATCTAAGGTGAAATATGTTTTTAATTTTGAACTCAGGAAGTCAATATCTTCAATGAGGTATAAATTTTTTTTTGAAAACTACGATTTTGATCGGCGAAAATTGACTGAATAAAAAAACCACACCGAGCATAAATATTCCGTTTTCTTCGAAAGTCAGAACAACAAATCCTCGTATTTTTTTGAATTTTCAGAGCTTTTTTTACTGCTGTTTTGTCGTGATTGAAGTGCAGCTTCGCTTGTGTGTTCAAGTCTAAAAGAAAGAAGTGATTTTCGCTCCTATAGGTCTTTTTTTGTTTTTTTTTCCCAGAAAAAAGTCTCTTACGACAGAAGTGCTTTCATGCATTTTAATGCATTTATTTTGACTTTTGGAATTCAATTCAATATCTTTCCCTAAAAGTTGAGCGAATTGCGCTCTCCAATTATGAAAGCTGAAATGAAGCGAAAAAAAAATGTTTTCAATTTTTTGTTTCGAAAGTGGTTTTTAGTTTTTAATATAAAAAAAAATTAAGCGAAATAAAAAAGTTACCCATTGATACACTTTATTTTAAACATTGGGTCAATTCATCAAAAAAATTGTCAATCAGAAACAGTTCATGAGATCATATATTTGAATTTTTTTCGCTAAAGCTCGAAAGTTTAAAATGTTCAAAAATTTTTATTAACGTTTTTTTTCTGTTTTGCTCTTCTAAACTTTGCTAACCTTCTGTTGGCTATGTTTTATTTTTGTTCGGCTAGAATGAGTAGCTTGCATCTGATGATTGATATTTGTGTCAAGAATTCTCTGGTTTTTGGTTAGAACTGATGTTTCTATCAAAGGCAGTTTTAGAGATCCGACGAAAATAGTTTTGTTAATTTCCATTGCCTGTAAAAGATGTCGCTTCTGATTGTCTCTCTCTCTCTCTCTCTCTCTCTCTTTTCTCTTTCGTTCTCTGAACTTTCTGTATTCTTTCTATCCTCCCACTTGTACATATTGAAGGAATGTTTTCCGTTTTGTTGCCTTCTGCTAAAACGCTTTATTTGAAGATTTCATCAGCCCATAAAGTCTTTTTATTTAAATTTTTCCAGCCCTTACAATTTTTGACAGGAAAATTTTTTGTTGGCTAGTTTTTTTAAAACTTGTGGTTGTATTTACACCTGTCGGTTTTTGGTAAAAGCGGTTTGCAAAAGGTTGCAAATATTCCCCTCTGTATTTAAATAGAGCTTTCGCATCAGTTTGTAATTTTCAAAAGTTCAATCTGCACATGAGTTTTTAAAGTTGCGCGGGAGTTTTTCAACAATGATTTTGGGATCATTCAACAATGATACTGATAAGTGGCTCTCTGGGTAATCATGAAACACTTGAAATCGTTCTGGTGTTAATGATCATGAGTGATATCATCGGGAGTATTATTGTTATAATCTGACAAATATCGGTCCTGGTTAGATACAGTTTTTCTAATGCCACATAGAAGAATCTTTCAAGCTTTAATTTTTTTTCATACTGTGGTAGAATGTGTCGATATATCAAATAATTTAAATAAGCTTGAACTGAAAATTGTTATATGCTCAGCTCGTTCAGAGTTTTTGAGAGCAGTCTTGTTATAACAAAACCACCAGAGAACTAACAAATTAAATTATCTCTTGTTTTTTCAGAGCGTTTGCCTCGAGCGCCCTGTCATAGCAGTTATTTCTGAAATTCAAAAAAGAATTATAACAGCAGCATAATGGTGGCAGACACAGCTTTGTATCAAGTACTGGAAGTGAGCCCCAATGCGACAGATGCACAGATTAAGAAGCAGTACCATAGGTTGGCTAAAAAGTATCATCCGGACAAGAATCACCAGGGAGCAGCTGAGGCGGAGGAGAAATTGAAGGAGGTGAATTTGGCGTACGAGGTGCTGAGTGACTCATCTAAGAGGGCCATGTATGACAGGTATGAAATGAAAGTCCCATTTGAAAAATCCCCTCCTTAGATTAATTAACTGAACTCCCAATCCAGTTTTTGGAGCTTTATTTAGCGTTTCCTTGGCAATAGAAAGTTTATAATATTCAAAAGCAACCTTCAAAAGTTAGTAAAATTTTTTAATTATTTTTTGATTTTTTTGTTCCAAGCGGTGAAAATGAGGAAAAGCTTTGTATTCGGGTGTGTTCTAGTTTTTTACTTTTTGTCTTCCACGCAAAGTCATGTATCAAAAAGAATCATCAGACTGGGTTGAGTGATATACCATATTGAATCCCTTTCAGTCGTGATTTGAGCGTCAAAAATTTTCCCATTGTCGAGAAAAAATTTTGGTTTTTCCGTCTAATTTTGAGGGAGCGAGTAATCTTTGTTATAGGAAAAATTACTTTTGTGAAGACTTACAAAACTTGATTTTAATAGTTCATGTAGCGCTTGCTTGGCAATAAAGGTTTTCTTTAAAAAAATAAAATACAGTTTTTGTTCGGTATTCATTTTTCAAAAAAAATATTGTCCATCTTGCCTATTTCACTAACTTTCTACGCGTTTGTATGGTTCTCAAAACTGTATACTAAAAACGACGCTACTTTGAAAAAAGAAAGGAAAAAACCCTTATATATATTTTTTAATGAATATGGTCTGAACATTCTGTGCTACTTGCACAGTAAACGGCTACCCTTCTTTTTTTTCCTCGTTAGTTTTCCCCGGAAAAGCTTTGTTTTTCCTCGTCACTCCATACACCATGCTCAAAAACCGGCGCAGATTCTTAAAAAACTCTTGATTTTCTAAAAAATAACTCTTGTTTAAGTGCTACTTGCAAAACAACCGGCTACTCTCGTTTGAGGGGTATTTGAAACTATACTTACAATAAATTGAATCTTCTTATCCATTCCACTCTATAGTTTCTACTAAAAAATCTGCACTCCCTAAAAACAAATTATTGTCGTCCAAACCAGGCAGTTTTTAAAAACGCAGTCTTTCTATTTGTTAAATGTAGACTGTAAATTCAATTTCGCTTTAGTTTTTTGTAATGAAGTCGAATTTTTTGGCTGAATTTTCTGCTGAAAGATCTCCTTCCCTTTTAAAGAGAGCAGGTTGTTAATTTATATTAATTTATACTCAACGTGATCTTAATTTTTTTAAGGTACGGAATGGATGCAGTCAAAGACTCGTCGGGAGGTGCTTCGGGACACATGGACGATGTATTCGGACACTTCTTCGGATCCTCGGGGGGCATGGGAGGTGGCGGCGGACACCCCTTTGAAGACATGTTTTCTCCATTTGGTGGGTTTGGCGGCGGAGGAAGAGGTAGACGCCAGCAGCCAACCAAGGGCAAAGATGTGATACATACACCCCCTTAAGTGAGTTTTTTTTTCTTATTTTTCAGTATTAACTTTTGAACATTTGCATTTGAAACTAAATTGAGCTTCTCTCTCGGCATTAGCAGCTGAAGTGATTTGAACTGCGATTGTATGGTTGAGTTGCGGCCGATGTGAGTTTGAACCGGTTGAAATAATTGTTGTGTTTGTTTTCAGAGTTAGCCTGGAAGATCTCTACAAAGGCAAGACGAGCAAAATACAGCTGAACAAAACAGTTCTTTGCAAAAAATGCAATGGGTAAGTTCCTGGCTTTTATTGTTGTGAAATTACAAATATTTATCTACTGGCAAAACATAAATTGAAACAGCAAAGCAAAGGCCAAAATTTTAGTTAATTAACTCCTTACATATCTGACGTTGCCCCAGAAATGCTATCACCTAAATGGAGAAGTCAGTTTATTGCAATGAAATTAGAGAATTCATGACAAATTGTTAGATTAAATTAATCATGAGTTATGCCTGAAAATTTGGGAGAATACTTATTCTGAGAAATAAATACCTGTGTTAAATGTGTTTGTATAGACAAGGAGGGAAGCCTGGCTCTGTGAGTGTGTGTCGCGAGTGTGAGGGTCAAGGACGGGTTATCAAAGTTCGGCAGCTGGGACCTGGATTCGTGCAACAGTTCCAGACAGAATGCTCCGCCTGTAACGGACAAGGTCAGTCTTTTTTATTGGCTGCTATACTTATTACAGAAGAGCCGAATAGCAGAAATGTTTTAACCAATTGAAAGCCGCTAAACTCAGAATGCTAAACGTTGGATTTTTTCAAACCTTATTGTAGCTCTACTACCTAATTATATTTCAGACTCGACGGATCAACGTCCACTGATACTCGAAAACAACTGTGCAAGATATTCAATGAGAAAAATAATAATTTCAAACTGATGATAATTTCCACGAGGGCGGGATCCCTCGGAATCAATCTCCATTCGGCCAACCGCGTGATAGTCTTCGACGCTTCCTGGAACCCAACTCAGGATATTCAATCTATGTTCAGAGTTTACAGAATGGGACAGCAGAAACAAGTGTATATTTACAGGTTCATAGGACAGGGCACGATTGAACATAAAGTTTATTATCGTCAAGTTGTCAAGGTTTCACTTGCAGAACGCGTCGTGGACAAAAATTCGAAAGAAAGACGCTTCACGGATCATGAGTTAGGTGAATTGTACAGGTTTAATCCGACTATGGAGGAAAGTCCAATACAAATGGTGCCTGATGACAAGGTGTTGGCGGATATAGTTTACAACCACAAAGACAAGTGGATCGGCAATTTCTACGAACACGATACCTTGTTGCAAGATGATAACGATGAAGATTTGTCCGAATCGGAAAAATTGGCGGCTTGGGATGAATATGAAAAGGAACGTGAGCGAATGAGGTCGCCGCCCCCGGGAGGTGTGTTGCCGGGCGCCATTAATTACCCTGGCCTGGTAGGGTTTCCCACGGGATACGGGTTGTTACCGTCTGGACTACCTATAAGCATGAGTGACGTTTTCGCAGGACAAGAATCCTTGAACGGACCAAGTAACCCAGCTGAAAGAGCATCCTGGATTGAAAGCCTGAGGAGCGTATTACCTGCCGACCTGATAGCGAAATTAATAAATAATGTGTCAATTACAGACGAGTCACGACCGGTGGACATGACATTGCCGAGTATGTTTGACGAAGCACCGTTGACAAGTTTGACTCAAGCTGGAGCCACTTTGCTTCAGTCAACCCACAACGCTACAGTGTCCATCGCAGGAAACATTCTTCCGGGACTGGAAAGTACAAGAATTAGGTTGGTCCAAAAGCTTAAGAAAGCGTCATCATCATCAGGTTCTCTGCAAAATAACTTTATCATAAAAAAATTGGAATGTTATCGTACATGGTATGTAAATTAGCACCGAAGTGAGAAACTGTGACTTGGCGTGTTCAACCTCTGTACAGCGATGGAAGATTTGTATTTTGTATATTGTAAAAAATACACCGCAAACTTAGTCGGATAAAATCCGGTTCGGGTTTTGACTCGCTGCATTAATTGTTTCGCGTGTTTATATTTAGCCACATTCAAACTGACCTACTCGGAAGTTTTCTTTTAAAAGGTGCATTTTTCAAAAACATGTATGAAGCGAGAGAGGATGGGTAAATTTGAAAGCGGATAGGGCACATCTAAAAGTTACGATTTTTTGGGGAAAGTCAAAGACTTTCAGAGAAATTAGGTACTGCTTGCTCAAAACATGCTTACAAAAGATCGGAACATTCTTGCTCAAAACAAGTTTTAAAGGGGTTTCGATGAAAGTGTCCTGAACTGTAAGGCGTTCAAGAATGATTTTCTTCATAAATTTGTTCTGGGTTTTAATGTGTTTTTAGTGATGCGGGTGCCTTGACCTTACCCGCGCCAAGTGATAGTGCCGTGACTCCGGGAGTCTTACCTTTTCACCCTAATACTAGAAGTACCATAGCGCCTATAAGTTCGGTGAGTCGTACAAGTAGCGTCAGCCAAATACCTTCAGAAGTGACGCAGAACTCAAGTGTGGATACAAATCACCAGACGCCGAGAGCTGTTGCAAGCGAAGCTGACATCACACGAGCCTCAACAGTGCTGAAGAACCAAGTCATGATGACCTTGAAACAGGACATGTCAGTGGCGGATATCAATAAGTATCTTCTCATTTATGAGAAAGAAAGGAGGGCGCATATTAAGTTCAAAGAAGATTTGAAAGCGTATAAGAGTGACGCACTGGAATATGTTAAAAAATTCATTAAGAAGTAACATATCAGCAATTCTTCATTTTGAGCTGCTATAATTGATTGCTTCCTTTTATTATTGTAGAATTTGCAAATTTTGTGTTATTATTAAGCTGCTCTTTGATTCATGGTTAAACTGCAATGGTGCCTATTATTAGCTTAGATTTAGAATCATTTTGGTTTTATTGGCTTTCTGCTTGCTTGTTTTTGAGCATTACTTTGAAATTGTCTTTGAAAAGGAAAAAAGTATTTAACTTTTAATCTTGTCTTTATTATACGGAAAATGGTAATTGAATAAGTTACTGAATGTTGTTTTCTTGAGTCATGAGCTGCTGTGCGATTGATATTAAAGGAGTTTATATTGCGTCGACCTCTGCCCAGATATTTTCGACCTTGTTAACGTTTGGTAAGTTTCATTCGATACTAATTTTTTGTTCAATTCTCTTGCCATATTTTTTTGAAATTAATTTTCATTTTAATAGATCTAGTTTTTTTCGACTTTTTCGAGGTTTTTTATCGCTAGTAGTGCGAAATTTTGCTTCGCCTCTATGTTTTTTTTTCTTGAAAGAATGGGTCGTGCATTTAGTGTTTCTTGCACAGCAACCAGTTATCCTTCTTGTTATTTAGGAATTTCGTTTACATAAAAATCTAAGAGCTAGCATCTCAACGTGAAGTTCAAGCACAAAATAACTAATTATCAATTTGTCCTTAATTATGAATTTTACAAAAAAAGGACATTGAAACCCCATCGGATGTTTACAAGCACCCAGGTGCTCGCGTTTTGTTTTAAGGGGTTTAGAGTTCACTCGTGTGTGAAAGATAACTATTGCAGGAAGTGAAGTTTTGTATTTTATTACGGTTTTGTCATTTACTTTTTGATTTAATTTTTTGGTCAAAATTTGATGCTATTTTGCTTTGTGCAAGCCGAGGATATACGATAGGTTTCGAATTTTGGAATCAACCAGACAATCTCCTCCCCCGCCCATTGACCTACCGTAGAATTCCCTGCTCAAGCATGTAGTAATTATGAAAAAAAATAATATGCATTTCATACAAACGCGCAATTTAAATTGGTTTTTAAATTTTTATGCGGTATTGCATTTCTATGCTGTTAATTACACAAATTAATGTTTTAATTCAATTTTCTTTAGTAATATGGTCAATTTTAAACGAATCTAGGCTATACTCTAAATTAGCTTATGAAAAATCCATATTTTCTCCCCCCTAATACGATTTGGTCCGGGAAAATTGTACGGTTGATCCGAAGTTTGTAGTTGCTTTGCAAGTACAAATTGCCACTAAAAATTTCATCGACTTAACATCAACAACTGCACTTGAGGATATGTAGATATGCCAATTTAATGCCTATAAATGTTCAATTTTTATACACAAAATATATTTCATAGTAGCGATAGAAAAGGTACTTAAATTTCTCTGAGGGTTTTGTGATATTGATTTTTTTGCTTTTTAATTTTTTAAACTGAAATTCAATTTGCTTTGTTTCGTTGTTAGTAGTTTTAATACGACGTTTGTGGCGAATTGAAATTCTAACAATGTTGCTGGTAGTATCTATTTTTTGATGAAATAAGTGTCTGGTAAGGCTTTTCCTTGTTTTAGATAAGTATTTGTGCACAAGATCATCGTCTTTTTTTTACAGTTCATTGCAATGAGTTTTATCCTCTTTTACATGGCATGAAATACTGACTGTTAGTTAGTAAAGCTTGGTGCGAAACTACTAGTTATAATCTATCAGTGGTCAAGTGGCGGAAGCTTTAACGGGATTATCACTGGCATGAAACTGAACAAGACAGCTCGTATATCAGGACAACGCCCTGAATGTTCCGACTGTCCCTTAATTCATATCGAATAGTTTTTGGGAAAAGAAAATATTGAAAACCTATAAATTGCGGACAATATTAAAGTGTGAAAGGTTGAGCCGTACGAAATTAATAAGACCAATCCGATCAGCTAGCCTCAATTCAATTTGGAACGATTTTGTTGTGCGGGATAATTCGCTATGCATAAATAATTCGCGTTGCGCTCTCAGCAGTTCTTCAAAGCGAGCATAATTTAGCGCATAACATGGCCAATTTGGCAATTTTCAAACCCCCAGGACTTCACAAAAAATAATCTAAGGTGAAATATGTTTTTAATTTTGAACTCAGGAAGTCAATATCTTCAATGAGGTATAAATTTTTTTTTGAAAACTACGATTTTGATCGGCGAAAATTGACTGAATAAAAAAACCACACCGAGCATAAATATTCCGTTTTCTTCGAAAGTCAGAACAACAAATCCTCGTATTTTTTTGAATTTTCAGAGCTTTTTTACTGCTGTTTTGTCGTGATTGAAGTGCAGCTTCGCTTGTGTGTTCAAGTCTAAAAGAAAGAAGTGATTTTCGCTCCTATAGGTCTTTTTTTGTTTTTTTTTCCCAGAAAAAAGTCTCTTACGACAGAAGTGCTTTCATGCATTTTAATGCATTTATTTTGACTTTTGGAATTCAATTCAATATCTTTCCCTAAAAGTTGAGCGAATTGCGCTCTCCAATTATGAAAGCTGAAATGAAGCGAAAAAAAAAATGTTTTCAATTTTTTGTTTCGAAAGTGGTTTTTAGTTTTTAATATAAAAAAAAATTAAGCGAAATAAAAAAGTTACCCATTGATACACTTTATTTTAAACATTGGGTTAATTCATCAAAAAAATTGTCAATCAGAAACAGTTCATGAGATCATATATTTGAATTTTTTTCGCTAAAGCTCGAAAGTTTAAAATGTTCAAAAATTTTTATTAACGTTTTTTTTCTGTTTTGCTCTTCTAAACTTTGCTAACCTTCTGTTGGCTATGTTTTATTTTTGTTCGGCTAGAATGAGTAGCTTGCATCTGATGATTGATATTTGTGTCAAGAATTCTCTGGTTTTTGGTTAGAACTGATGTTTCTATCAAAGGCAGTTTTAGAGATCCGACGAAAATAGTTTTGTTAATTTCCATTGCCTGTAAAAGATGTCGCTTCTGATTGTCTCTCTCTCTCTCTCTCTCTCTCTTTTCTCTTTCGTTCTCTGAACTTTCTGTATTCTTTCTATCCTCCCACTTGTACATATTGAAGGAATGTTTTCCGTTTTGTTGCCTTCTGCTAAAACGCTTTATTTGAAGATTTCATCAGCCCATAAAGTCTTTTTATTTAAATTTTTCCAGCCCTTACAATTTTTGACAGGAAAATTTTTTGTTGGCTAGTTTTTTTAAAACTTGTGGTTGTATTTACACCTGTCGGTTTTTGGTAAAAGCGGTTTGCAAAAGGTTGCAAATATTCCCCTCTGTATTTAAATAGAGCTTTCGCATCAGTTTGTAATTTTCAAAAGTTCAATCTGCACATGAGTTTTTAAAGTTGCGCGGGAGTTTTTCAACAATGATTTTGGGATCATTCAACAATGATACTGATAAGTGGCTCTCTGGGTAATCATGAAACACTTGAAATCGTTCTGGTGTTAATGATCATGAGTGATATCATCGGGAGTATTATTGTTATAATCTGACAAATATCGGTCCTGGTTAGATACAGTTTTTCTAATGCCACATAGAAGAATCTTTCAAGCTTTAATTTTTTTTCATACTGTGGTAGAATGTGTCGATATATCAAATAATTTAAATAAGCTTGAACTGAAAATTGTTATATGCTCAGCTCGTTCAGAGTTTTTGAGAGCAGTCTTGTTATAACAAAACCACCAGAGAACTAACAAATTAAATTATCTCTTGTTTTTTCAGAGCGTTTGCCTCGAGCGCCCTGTCATAGCAGTTATTTCTGAAATTCAAAAAAGAATTATAACAGCAGCATAATGGTGGCAGACACAGCTTTGTATCAAGTACTGGAAGTGAGCCCCAATGCGACAGATGCACAGATTAAGAAGCAGTACCATAGGTTGGCTAAAAAGTATCATCCGGACAAGAATCACCAGGGAGCAGCTGAGGCGGAGGAGAAATTGAAGGAGGTGAATTTGGCGTACGAGGTGCTGAGTGACTCATCTAAGAGGGCCATGTATGACAGGTATGAAATGAAAGTCCCATTTGAAAAATCCCCTCCTTAGATTAATTAACTGAACTCCCAATCCAGTTTTTGGAGCTTTATTTAGCGTTTCCTTGGCAATAGAAAGTTTATAATATTCAAAAGCAACCTTCAAAAGTTAGTAAAATTTTTTAATTATTTTTTGATTTTTTTGTTCCAAGCGGTGAAAATGAGGAAAAGCTTTGTATTCGGGTGTGTTCTAGTTTTTTACTTTTTGTCTTCCACGCAAAGTCATGTATCAAAAAGAATCATCAGACTGGGTTGAGTGATATACCATATTGAATCCCTTTCAGTCGTGATTTGAGCGTCAAAAATTTTCCCATTGTCGAGAAAAAATTTTGGTTTTTCCGTCTAATTTTGAGGGAGCGAGTAATCTTTGTTATAGGAAAAATTACTTTTGTGAAGACTTACAAAACTTGATTTTAATAGTTCATGTAGCGCTTGCTTGGCAATAAAGGTTTTCTTTAAAAAAATAAAATACAGTTTTTGTTCGGTATTCATTTTTCAAAAAAAATATTGTCCATCTTGCCTATTTCACTAACTTTCTACGCGTTTGTATGGTTCTCAAAACTGTATACTAAAAACGACGCTACTTTGAAAAAAGAAAGGAAAAAACCCTTATATATATTTTTTAATGAATATGGTCTGAACATTCTGTGCTACTTGCACAGTAAACGGCTACCCTTCTTTTTTTTCCTCGTTAGTTTTCCCCGGAAAAGCTTTGTTTTTCCTCGTCACTCCATACACCATGCTCAAAAACCGGCGCAGATTCTTAAAAAACTCTTGATTTTCTAAAAAATAACTCTTGTTTAAGTGCTACTTGCAAAACAACCGGCTACTCTCGTTTGAGGGGTATTTGAAACTATACTTACAATAAATTGAATCTTCTTATCCATTCCACTCTATAGTTTCTACTAAAAAATCTGCACTCCCTAAAAACAAATTATTGTCGTCCAAACCAGGCAGTTTTTAAAAACGCAGTCTTTCTATTTGTTAAATGTAGACTGTAAATTCAATTTCGCTTTAGTTTTTTGTAATGAAGTCGAATTTTTTGGCTGAATTTTCTGCTGAAAGATCTCCTTCCCTTTTAAAGAGAGCAGGTTGTTAATTTATATTAATTTATACTCAACGTGATCTTAATTTTTTTAAGGTACGGAATGGATGCAGTCAAAGACTCGTCGGGAGGTGCTTCGGGACACATGGACGATGTATTCGGACACTTCTTCGGATCCTCGGGGGGCATGGGAGGTGGCGGCGGACACCCCTTTGAAGACATGTTTTCTCCATTTGGTGGGTTTGGCGGCGGAGGAAGAGGTAGACGCCAGCAGCCAACCAAGGGCAAAGATGTGATACACCCCCTTAAGTGAGTTTTTTTTTCTTATTTTTCAGTATTAACTTTTGAACATTTGCATTTGAAACTAAATTGAGCTTCTCTCTCGGCATTAGCAGCTGAAGTGATTTGAACTGCGATTGTATGGTTGAGTTGCGGCCGATGTGAGTTTGAACCGGTTGAAATAATTGTTGTGTTTGTTTTCAGAGTTAGCCTGGAAGATCTCTACAAAGGCAAGACGAGCAAAATACAGCTGAACAAAACAGTTCTTTGCAAAAAATGCAATGGGTAAGTTCCTGGCTTTTATTGTTGTGAAATTACAAATATTTATCTACTGGCAAAACATAAATTGAAACAGCAAAGCAAAGGCCAAAATTTTAGTTAATTAACTCCTTACATATCTGACGTTGCCCCAGAAATGCTATCACCTAAATGGAGAAGTCAGTTTATTGCAATGAAATTAGAGAATTCATGACAAATTGTTAGATTAAATTAATCATGAGTTATGCCTGAAAATTTGGGAGAATACTTATTCTGAGAAATAAATACCTGTGTTAAATGTGTTTGTATAGACAAGGAGGGAAGCCTGGCTCTGTGAGTGTGTGTCGCGAGTGTGAGGGTCAAGGACGGGTTATCAAAGTTCGGCAGCTGGGACCTGGATTCGTGCAACAGTTCCAGACAGAATGCTCCGCCTGTAACGGACAAGGTCAGTCTTTTTTATTGGCTGCTATACTTATTACAGAAGAGCCGAATAGCAGAAATGTTTTAACCAATTGAAAGCCGCTAAACTCAGAATGCTAAACGTTGGATTTTTTCAAACCTTATTGTAGCTCTACTACCTAATTATATTTCAGACTCGACGGATCAACGTCCACTGATACTCGAAAACAACTGTGCAAGATATTCAATGAGAAAAATAATAATTTCAAACTGATGATAATTTCCACGAGGGCGGGATCCCTCGGAATCAATCTCCATTCGGCCAACCGCGTGATAGTCTTCGACGCTTCCTGGAACCCAACTCAGGATATTCAATCTATGTTCAGAGTTTACAGAATGGGACAGCAGAAACAAGTGTATATTTACAGGTTCATAGGACAGGGCACGATTGAACATAAAGTTTATTATCGTCAAGTTGTCAAGGTTTCACTTGCAGAACGCGTCGTGGACAAAAATTCGAAAGAAAGACGCTTCACGGATCATGAGTTAGGTGAATTGTACAGGTTTAATCCGACTATGGAGGAAAGTCCAATACAAATGGTGCCTGATGACAAGGTGTTGGCGGATATAGTTTACAACCACAAAGACAAGTGGATCGGCAATTTCTACGAACACGATACCTTGTTGCAAGATGATAACGATGAAGATTTGTCCGAATCGGAAAAATTGGCGGCTTGGGATGAATATGAAAAGGAACGTGAGCGAATGAGGTCGCCGCCCCCGGGAGGTGTGTTGCCGGGCGCCATTAATTACCCTGGCCTGGTAGGGTTTCCCACGGGATACGGGTTGTTACCGTCTGGACTACCTATAAGCATGAGTGACGTTTTCGCAGGACAAGAATCCTTGAACGGACCAAGTAACCCAGCTGAAAGAGCATCCTGGATTGAAAGCCTGAGGAGCGTATTACCTGCCGACCTGATAGCGAAATTAATAAATAATGTGTCAATTACAGACGAGTCACGACCGGTGGACATGACATTGCCGAGTATGTTTGACGAAGCACCGTTGACAAGTTTGACTCAAGCTGGAGCCACTTTGCTTCAGTCAACCCACAACGCTACAGTGTCCATCGCAGGAAACATTCTTCCGGGACTGGAAAGTACAAGAATTAGGTTGGTCCAAAAGCTTAAGAAAGCGTCATCATCATCAGGTTCTCTGCAAAATAACTTTATCATAAAAAAATTGGAATGTTATCGTACATGGTATGTAAATTAGCACCGAAGTGGGAAACTGTGACTTGGCGTGTTCAACCTCTGTACAGCGATGGAAGATTTGTATTTTGTATATTGTAAAAAATACACCGCAAACTTAGTCGGATAAAATCCGGTTCGGGTTTTGACTCGCTGCATTAATTGTTTCGCGTGTTTATATTTAGCCACATTCAAACTGACCTACTCGGAAGTTTTCTTTTAAAAGGTGCATTTTTCAAAAACATGTATGAAGCGAGAGAGGATGGGTAAATTTGAAAGCGGATAGGGCACATCTAAAAGTTACGATTTTTTGGGGAAAGTCAAAGACTTTCAGAGAAATTAGGTACTGCTTGCTCAAAACATGCTTACAAAAGATCGGAACATTCTTGCTCAAAACAAGTTTTAAAGGGGTTTCGATGAAAGTGTCCTGAACTGTAAGGCGTTCAAGAATGATTTTCTTCATAAATTTGTTCTGGGTTTTAATGTGTTTTTAGTGATGCGGGTGCCTTGACCTTACCCGCGCCAAGTGATAGTGCCGTGACTCCGGGAGTCTTACCTTTTCACCCTAATACTAGAAGTACCATAGCGCCTATAAGTTCGGTGAGTCGTACAAGTAGCGTCAGCCAAATACCTTCAGAAGTGACGCAGAACTCAAGTGTGGATACAAATCACCAGACGCCGAGAGCTGTTGCAAGCGAAGCTGACATCACACGAGCCTCAACAGTGCTGAAGAACCAAGTCATGATGACCTTGAAACAGGACATGTCAGTGGCGGATATCAATAAGTATCTTCTCATTTATGAGAAAGAAAGGAGGGCGCATATTAAGTTCAAAGAAGATTTGAAAGCGTATAAGAGTGACGCACTGGAATATGTTAAAAAATTCATTAAGAAGTAACATATCAGCAATTCTTCATTTTGAGCTGCTATAATTGATTGCTTCCTTTTATTATTGTAGAATTTGCAAATTTTGTGTTATTATTAAGCTGCTCTTTGATTCATGGTTAAACTGCAATGGTGCCTATTATTAGCTTAGATTTAGAATCATTTTGGTTTTATTGGCTTTCTGCTTGCTTGTTTTTGAGCATTACTTTGAAATTGTCTTTGAAAAGGAAAAAAGTATTTAACTTTTAATCTTGTCTTTATTATACGGAAAATGGTAATTGAATAAGTTACTGAATGTTGTTTTCTTGAGTCATGAGCTGCTGTGCGATTGATATTAAAGGATTTTATATTGCGTCGACCTCTGCCCAGATATTTTCGACCTTGTTAATGTTTGGTAAGTTTCATTCGATACTAATTTTTTGTTCAATTCTCTTGCCATATTTTTTTGAAATTAATTTTCATTTTAATAGATCTAGTTTTTTTCGACTTTTTCGAGGTTTTTTATCGCTAGTAGTGCGAAATTTTGCTTCGCCTCTATGTTTTTTTTTCTTGAAAGAATGGGTCGTGCATTTAGTGTTTCTTGCACAGCAACCAGTTATCCTTCTTGTTATTTAGGAATTTCGTTTACATAAAAATCTAAGAGCTAGCATCTCAACGTGAGGTTCAAGCACAAAATAACTAATTATCAATTTGTCCTTAATTATGAATTTTACAAAAAAAGGACATTGAAACCCCATCGGATGTTTACAAGCACCCAGGTGCTCGCGTTTTGTTTTAAGGGGTTTAGAGTTCACTCGTGTGTGAAAGATTACTATTGCAGGAAGTGAAGTTTTGTATTTTATTACGGTTTTGTCATTTACTTTTTGATTTAATTTTTTGGTCAAAATTTGATGCTATTTTGCTTTGTGCAAGCCGAGGATATACGATAGGTTTCGAATTTTGGAATCAACCAGACAATCTCCTCCCCCGCCCATTGACCTACCGTAGAATTCCCTGCTCAAGCATGTAGTAATTATGAAAAAAAATAATATGCATTTCATACAAACGCGCAATTTAAATTGGTTTTTAAATTTTTATGCGGTATTGCATTTCTATGCTGTTAATTACACAAATTAATGTTTTAATTCAATTTTCTTTAGTAATATGGTCAATTTTAAACGAATCTAGGCTATACTCTAAATTAGCTTATGAAAAATCCATATTTTCTCCCCCCTAATACGATTTGGTCCGGGAAAATTGTACGGTTGATCCGAAGTTTGTAGTTGCTTTGCAAGTACAAATTGCCACTAAAAATTTCATCGACTTAACATCAACAACTGCACTTGAGGATATGTAGATATGCCAATTTAATGCCTATAAATGTTCAATTTTTATACACAAAATATATTTCATAGTAGCGATAGAAAAGGTACTTAAATTTCTCTGAGGGTTTTGTGATATTGATTTTTTTGCTTTTTATTTTTAAACTGAAATTCAATTTGCTTTGTTTCGTTGTTAGTAGTTTTAATACGACGTTTGTGGCGAATTGAAATTCTAACAATGTTGCTGGTAGTATCTATTTTTTGATGAAATAAGTGTCTGGTAAGGCTTTTCCTTGTTTTAGATAAGTATTTGTGCACAAGATCATCGTCTTTTTTTTTACAGTTCATTGCAATGAGTTTTATCCTCTTTTACATGGCATGAAATACTGACTGTTAGTTAGTAAAGCTTGGTGCGAAACTACTAGTTATAATCTATCAGTGGTCAAGTGGCGGAAGCTTTAACGGGATTATCACTGGCATGAAACTGAACAAGACAGCTCGTATATCAGGACAACGCCCTGAATGTTCCGACTGTCCCTTAATTCATATCGAATAGTTTTTGGGAAAAGAAAATATTGAAAACCTATAAATTGCGGACAATATTAAAGTGTGAAAGGTTGAGCCGTACGAAATTAATAAGACCAATCCGATCAGCTAGCCTCAATTCAATTTGGAACGATTTTGTTGTGCGGGATAATTCGCTATGCATAAATAATTCGCGTTGCGCTCTCAGCAGTTCTTCAAAGCGAGCATAATTTAGCGCATAACATGGCCAATTTGGCAATTTTCAAACCCCCAGGACTTCACAAAAAATAATCTAAGGTGAAATATGTTTTTAATTTTGAACTCAGGAAGTCAATATCTTCAATGGGGTATAAATTTTTTTTTGAAAACTACGATTTTGATCGGCGAAAATTGACTGAATAAAAAAACCACACCGAGCATAAATATTCCGTTTTCTTCGAAAGTCAGAACAACAAATCCTCGTATTTTTTTGAATTTTCAGAGCTTTTTTTACTGCTGTTTTGTCGTGATTGAAGTGCAGCTTCGCTTGTGTGTTCAAGTCTAAAAGAAAGAAGTGATTTTCGCTCCTATAGGTCTTTTTTTGTTTTTTTTTCCCAGAAAAAAGTCTCTTACGACAGAAGTGCTTTCATGCATTTTAATGCATTTATTTTGACTTTTGGAATTCAATTCAATATCTTTCCCTAAAAGTTGAGCGAATTGCGCTCTCCAATTATGAAAGCTGAAATGAAGCGAAAAAAAAATGTTTTCAATTTTTTGTTTCGAAAGTGGTTTTTAGTTTTTAATATAAAAAAAAATTAAGCGAAATAAAAAAGTTACCCATTGATACACTTTATTTTAAACATTGGGTTAATTCATCAAAAAAATTGTCAATCAGAAACAGTTCATGAGATCATATATTTGAATTTTTTTCGCTAAAGCTCGAAAGTTTAAAATGTTCAAAAATTTTTATTAACGTTTTTTTTCTGTTTTGCTCTTCTAAACTTTGCTAACCTTCTGTTGGCTATGTTTTATTTTTGTTCGGCTAGAATGAGTAGCTTGCATCTGATGATTGATATTTGTGTCAAGAATTCTCTGGTTTTTGGTTAGAACTGATGTTTCTATCAAAGGCAGTTTTAGAGATCCGACGAAAATAGTTTTGTTAATTTCCATTGCCTGTAAAAGATGTCGCTTCTGATTGTCTCTCTCTCTCTCTCTCTCTCTCTTTTCTCTTTCGTTCTCTGAACTTTCTGTATTCTTTCTATCCTCCCACTTGTACATATTGAAGGAATGTTTTCCGTTTTGTTGCCTTCTGCTAAAACGCTTTATTTGAAGATTTCATCAGCCCATAAAGTCTTTTTATTTAAATTTTTCCAGCCCTTACAATTTTTGACAGGAAAATTTTTTGTTGGCTAGTTTTTTTAAAACTTGTGGCTGTATTTACACCTGTCGGTTTTTGGTAAAAGCGGTTTGCAAAAGGTTGCAAATATTCCCCTCTGTATTTAAATAGAGCTTTCGCATCAGTTTGTAATTTTCAAAAGTTCAATCTGCACATGAGTTTTTAAAGTTGCGCGGGAGTTTTTCAACAATGATTTTGGGATCATTCAACAATGATACTGATAAGTGGCTCTCTGGGTAATCATGAAACACTTGAAATCGTTCTGGTGTTAATGATCATGAGTGATATCATCGGGAGTATTATTGTTATAATCTGACAAATATCGGTCCTGGTTAGATACAGTTTTTCTAATGCCACATAGAAGAATCTTTCAAGCTTTAATTTTTTTTCATACTGTGGTAGAATGTGTCGATATATCAAATAATTTAAATAAGCTTGAACTGAAAATTGTTATATGCTCAGCTCGTTCAGAGTTTTTGAGAGCAGTCTTGTTATAACAAAACCACCAGAGAACTAACAAATTAAATTATCTCTTGTTTTTTCAGAGCGTTTGCCTCGAGCGCCCTGTCATAGCAGTTATTTCTGAAATTCAAAAAAGAATTATAACAGCAGCATAATGGTGGCAGACACAGCTTTGTATCAAGTACTGGAAGTGAGCCCCAATGCGACAGATGCACAGATTAAGAAGCAGTACCATAGGTTGGCTAAAAAGTATCATCCGGACAAGAATCACCAGGGAGCAGCTGAGGCGGAGGAGAAATTGAAGGAGGTGAATTTGGCGTACGAGGTGCTGAGTGACTCATCTAAGAGGGCCATGTATGACAGGTATGAAATGAAAGTCCCATTTGAAAAATCCCCTCCTTAGATTAATTAACTGAACTCCCAATCCAGTTTTTGGAGCTTTATTTAGCGTTTCCTTGGCAATAGAAAGTTTATAATATTCAAAAGCAACCTTCAAAAGTTAGTAAAATTTTTTAATTATTTTTTGATTTTTTTGTTCCAAGCGGTGAAAATGAGGAAAAGCTTTGTATTCGGGTGTGTTCTAGTTTTTTACTTTTTGTCTTCCACACAAAGTCATGTATCAAAAAGAATCATCAGACTGGGTTGAGTGATATACCATATTGAATCCCTTTCAGTCGTGATTTGAGCGTCAAAAATTTTCCCATTGTCGAGAAAAAATTTTGGTTTTTCCGTCTAATTTTGAGGGAGCGAGTAATCTTTGTTATAGGAAAAATTACTTTTGTGAAGACTTACAAAACTTGATTTTAATAGTTCATGTAGCGCTTGCTTGGCAATAAAGGTTTTCTTTAAAAAAATAAAATACAGTTTTTGTTCGGTATTCATTTTTCAAAAAAAATATTGTCCATCTTGCCTATTTCACTAACTTTCTACGCGTTTGTATGGTTCTCTAAACTGTATACTAAAAACGACGCTACTTTGAAAAAAGAAAGGAAAAAACCCTTATATATATTTTTTAATGAATATGGTCTGAACATTCTGTGCTACTTGCACAGTAAACGGCTACCCTTCTTTTTTTTCCTCGTTAGTTTTCCCCGGAAAAGCTTTGTTTTTCCTCGTCACTCCATACACCATGCTCAAAAACCGGCGCAGATTCTTAAAAAACTCTTGATTTTCTAAAAAATAACTCTTGTTTAAGTGCTACTTGCAAAACAACCGGCTACTCTCGTTTGAGGGGTATTTGAAACTATACTTACAATAAATTGAATCTTCTTATCCATTCCACTCTATAGTTTCTACTAAAAAATCTGCACTCCCTAAAAACAAATTATTGTCGTCCAAACCAGGCAGTTTTTAAAAACGCAGTCTTTCTATTTGTTAAATGTAGACTGTAAATTCAATTTCGCTTTAGTTTTTTGTAATGAAGTCGAATTTTTTGGCTGAATTTTCTGCTGAAAGATCTCCTTCCCTTTTAAAGAGCGCTGGTTGTTAGTTTATATTAATTTATACTCAACGTGTTCTTAATTTTTTTAAGGTACGGAATGGATGCAGTCAAAGACTCGTCGGGAGGTGCTTCGGGACACATGGACGATGTATTCGGACACTTCTTCGGATCCTCGGGGGGCATGGGAGGTGGCGGCGGACACCCCTTTGAAGACATGTTCTCTCCCTTCGGTGGGTTTGGCGGCGGAGGAAGAGGTAGACGCCAGCAGCCAACCAAGGGCAAAGATGTGATACACCCCCTTAAGTCAGTTTTTTTTCTTATTTTTCAGTATTAACTTTTGAACATTTGCATTTGAAACGAAATTGAGCTTCTCTCTCGGCATCAGCAGCTGAAGTGATTTGAACTGCGGTTGCATGGTTGAGTTGCGGCCGATGTGAGTTTGAACCGGTTAAATATTTGTTATGTTTGTTTTCAGAGTTAGCCTGGAAGATCTCTACAAAGGCAAGACGAGCAAAATACAGCTGAACAAGACAGTTCTTTGCAAAAAATGCAATGGGTAAGTTCCTGGCTTTTATTGTTGTGAAATTACAAATATTTATCTACTGGCAAAACATAAATTGAAACAGCAAAGCAAAGGCCAAAATTTTAATTAATTAACTCCTTACATATCTGACGTTGCCGCAGAAATGCTATCACCTAAATGAAGAAGTCAGTTTATTGCAATGAAATTAGAGAATTTATGACAAATGTTAGATTAAATTAATCATGAGTTATGCCTGAAAATTTGGGAGAATACTTATTCTGAGAAACAAATACCTGTGTTAAATGTGTTTGTATAGACAAGGAGGGAAGCCTGGATCTGTGAGTGTGTGTCGCGAGTGTGAGGGTCAAGGACGGGTTATCAAAGTTCGGCAGCTGGGACCTGGATTCGTGCAACAGTTCCAGACAGAATGCTCCGCCTGTAACGGACAAGGTCAGTCTTTTTTATTGGCTGCTATACTTATGACAGAAGAGCCGAATAGCAGAAATGTTTTATTCAATTGAAAGCCGCTAAACTCAGAATGCAATTGACTGAATGGTCGGTCACTCTTTCCTGTTGGAGTTTTAGTACTGGATTCTGATTGGCTGATATAATTTTCTGCTATTTGGGTCTTTAGCCATGAGGGTTTCTCCTTAGTCGTTTTTGCTGCAGTTGCTGCTATCCCTTGAGAAATCAAATGGCCTTAAATTTATGGAATGGTCTTGATTTATGGAAACAAAAATCAGCCTCCAAGACTGGCGTTTCCTTTTTTACCACTTGTGGACGAAAAGTTTTTAATATGCTTCTGGGTTTTCTAATTATCCAAATCTGTTTTACAGCCAAATTCCAATCAAAGAGCAGTTCGAGTACTTTTTTCCACATACCTTTAAAAAAGTGTTTTTTTTTTCTGATTCATATGAGCTTTTTGGGGTCCTATGTTTACCTTGATGATGCTGATAGCAATAATGCATGAATGTATTTTTGATTGCAGTGTGTATTTTTGTGCTGATTGTATGTTGACGATGAGACTTTTTAGGAAACAAGATACCGGAGAAGGACAAGTGTAAGACGTGTAATGGGTTGAAGGTGGTCAAAGAGGTGAAGATTCTGGAGGTTCCCATCAAGAGGGGATCCAGACACGATCAGCGAATCACTCTCAGGGAAGAGGGAGACCAACAGGTACAGTCCATGTGCTGTTAAAGCAGGGCGGCAGTTATGTTTGTGTTGTACGAGCCCATCAATGAGTACAACTCTTGAACTAAAATAAAGAACCAATTAAGTAATCTAAAAAAAACGGAGAGCTGAAAAGCTAACAAGCAATTTAGTATGAATTTATAACTTGCTGTTTTATTTTTAAAAATGTAGTAGTTTCGGCGTTCAATAGATATTACGTTTCTATTGCAACTACGATGTTGATTTCTTGTCCTCGCGATGAGCAAATGTATTGTAATAGGGGGGTCGTGGGTTGTGAAGAGTCGATGAACGTAGTTCGGACCTTTTTTTTTTAGGTCGCGATGATGTTTTTTGAGCAGAAAAAGTGGAAAGGTAGTGCATATTTGAGCAGCAAAATGCACTATCGGGAGCAAAAGTATATATGTCACAAAAAAGTGATGAACTTCTAGTTTGAAAAATGGAATTTAATAATCGAATTTCCCTACAAAATGCAATAGTTTTACCTATTGATCCAGTTTTCTCAAATTGGTTTTATCTTTTTTCAAAAAGTTGCAATCATAAATTGTTCTAGAAATATATGGCCATCTTTTTTTCATCGACATATGCATATTGAGATTTAAAAAAAACAAGGCAGTTTTCTGTTTCCTTGCGTTCATTGACTCTTCTCGAACTGCCTGTTGGCTTTGTTTGAATTTTTTAGACTCCTCAGTACGTTCTAGACTCCTCAGAACAAATATTTAGACTCCTCAGTACGTTCTGGCGAATCATTTGGACTGTTGCGAATGGTTTTAGTGTCCAAGATTGTGAAGACAAAGGCTCTCGGACTGATTCCGACGAGAAGTCCATTTTTTCTACAACTTGAAAATTTAGTTCTTAGAAATATTTATTTGTCGGAATATCGTCCGTCAGCTTTTTGTAGGCTTATTTTCCAAATCTCTAATTTTCTTCTGACTTAGACAAATCTCATTACTACTGAAGGTCATTTGGTTTAGTCTGTAATTTGTAAAATATATCACCTCTGATTTTGTATAATTCCGTTTTTATTTTTTTTGTCAGTTTTTTTCATTTAAAGAGTAATGCGGCCTAAAGGTTTTTCTGCTAATGTTATATTGGCTTAGTCACTTTATTTTTCGTTGTTTGAAGGGCTATAATATACTTTTTTAAATTCTGTATAATACAGGAGTGAGGGAGGGCGTAAAATTTTCGAATTTAAGAAAAATCTTTTATCAAACTTCAGTTTTCGGTTCAAAGGCTGTCTTATTCTTTCTGCTCGAAAGTTGTTGCTTATGCCGACGTTTTTGTTTTTCAGTTTGTTTTTGTTAAATTTAACAGAATTAGAGATAAAGAGGAAAATTTTGATGGATGTAGTTTTATTGAGGCTCTTTTATTATTTTGACGATTTATTGGCTTCGCCTTATTTTCTGTCCACTACCTTGTAAACATATGTTTTAGTTGTACCGCAATTGGTGCGAAAGTTTGCTTTGTTTCCGAGCTTGAGAGCGTAGTGTGTTAGTACGAACCTTTTTTGTCCAACCTAACTCGCAAGTAAAAGTGTTCATTCAAAGTGTTCACTTATTTAGTGGCGCTTTTGCTATAATTTCGATATTTAGTATTGGAAATTTCATAGCATCTGTTCTCTGCTTTATTTGTGGCGAATGTTTGGTATTTGTTAAGCATCGTTGGCTCTGTTAGTGAGTGAGACTTATAATCTCGATGTCTTAGATCGAATCCTAGACTAAGCCGAATTTTCATTAATTCAAGGCTTTTTTCTATTTTTTCTTATTGCACTTTATAGAGCTGCTTTTTTCGTGGTCTTGATAGTGTTCGCGAATCACAGCTTCGCTCCTGTGTACCATATAAGACTATGGTGCTAAATAAAATCGTATGTTTTAGCGTTCGTGTAAAAACCATAAATTTAAGCATTGGAAATTTTATAGCATCTGTTCTCTGCTTTATTTGTGGCGAACGTTTGGTATTTGTTAAACATCCGTGGCTCTGTTAGTGAGTGAGACTTATAATCTCTTGGTTGCAGATCGAATCCGAGACTCAGCCGAATTTTTACTAATTCAAGGCTTCCTACTTTTTCTTATTGCCCTTTATAGAGCTGCTTTTTTCGTTTTCTTGCTGGTGATTTTGGACGAATAGCAAAAACAAATATTTCAATTTAATACATGTTTAAAACGTTTTTGATGTTTTTTATTAAATTAAAACACTTTGGAGACCACCCTGGTGTAATTTATTTCGAGACAAGTTATGATATGCGGACGCCCCCCTCCCCTCAGGGTTTCGACCCCCAGCCGACCTTTTTGGTTCTTTTTATGAAATCATTTTTTGGCTGATCGACCCTTAAATTTTTCTAAAGGAGCCTTGGGCACCAATGTACACTAATTTTGAGGGGTAGCGCGCGCCAAAAAAACGCGGTTTTTCGTCGAAACTTTCCAAAAAGTGCACAAAAACGGCGTTTTTGACCTTTTTTTATAAAAAATTCGCTTGCGTCGCTAAAGTTTTTGTCAAAATAGGGTCTCTATAGTGTTTTGAGACCGCTCGGGAACTCAATTTGGTCGGCCTAAAAAATGTCGACTAATATTTCAAACAATTTTTGAAAATCCGCCGCACCTCGAAAAAATCCTAGATCCACCCCTGTGTGTAGGGGGATGCAACTTTGAATCTGTGTAAAAGATGCTCTATCATGCAGAATATGTTGATCTTTGATGTGTTTCGCTTTAGATTATATTTCTTAAATTATCTTAATGGTGAATTGAGACTGACATTTTCAAATGTGTTATATTGTCAAATATGTTGTAGCCTGGTATGGAGCCCGGAGACGTGGTCATTATCTTGGCAGAACAAACGCACAAAACCTTCACGCGGAAGGGAGATCACTTGATCTACAACATGCAGCTCACACTCTCAGAGGCTCTCTGTGGATTCGACCACGTGATCAAACACCTCGACGGACGCACAGTTGTCTTGTCCAGACCAGCCGGCCAGGTAATGCCCAGTGTGGGTTGGGGGGGGGGGGGACACTTTACAGGACCGACCAGAAACTTTTTACGAGACCTAAAACTGGCGGATTTTATTGCTCATTTGCATCCAATTTATATATCATTAATTCTGATTGGCTGAAAAGTTTTCGGCTCTTTTCCAGTTCCCCCCTTTCAAATTCAATTTTGAAAAGCTTATTTAACATTGTCATATGGCCACGAAATTTGGCGTGGTGAACAAATCGACAATTGTGAACAAATTTGTTCTTCATACTTTAAAGCGTAACATCACGCATTTAGCCGTAATAACACGTAAAACAAACATAAAACTCGGTATTTTGAAAGGGGGGAACTGGAAAAGAGCCAAGTTTTCGCACAAGAGGGTTTCCCCTTCCAATCACAAATAGTTTTCATTAATTTTGTTGATGGACTTATTGCATTGTGGTCTACCCTCGCCCTGGTTAATAATCACTAAACTTATAAAACATTTTAACCAGGTAACAGACCTACCCTCGCCCTGGTTAATAATCACTTAACTTATAAAAACACTTTAACCATACTAGAACCGTTTGGTTTAACGTCTCAAACGCTTTTAATGTCAAAATTTTATTTTCTAAAAAAATTTGGAATTAGCATTAATCAACAAGTATTTGCTTTTTGAGGTCAGCTTTCCGCTCTTTTCTATTATAACCCCAGATTAGTAAATGAGTGTCCATGAAGCAGAAGGTTTAGGGTTCGATCCCTGTTTTTTTTTTCAATGCTCATCTTTAATGGCATTTTTCTCAATTTCCCCAATTTTTATTCCCTATTTTTGCCTGTTTTTTTTCGAATTTCATAGTGAGAGGGCGAGTGCTTTATCTAATAAGGTTATTTAGTCTGAATTCGGATGCCAAAAGTTATTTTAGAAAAGTTATCTCAGTGTCGAGGAAAACTGGTCTGCAGTAGTGGCTTGTTTTTCCGAGCTCCCAAAATACTAAGACCCTTTTCAGCTAAAAATTTCTGAGGCGCAGGCAATTGTTTTGAAATAACAGCGCTATGAATGACGTTTTAGGGCACTTGAAATGTTTCTACAAAGAGATTCAAGTTTTTGGCGCGAGTTGCCCTCTTAAGATTTTTGGAGCCGAAGTGGATTTTTGAAAAATAATAACAAAGAGCGACGTTTTCAGTGGTCAGTGTGTCCAATCCCTAGAAGGTACCCCTAAATCCCGCTCCCTCCAAATCTGCTGCTGTGAAGAATTATAATTGTTTTCTCGTTTTTTTTTCAACAGGATTACACGACAGTTGCTTATTTGAAATGACAATTTGCAGGTAATGGACAACAACGGACTCTGCATAGTACCGGGCGAGGGCATGCCCAAATATGGAAAGGCTGCTGACCCCGACACGGGCTTGGTACCGAGGGGTGACCTGTACGTAACATGTGACGTCAAATTCCCAGACAGGATTGAAGACTCAGATGTGAGATAATCTTGTAGAAAAATTTCAATCCAAAAATAATATTCAACAAAGTTTTGAAACCAAAGTAATTAGCTAGTTGCTGCGTGCGTAAACCAAAAAGGGGCCTAAGTAAACGGTCTCACCCTCGTCCTCCTAAATAGATCAAGTGAACAACAATATCCCTCCAGAATTAAATGACAAATTCAAGTAGCCTGCATGTACTTAGTTTGTAATTCTACTAACCTCGGCCTCTTATATTTTGTTTTTTTTTTTGAATATTTTTTTTGATTAATGTTTTTTGGCCTAAATAATTTCGGCCTATTTTTTATTGGCTGAATAGTTTAATTTTGGGTCGTTCGAGTGAACAATAGTTAATATGCTTTCCTCCGGATCGCACAAAACGTTAAAAATCTCAGACTAGATTTTATAGTTCAAAGTTTTCATGACAACAATTTTGTTTTTGCTTGATAGTTTTTTTGAATTTTCATTAAGAGCCATTCAATGTGTTTTTGGACGTGTTTTCAGTAAATAAAACATTATTCTAGACAACATTTCATTTTGTTTGGACTTAGTTGCTTCTTTTCCTTTCCTATCTGCTAGCTTGCAATGCTATTTTTGTGGAATCGCATGTGATGCGAAGCTCTGCTTCGCCTCTGTGTTAAAAAAATTTTTTTGATTCCTTGAATCTGTTTTTATTCCACTGAAATGCTGAAAGCATCTGATGTTCGCATCATTTTGTTTCAAGTATTTGGTTTTAATTTTTAACAAGAGATGAGTTTTGTCTTATTTGGGCCTTGCGTCTTCAAAATCAAAGTCGCCATTACTCTTTCAATAACCAGTTTTTTCGAGTTATTGAGTTTTCAGGCTAAAAATTTGGTCAAATGTTGGAGGGTTTAACGAGAGGACAAAGACTTGCTCAGTTTTCCGAAATTTTGTTTGTTACTATGTGTATATCTTTACTTCGGTCTAGCCTCGTAGTATTCGTGTTTGTATGGTACGTTAAATGTTATTTGTTTACGAAGTTCTTGAGTTATTGAACCGTAACAACTTCCGGGCCTCGTGTTTTCAGTATGTATGAAGATGACTTTTTCCTTTAAAAATTACATTGTTGCACTTTTCTTTGTCTGATCAAATTTTTTTCGGCGAGTTGCCAATTCACGGATTTTTCTTGAACTGCGAGCAATTTTCATTACAGATGCAAAGGCTTTTCCTTGTAGTTTCAGGGAAAATCATTTTTTTTTTTGGCTGAACTGATTGTCGGTTTTGTTTCCGCTTTGTAATTTCTGGTCCGTTGCTATTTTATTTTACTTACGTTTTTATGTGTTGTTTAGCAAGTGATGCCAAGCTCTGCTTCGCCTCTGTGTATGACTTATACCATTACAAAAATTTGAAATTCAGAAAGCTTCAAAGTCATTTTTGTTTCAGTGTAATTTGGAAGCTGACATTTTCAAAAAGTATTTTTTCGTTTTTCTTGAGCTACTTAACTTTTTTCCAGCTCTATGGGTATAACATCAAAATGAAGAATTCCATTTTTTTTCTTTCTTCTTTTTTATCCTTGTGATAAGCTAGGGTATTGCAATCGGGTACTAGACTTTTTCCGCGAAGAACTTAGTTCACAGAACGGACTCCTTAGTCAATAGTTTTTTTAAGACTGTTTTTTTTTCTGTGCTGGATGTCGGCTTTAATTTTGTCGGCTTATTTTCCGAATGGTTTATTCGATCTACTTTCTTTGGTATTATGTGGGAGTGATTGATTTCTTATACAGAAATTTTTCGTTCTTTTTGCTTTTTTAATTTAAGTAACAGAATTGGTTCTAACTTTTTTTGTTTTCGGTTGTTTGATCGAATGTTTTTATTGCATTTTTTGGTACAGCTAAAATAGCTTGTTATTTTTTGCACATTTATTGTGATGTTTTTCGACTTTTTATCTTGTAAATTTTCTTCTCTAGCCCATTTTGTAAAGACATTTCAAAAATATAGACCAAGCAAGCCTCAAACCCTATCAAGGAGAATCAAATCAACTAAAATTTTTGGTAATTTTTTTCAAATTTGCTAGACGCATTTGTTGTTTTACTCTGTCAACTTGAATTGCTGTCTGCTACTTTTACTGATTAACTTGTTGCGTTCCTTTAGTTTAAAGTAGTTTCAATGTGTTAAAAGTGTTCGTTCGTTTTTATAAATGGTTCAATGATACGACTTTTTTTTCTTTTTTAATCAATATTAGCTTAATTGCATTTTTTTTAAAAGTTTTTTAACCTTACCTTTCTTTGAACCTTGTTTCTGTCTGACCGGGGTTTCTTGTTCTTAGGAATTAAAATTGGCGTTTGTTTTTAGCGCAGAACTTTTTAAAATCATTTGTTTCTCCTCAGTAGCGTCTCCTCCTTGTTTTTACATTTTTGTTTGATTCGAGTTTTTTTGAGCAATTTTTTCAGGTAATGTGTGGCGTTTGTTTAATCTTACTTGTTTTGGTTCTTGCAAATGATATAAAATTATTCGGTTATTGTATTTTGTATTATCTGAAAAAAAAAAGAATTCGTTTATTTCATCAGTGTGCTGTTTACAAATAATTTCATCGCGTGTATTCTATATCGCTGGGAGGTTTAAAACTTCAGTTGGAGTCAAATTGGTTTTGTTGCTTGTTTAATTTTCAAATTTTTTTCCAACCTCATTTTTGAAAATTTTTCCTGGACATATTTTTTTCCATCGCAAGTGGTGCGAAGCGCTGCTTCGCCGTTGTGTTTTGAATTGGTTTGTTCAATTTCCTGTGGTTGATTTTTTAGAGGAACTATTTAATTGTTTTATTCTCTTAGGTTTATTGCGATGCTTCAATTCTCCTAATTTTTGGGATGCTTTTTTCTTAAAGCTGGTCGGTTTCTAAAAGCGAGCGTGGTGTTATATTACGAATCATTTTTGTCTAACGGAACTCGCAAATAAAAGTGCTCATTTGGTGGCTTTTTGGGATTTTCCCAATTTCTGACATTTTTAGAGAATCTATAGCTGCTTTATTGATGGCTAGTGATAGTATAATTTCAATAGACCGTGGCGCAAATGTTATTACATGAGACCCATAATATGGAGGTCGGAGGTGCAATTCCGGCACAAAGAACTTGTTTTACTTTTCTCTGGTGGCAGTTTTGCTGCAAAGCATTGGCAATTTAATAGCAACTGTAGCTTCTCTATTGGTAGCTAGGTTAGTATAATTTCAATCGATCGTGGCGCAGATACGAGGACGTGAGGGTCCTAATCTCTAGGTTTGAGGTTAGATTCCGGTTCACTAAAAGTTTTATTTGTTAAGACTTAGTTGTTTTTTTTCTAGTTATTTGCTTTTTCGGAGGTTCTTGTTGCGGCTTCCTTCCTCGTGTTTGCAGCTTCGGCTTAGTAGAAAATTTTGGAGTTTTTTTAGGATTTTAAATGGAAGAGTTCCAATGATACCAGCTATTCAATTCTTCTCGGAGAACCGCTCCTTTGACCCTGTTTTCTCGGCTAAACATATCTCACCCTCTAGCAATGACCACGGATCACGGAGGACTTCAAACCAACATTTTTTTGGTTGAGAGGCAGAGATCTAGGCTTTTTTCATCACTGTTCCCCATTTATTTGGCGTCTGTTTAGAAACTAGAGAAATTTCTACCTGCTCGGCCAGTTTACGACATGACACCTCATGGACCAGAAGGAGTGCTAGAAGACGTGGACATGATGGAATATGACGTGGAGGCCAATGGAGCTCACGCCCACCACCACGCCCACAGTAGTCCCTTCGGGGGCCCAGGAGGCGACTCAGACAGTGACGATGACGCGGGGGGTCCTAGAGTACAGCAATGTGCGACTGCTTAACCGTTTAGAAAAGACTTGTTCTACAAGGAGATCATAACAAGAAGAAATATCCCGGATTTGATCATCATAATCTGACGCAATGTACCAATGGTACTAATTTGAAGATCCAAGAGGGATGTTGTTGTCCTTCGACAATGCTGCGCCTCAATAACACAGCTGACGTATCCCTAAAAAGTGTTTTTGTTGTGTAATTTGAATGGAATACAACTATGGATCTATAATCAAACAACAGACAACAGCTGATCCAGTTGCGCAATTCATGTTCTTTGAGAAGTCTTCTCAAAGTCAATTCATATGCTACCATCTCGTTTTTTTTTATTGTTTCAAATTAGTTCTAATGTACTATTATTATAAAGCCACTGACGTTGACACATGAAGGAATTCAATGGTTCATATTATAATTCAAGCTATTTAAAATTAATCTTTTTTTTTCAAATCAAAACCTCTAGAGGAAGTTAAAAAATTAAGTTGAAAAAGTAAGTTGAAAAATCCCCAAAATAGATCTCCACTGCTTTGACAAGCCATCATGCGAGCGTAGTGTAACACGGTCAATCTACTGCACGCAGCTCGCACATTTTAGTGCAAAGTTCTATGGAACTTTTTTGCTTTAGTTAAACTGCTAGACGGTCTAGACGTTAATGAAACAACTAGAGGCTAAGTAAAAAGTTGGTTTCTGTAATTCCGGGCTTTTTTTAAACTTTGAATTTGATTTGATGACTGTTTCCAAAATAGTCGCTTCACCTCCGAGCGAACTAGCATTTTTTCCTTGTTGACAATTTTTGTCACGCACATGAATGATTCACCGAGATCTCGCGTTGGAGAACTGAAATCTCGAGACCAGCGCTAACGGCGAGAGGTTTGGTTTGCCGTTTCGTTTTATTTAACATTCGCTTTCAGGAAATTTAAGTTTCACTAGTGGGTTTTATTTTCAAGTAATTTTTGATTATATAGAATTCAAAGACTGCCCAGCTTTTTTTCAATTTTCTCTACGTGGATTGATATTAAAAGAAAAAGTTTCGATAAAAGAATCATGAATTTTAAAGAATTTTTTGAAAAATTAAAAAAGCGTTTAGAAAAGTTTGATTATCTTAATCTGTGAAATTCAAAGTCAATGAAAATTCTATCAGTTTATAAACGCCGTGGCAAAGGTCTGTAGGCTATATTCACGCAAAGAGTAGTTTTTCTTACATGGCAATTGCATTAATTTCAATATACTTCACTAGTTGCAAGAGCAAGTGACTTAAAATCGGGAACTAGACTTTCCCATTTATTAATAATTCTGTTCATCCCATTTATCAATAATAAATTGGACCTGCTTCATTATGGAACCTCGACATCTTCTAGGCCCAGTAACATTTTGTCTAGTGGTAAAGCGAGTTGTTTTGGATTAAAAGCTTTTGAGTTTCAATTCAGACCGGACCTTGTATTTTTTAATTGTTTCAAATATTTTTTTCTGGAATTTTTTTTTGTCTGCTTAAGTTCCAAAGCATGAATTTTTCTTCTGTATTACTGTAATTGAATGTCGTTCTGTAACTTGTAATCATACCTAGTCTGAATTTGAATAAGTCTTTTTGTTGCGTTTTTGCATTGATGGTTTCGGCTTATTAAGAGTAATGAACGTAGTGAAGACTCATATGTAGGTCTTGGTGATTTTTTGTCTTAAAATTTGTTCACGCTTAATTTTGATTTTTTCGCGGATTGACTTGTGATTTCTTTTTAAGTTCAGTGCATTTCCGTTGTTAAAAGGAAGACAAAATCCCCTATCGAACAGCCACGAAAAGCGTGATCGACTTCTAATTTCGAAAATGGAAATAATTATCAGGTTCCCCAGAGAAGTAAAAGTTTTACCTATTGATCCTGTTTTCTCAAATTGGATTAATTTTAATATAAAAGTGTCCAGCATAAAGTGTTCGATGAATTGAAAGAGTTTTAAGGCTATCTGTTTTTTTTTAAGAGTAATGAACGTAGTGAAGACTCTTTATATAGGTCTTGCTGTTTTTTTTTGCTTTCTTTTTCAGGTTTTTTCTAGTTTCAATAGTGGAATTTAATTTTTAGATTTCCAGCGGATTAAAAAGTTTAACTATTGGTCCAGATAAAGCGCTGATCATAAATTGTTCTAGAATTTCAAAGAGCTTAAATGGCATCTATTTTTTTCTTTGAAATTCGAAAGGTGAGATTTTTTCAAAAAAAAGTCAGTGTTTTTTTGTCTACTAGCGTTTTTTACTCTTTTACAATCTTAGATTTGCTCTATACTTCGAAATTCAAAAGTTAAAAGATTTTGAAAAAACAAAACTATTTTTTTTTCAGTTTTTTTGCGTTCATTACTCTTTCCCAACTGTCAGTTGGCTGTGTTTAGAGTTGATGAACGTAGCGAAGACTCTTGCATAGTTCAGGCTCAAATTTACTTTTTTGGCGTATTGACAGGATTATCTTTTGAATTCAGTTCATTTCCTTTGTTAAAAAGCAAAAAAACTTCTTTATCGAACGACAACACTGTAAAGGTCCCGAAAAAGTTATCGACTTCTAATTTCGAAAGTGGATTTTAATGTTCAGACTTCCCAACGGATTTTATTTGCTTCTGCAATGTGGCGACGGTATCAGTGCAAAGCGTGGTCTGTCAGTGCCATATCAGTGCCAGCAAATGAATATTAGTGACATTTTTTTCATCGCGCGTTTTAACTGAATCGTGCAAATTCAAAAATCTAAGCAGAATTAAACAGTCTAAGTTTTTTTCAGGTATTTTGAGCAGCTCTGAGTAGAAAAACTTTGTTTAATAAAGCTAAGTTTCGACATTAAAATTTCATATTTCCGTTAGTCATCTTTTTTGTCGCCGTTTCAAGAGCAAAACTGTTTCTAGATATATTTTGTATATTTTAACATGCGTATTTTACCAGAGATTTCGTCTGCAATTGTAGGGGGCATCTTTGAATTTTATAAATTGAATTTTTAGTTCAAAATAATTCTGTCAAGATAGGTTTTTGATGGCAACTTTGTTTTCGGCTTTACAAGAACGTTACCAAGTATTGTCGAATAAGTGATCGCTTGGTAAATGATGCTGATTGTTTGTGGTCGTTCTAGCACTTCTTGACTGTTTTCCTGTTATTGAAACTTAAATCATCTGGTTAAATCAAGAAAATTTCGTTATTTTTTGCAACGATTAATTTTTTCTTTTAGTAGTTTTTTCCTAGCGTGCAATGCCATGTTTGTTTTGTGTTGCAACTGTGACGAAGCTTAGCTTCGGCTGTGTTACTTTTGTTCCCCCAAGTTAACTATGAGCGTTTGTGCAGGTATTAACATCAAATTTTTACAGTAGAAACTATATCTTTATTTCAGTTTTTCATTTTGATGTTTTTACAGTTACGTTTTTGTTCTGGCCACTTTCAAAAGACTGGCAAGGATATATGGCGTCGGGTGGTTTTTTTTTCATCCGATTTTCTGTGCCTTCAACTCTAGGATCAGTGATCCTACCACACTTTTGACAAAATAAGAACTGAATGTAGAATGTATTACATTCGGACTTGCATGCAGTATAGTAAGGCTAATGGTAAGATGAGCGTAAAATTGATTAAGTAGTACTGCAAACAAAGGGTCGAGCTCAGAATTCTTCGAGTTAGGCAGAATTCGTCAACCCTATGCCAGAAAATAGAATTTGACAAAATTGGCGAGCCCTCCCCCCCCCCCAAAAAAAAAATCGGAATTAAGGTCGCTAAGGTTATGAAACTCAGAGGAGCGAAACTAGAGATGATTTAACCAGGCATACGAAAAGCGGGCATACGAAAAGCTTTTAAATGCCAGTTCCGTTCGATTTTCTTAATTGGTATAAATTTACCAGCTCCAATTTCAGTATTTTTTGTTTTTATTTATTCGACTAGAAAGATTACGGAGTGTTTTATTAGCTTAGCAGCCTCGTTTTGAGAAGTTTGATGAGCAAAAGAAGATTGATGCCTCAGTTTTTGTGGGGAGACTAAAAAACTTTTTTTTTAAGTTTCTTTCAGAGTTTTTTTTAAAGTCAACAAGCATTCAATTGAAATTATTGGCAAGTTTTCTTGAAACGCCATTATGGAAAACACATTCGAGAAAAAGATCAAAATTCGGTAGATTTTTTCGAATTTTTTTTAAAAAACGGGAATTTTTTATGCGGTTTTTGTTTCATTTTTTGTCAATAAGTTTGCCTTGCTATGATTGTGCTGAATCGTTTTATAATGTTTTGTTCAATTCAATGTTGAAGACCGCGATTATATTTCTTTTTTTAACAGGCTAAATTTTTCTGTAAAGAAAAAAGTTTACAATGTTTCGGCTAGATTTTTTTGGGTTTAATTTTTATTTTGTTTCGGATGAATGGTTTCTCATTTTGTTTTGTTTGAAAGTGAGGTTAATTAGTTTTAAACAACTTAGCGTAATAATAAGCTTGAGAAATTTCTTTTCAAAAGAATCCAAGGTGATTCTCTGCGAATTTTTAAGATATTTTTAAAAGTTATAGAATTCAATCCACAAATTTCTGGAAAAATGTGTTTTTTTTTCGTTTTTAATTAGTGAGTTTTTTTGTTTCATGCCGCGAAAGGCATTTGGAGAGCGCTGCATTTATTCAAGAGTGTTGATGCTTTCAAAGTTTTTATAAGTTTTTGCGAATTCTGATTTACGCTTGCGAGATTAACTTTCTTCTAATCGGAAGTTACACTTGTTGCCCTTAAACAACTTTTTGTTACAGTTCAGACAGTAAGTAACACAGGACAAAATTGTGAAGTTGTTTGATTAGTGAACCTCAGCAACTTGAGACCCCATTACTGTTGGCCTTGAGATAACACGGTCGTTTTACGTTAGCAATACTCATATACGTCGGACAAAACGCTTGCTAGTAATATAGGGTCCTTTCTAGTAAATCTAAAATCCACTGGACTTTTATTTATTTTATTTGTATGAATTTACTACAAGTTGCTTTTAGACTCGATTTTAAGTTTTAAGGGTTGGATTGAAGATATTTAGGTTAAAGTTTTGAAAGAAATTGTTTTTTTTAGGAGAAAAAGTTTAGGGTGTTTTAAGAGAAAATGGATGGATTGAATCTCAGTAGTTTTCATCCTCTTTTTATACTCTTTCGAGAAATCTCTCAATTTGTAGCAAATGAGAGGTTAGTTTGTTCGTTATCTCTCGTGATAGTCATTCGAACATTCGTATTTTACGAGTAAAGTCGTTCGTACATTCGTATTTCACGAGAAAAGTCGTTTTTAATTCCAATTCTTTAAACGTTATACGAGTTATTCCAAATACTTTAAGCACTGTTTTCTATTGATTTTGCAATAAGATATAAACTGATTGAATTTATGATGGCAGTGGCGTCACACTTTTGAGCCCAATAATTTCTATGTCTCAATATGAAATCAGAACAGTTGTCTTTATCTTTAGATCTAGGCTTCGAGTCCTGGCCGGCGCTTGTTTTTGTCAGTAGGTATGAAATTGAGATTTGAAAAAATTTTCGGGATAAATAGAATGGTCGGAGTAGCGTTTGTCTGCTAATCTTTTCTTTCGGCTCGGTTGCCAAATCGGGAAGTTTTTTGTGCTGCCAGCAATTTCATCATAAATGTAAATGTTTTTATTTCACTCCTGTAATTTGTAAAATTATCGGACCTGACGTTGTTTATTTTCCTGGGTTTTCCTTTGTTTTTTTTTGCTTAAAAGCTATATTCGGCTCAAATGGTCTCGGCTTATACTTAATCGGGCTTGTTACTACATTATGTGTTGCATCAAAGGTAAAAAGTGATTGATGAAGCTAGTTTTTTTTCGCAAGGCTTCATAGTCGGTCGAAATTTTTTAAAAACAACTTTTTTTAATAAATTTTTTGGTTTTCGGCTCAAAGGGCATCTACGAGCTTGTTGTCGGCTGAGTGGCTGCTCGGAAAATACTAAAAAGTTATCTAATACTGGTGGTTGTGTTGTTCGACTTTCTCTGAAATATTTCCCTTTGTCGGCTTAGTGGCTGCTTGGATTTCGTTATTTTTGTCTCATTTTTGATTGGCTAGCTTGCAACGAAAGTTTTGAAGTTTCGTTCTTCAATTTTTTTGTTTAATTTTGATCTCATTACAGTGAGCATAGGATAAAGCCTTTTGATATACCCAAATGATCATGATGGACATCCATTTTGTTAGTTCCAAGATTTCGAGCAAATTTTTGTGCTATTTTTTGAAATCAATTATTTCGCCCAATTTCGTTTTTTAATCGTTTCCATCTCTTGGTTATGAGAGAGAAACGAATGGAGTTTGTGTAGCGCGATTTTTCTGTTGTTATAGATAAATGATTACTATAAGAAATAGAAAAAATTCGTTTTCTCTTTTTTAGTATGGTTATTTCACTTTGACATTTAGCTGAAGGTTAATTTCAGGTCAGGACCCAATAGAAACAAAATTGAAAACATTTGAGCAATTATTGTTTCAAATAGTTATTTCTCTTGCGATAAGCAAGTGTGTTGCAATCGGGTGCTTGACTTTTTTCGCGAAAATAATTTTGTTCTTATGATGCATGAAATTTGGCCATCTCCATCTGTGCTTTCCTAAAGGAACAGACAATTTTCGATTTTATTTTTGATTTAAATGCAGGTTCTATTTGATTTTTCCAATGGTCGTTGTAATTTCACCAACTTCAGGTTCAGTATATCTTTTTTTATTTGGTTTTCTTTTTATTCGTCTTAAAAGGTTTGGTTTATAAAATCTTGGCTTAGAAACCTCTTTTTGAGTCACTTGATAAGCAAAACTAGGTTATATCTAAATGTTTTGTGAGGGGCATAAAAACTTGTTTTAGTTTTAAAGTTTTTTTTACAGAAACAGTTTTTTCGGCTCAACGTGTGTCTCTTTTGCTTTGTTTTGATGCTTATTTAGCATTCAATTGTCTTACTTCTTCGCTTTTTGTAAGAGTTTTCCTGGGTTTTTATTTAGAAGAAAATCAAGACAAGGAAAAAGGAAAACTTTTGGTAGATCAATTATTTCGATTTTTTTTAGGGTTTTGTAAGGTTTTTTTTATCTCTGTGTCTGTCGGTTCGTTAGTCACGCTATGTTTTTGCTGTATAGCTACTATTGTCAAGCATTGCTTTGCCTTCGTGCAGGCAATTAAGTTCCAAGATTTTGGATTTTTTTGCATGTAACAAATAGTTTTGAAGTGTTTTTATTTTTTGTGTCAGGTTGTCTGTAAGTAGTGATGGTCATTCATTTTTTTATCGCACGTGTTAACACTTTGATATTGGTAAAACTTCTTTTTTTATTAGAAATACCGAGTGACACCCAGATTAGGCTGCCGCAGTTAAACTGACCCACAGTTAACTACCGCAGATTAGTTGAATTGAGCTTTGAATTGCTTTTGAATATCGAAAGATTTGCTTGTGGAAATCGCCGCCTTAAATTGAATTGAATTTCTGTCGTTTTTATTTTTAAAACCGCACCCCCGTTAGCAATGTGTCCTAAAACCACCACTTGAGTAAAGTGAAATGTGACGATCTTTTTCCGTTTTGTCTATTCTTGCTGTACGCTTCATTTAGTATCATTTCAGTTCAATTCGCATCAGTTGATTTTGTTCCTGATCCATTTGGTATTATGTTGAGCCACAGTATTTCCATATCATATATGGTGAATGGTAGTTTCCCTGTAGTTCTAATACCCCACATGGTGCATTTTCAACAATATGTATTTATAATTATGTAGTTTGATAACTGAATTGGTGATGATGGATATTTTTCGAATCTGGTTCTTTTTTTCGCTTTTACAATGAAGTTGGTATTGCTTCCATTATAAAGGCAACTATAAAAGGAACTGTTGCCTCTCAGTTTTTATATCGCTCTCAATGTATCATTATATGTATATTTTATCCAACAACACACTTCACAAATTTCTTATCATTTTTCTTTCTGGTTTTTTTTTTGTCAATTTCCTTTTTATTTAGTCGGTTCTGATCTCTAGACCGTCTGTTGCATATCTTCTCTCAAGTATTTCAAACTTCCTTCGCTACTTGAACTCGGCCAAATACATGTACGATTTAAAAAACATTTGACTGAAACTGCGTCACATTATTCTTAAACCATATTTGGAGTTGGAGCATTCGAAGTCAGTTATCTCCTTAGTTTTTTCGCCGGATATCCCTTTTATTGTTCCCATTACAAGTCAGCTATTCTATTTTAAATCTTACTTGGCATATCTTAGTATCTGTATCTTTCTCTATCGTGTTGAGTTTCGATTAAATTTAGTTCTAACTTTAAAGTCAAACAAATACCATTTGCATTATTTCAATCATTACCTCTAGAACATATTCGGTATGAATTCGTTGATAGGCTCTTAAGCCTCTGATGGTTTTGGTAAGTTTTTTATAACATAATTAAGAGTAATGAACGTATTGAAGAGTCTTATATTGGTCTGGGTGATTTTTTTTGTTAGTTTTTTTTTCAGGAAAAAGTTCTAAATTTTGCTCACGCTAAAGTTTGATCTTTCGCTGTTTGAATTTTGATTTATTTGTAAGTTCACTTCATTTTTCTTGTTAAAAGGAAGGCAAGAGTGAATTAGGGTAAATTAGTTTGTAAGTCCCAACATTTGTTGGCGCTCGTTTTTTTGTTTTTTGATTATTTGATTTTGAATGACAGATTTTCAATATACCTTAAATTGTTGTGTTGCTGGCATTTTACATTGAAATGTTTTCACAAGTCGATAATTACCCGTTATTAGAAATAGAATGCTGCAGATTTTGTATAGAAGGGTTTGTCTCAAATTACTCCAGCATCAGCGTTTTCAAATGATTATCCGAATATTTTATATCACTGGCCTGTACCTAGGTTATCAAGCTGTCCAAAATTTGGATGAAATCTATTTAAGAGCAAAATGTCTTCTAGTTTCACAAGTGGATTTTAATTTTCTGAAACCCTGCTGATTAAAACGGTTACCTAGTGATCCAGTTTCCCTAAATGGGATAACGTCAAGAAAAGAAGTGCAATTCGAAGAGCTTCAACATGTCATATTGATTCCTTAGATATTCGAAAGTTGAAAAATGTTCGTTTTTTCCGTGTCTGTACAAAACAGTCCAATACAAAACAGTCCGGAAAAGTATGAAAATGAACGAAAAAACAGTCCGGTGCAAAAAAGTCCGAAAAACAATCCCAAGTAGTAATTGTTTTTACAAGCCGGTAAGCCGAGAATTGTCCTTTGTTCAACAAACGTAAACAACAAAATAGTGACCACCGCAGTCGCGTCAACCTGTTGCGAGCTTGCCAACAGAGGGTAGGACTCTACGAAATTTAGAGCCGGTTTGTATGGGACTTTTTTGTATATGCATCGTTTTTTCAATCTACGTTTTCAGTTGTTTACTGTACGCTAGCTTATTTACAGCCTTTTTCTTATATTACCAGTTGACCCATTTTTCTGAACTCAAAAATGCGTCACTCACTAATGTTTGACAAAGGTGAATTCATATATTACAAATACGTTGAAATTAAGCTTGTGTAAACTGTTCTATTACAGAATATCCATGTTAAATAGCTATCAATGATGGTGATTAAAATACAAGCTATCTCGTTTTCATACCATCTGGAGTAGAGTTTTGTTCTCTGCTCAAATTATACCATCTGTGATCATTTTTCGAAAGGAAAAGTTATGGGATTTGAAAGTTGCATTTTTACCAATTTTTTTTTAACTCTAGCGTATGTGGCGAATCATTCGGCTCAGAAATTATTATAAATCAAGTTTTTTTTTGGTTTTAGTTCGTAACAAGAAACAATATATCGTGTGGGTTGTTTGAAAAAAGTCCCCCACACGCTATGTAATTTTTTTTCATTTGTTCTAGTTAGGCTGTTAATGTTTCTATTTAGTTTCGCTTGTATGCGAAGTGCAGCATATATTCCCCTATTGTTGCGTTATACATTATCAGACGTAACTTTCGTACTTGATTTGCTGTTAAGTAAATATAGTTTTTTTTCTAATTTTTTTCGCCAATTCAAATCTTTAGAGGAGAAACATCCTGTATCTCATTTTGATAAATGACATAACTTGGTTCTCCAGTTTTTTTGTGTGTTCAATCTATCAGTTTACCACATAGCGTAATTTTAGAGGGAGGTGGCGGTCTTTTGAAACTTTTTGTCTACCTTTTCTTAAATCAGCAGATGTGTTCGACTTCTGCTGAAGCCCTAGAATGATAAGCCAGAGCTTCAGTGCAAAATTGTTTAATGTTGTCCATTATATTAAATTTGAAGGGTTCTCCAGTTACAAATGGCAGTCGTAAAAATTCAACTACCAGGATTGAGAGGGGCCAACAAAAGACTTTTCATAAAAAGCATGTCTTATCATTCATTACTGTTTTTTTTTCAGATGGGCGATAGTAGAATGGGTGGAGCTGTGACGGCGGGGGGCGGGGGAGGGGTGGCTGGGGGCGACCAGAACTTCGACTACATGTTCAAACTCCTCATCATCGGCAACTCTTCGGTAGGGAAGACGAGTTTCCTGTTCAGATATGCCGACGATTCCTTTACTTCCGCCTTCGTGTCAACCGTCGGCATTGACTTCAAAGTGAAGACGGTGGTGCGCAATAACAAGAGAGTCAAGCTTCAGATATGGGTCAGTTCCAACTTTTCATTCCACCCAGCAAACTCTTTCTAAATTACATTTCCAGGTCTAAAGAGTCGGCTCTTTTTCCTTCACCCCCCCCCCCCCGTAAACGAACATGAATGTTATGGTGCAACGAGTAGTTTAACAAGGTTAATTATGAAGACTAAATATGTCTGTCAAAATCTAAGTAGTCCGTATGTCAATTTTCATAACAATCGGACAATGTAAACAAATTTTTACTTGTAAAATTTTGCAGGTGGGGGATGGGGGGAGCTAAATGAGCCAGAGTCTTTTATATACGATATACTCACAAATTACTTTTATCGGTTTTCTGCATACACTCTTCAACGAACGGGATCTCGTAGAGGTTTCAGATGGTTCTAATTGAATTGAATTTTTCTTTCATTATGCGAGTTCTTCGAAACCTCACACACCCTCCCCTCCCCCTCCTAGTTTAAGTCTGATTCAGGTCTTCATATACGTAAAAAACAATTCTCCGGGTCAGTTTTCTGGCGTAATGATCACTTTTATAATGTTTCATCCTAGAAAAGAGTTATTTAAGCTGTGATGAGTCACAAATCTTGAATTATTTCCTTATTTGGTTGCTCTAAACTTAACCAATTCTGGCATTAATTTACTGCTTTTTCATGATAATAATGTGATTGATAATTCATGTCATGAATAAGACTTTTAAAAATTATACCGAACGTGGTGATCAATTTTGGTTTTCAGAAAAACTGGAAAAAGGTGATTGGGGTTTGATATCTGTTTTTAGTAGCGAATAATACCCTGATAATGAAAAATATCCAACGGTTAAGCCTAAATGTCTATGGAAATTTGACCATGTGCCGAGTTTTGCTCCTTTTGAAAAGGGAGGAGGAGGGAGGTTGTTAACATCCAATGAAGTTGTGGCTCTTTTCCAGTCCCCCTTAAGTTTTTTCGGAAATTTAATATATGAAAACTTATTTAAACTAACTTTTCATGTTATAAAATGCATTAAAACGTGTTAGCAATAACACAGAATAAACTTTGTAAGAACTAAAATAAGTTTTGCACTTCTGAGGAGTGCAATCTTCTGCCTCAGGGGTGCAAAAAAAACTTAAAAAAAAACATACAACATTGACAATTCCATCAGCCCTAAAATCGAGGAGGGTAGTTTTTAATTGACAACTCTCTGGATGCTTTAAAGTCGGCTTGATTTTTTCATTAAATTTTGCCGACGTTGGTATGGCCCTATCCAATCTGTGCACGGACCGTCGCTTGACGGAAGGGCGCATTTTAATTGACCCCTTTCTGTATTAAAACGTGTTAGCGTGAACAGGTGGACAAATTTTCACAACATTTCGTGCATGCAAAATGCCGTGTGAACAATTTTTGAGCAGCTGTATTTTGAAATTTTACGAGGGGGGAAGGAAACTGGAAAAGAGCCAAAGTTGTGTGTGTTTGTGTGTAGGATACGGCTGGCCAAGAGAGATACAGGACTATAACGACTGCCTACTACAGGGGGGCCATGGGCTTCATCCTCATGTACGATATCACCAATGACGACTCCTTCGTCTCAGTTCAGGACTGGTCCACACAAATCAAAACCTACTCCTGGGACAACGCACAGGTCAACCTACCTTTACTATTGTCATATTTGAAGTCGTTTTAGGTGTTCTGGTAAGATTTGAAGGGACAATCTTCATTGTTTTTCGGGATTATATCTTTTTATCCTCTTGAAAACGAATTTATTGCTAGTTTTTTTGTTGCTTCGAAGGTGGTTGTTTATTCGATTACAGAGCTACTTTTTTATATCCAACATTGAATTTGAAATTTTTTTGAATATTTGTAATTCGGACATCGTGGAATGTGGGATGTTTATTCCTGCCACTTGAAATTTTCATTAATTTTTGGAAGATCCCCCCCCCCCCACACCTCACCTCACATAAGCATCAATTTTCTGGCGTAACGAGGAGTTTTGCAAGGTTAGATATGAAGACAAAATATGTTTGTCATAGCCTAATTAGTCCGCATGTCAAAATTTGTAGCAATTGTACAATGAGTACAGAGAAACTACAGTGAAAATTCGCTGGTGAGGGGAATTGGAAAAAGAGCCGGAAGACCTAATCAACTTTTGTGGTTGTGTTGCAGGTCATTCTGGTAGGGAATAAATGTGACATGGATGCTGAGCGAATAGTAAAAGCACAGAGAGGAAGAGATTTGGCTGACCAGCTCAACATCGAGTTCTTCGAGACAAGCGCCAAGGTAACAACATCAATCTACATACATTTTTTTCAGGTAAAGGTACAAAGTATTGTAACGTGAACGGTTTGTTTAATCAATTATATTATCTGTTGATATCTGTTGAAGACATCAAAGATGAATTCAGTGTTTGTTTTTTTTTTGAATTTTTTTCTCAAATCGTTTTTGTTGGAGCATTCATTGCTACTTGCACAGCTACCAGCTATCCTTGTTGAGTATTTGACGTTGTTTAAGGAAAATGTCAATGTGAAAGAAGTGTTTGACCGACTAGTAGACATCATCTGTGAGAGAATGGCAGAGTCATTAGAAGCAGCCGGAGGTCCGGGAGGAGATGCGGGCCAGGGCACCAGACTGAGTCAGAACCACGCGGGGGCACAAGGTGGATGCAGTTGCTGATTGACACAAGATAACGTGCTTTACCCCCCTCTCATTTACCCAGACAGAAACTTAAGACCTTTCCTCCTAGATCAACATACACACCCCCCCCCCCTCACCCAGCCTGCTCTCCCACTTCTACCTGGACGCTAACTCGAACGGGAAACGAATTGATGGATAGTTACAAAAGGACTGAAAACAGTCGAAGCATGTAATTCTTGACACACACGCATCTGCACAAACACACTGTACTTGTCACAGGTACACTTTATTAATAATTATGAAGAAGATGATGCCCGAAAAATGGAGAATTTAACTGATGTGCAATCATTTTGTCACACAGCGGCAAAAGCACACGACGGTCACAAACGTTCACTTTTTCACTTCGACATTTGAGTTAATTGATCCTCATCTGTCTACGATAAATTTTTCTCTGCTGATTTATTTGTTCACTAGAATTGACTACTGAGAAGATTGAGAACCTTCACTGAGCAATATAATGTGTAATCAGCCGATTTTTTGGTGATTTATAAACACACCTTCAAATCATCGACTGTGAACTCAGATTTAAACAGATTTTGCTGAGATATTAATTAATTGTAACTGAAAAAATATTAATTGTAATTTGAAATCTGATGTGTGTTCAAAATGAATTACCCTGTGGCAGGTCAACAAGTCTTTGTGATGCGTTTTGCAAGTATTAAGCGAATAACTTTGTTTTTAGTATCGGAGGTTTCATTTGTAACGAGATTGAAATAACATGAGAAATTGTTTAAAAAATTTTAGATGTTTTTGACTTTTTGTTAAGTATCTTTCTGTTAAGTATTTAATGCAGGAAATTGGAATCTCAATTTTTATTGTTTAATTTTATGGCTCTAAAAGGCTAAACAGTTAAATTGGTGGTTTAAAAATTATTGCATGAAACATATCATCGTAATAGACGCCAGATAATTGTTGGCCTGACCCTGGTTGATTCTCATTCGAATTTTTGCCTAGATGAAATAATTTACCCAGTCAACTGTGCTATGAATGTTAGATGTTCATTTGTAATTTTTATGCTCCCAGTTCGCAAAAAAAAAGAAATTCCCTCTTAATTGAGTCTAAACAAATCGAATACTTAAAATAACCATACCTTTTCCTTTCCTGGCTCAGAAAACTCGGCGTAAATCTTTCTGGAAAATGTTCATCAGAAGTAAATATCCTTTAAAAATTTGTTAAAAGTAAAAAACTTCTAAAAAAAAGCGTGAAATAACCTGAAAATTTTTTGGGCTGATTTTGAACAAACTTTAAAATCTGAGGTCCAGAAGTTTTACGACCGTGTTAAGGTGCTATCACTACCACTCAAAATTTGAATCAGTTTCTGATTGGTATTATGATCTGGGCTATGGGTTAACTAAACTGCTCCTTAGAACTCTCCTCTTTATTACTTTACCACTCATAGTGCAACAAGTATGTTATGCACTTTGAAAGACATTGTCTGATAATTTCTGTAAATTGAGTTTTGTCTGTAAATTTAGAATATGCTTGTCTCAAAAGTATGTTGCAATTAATTGCATGGGTGAATTGAATTATTCTGAATTGAAATTATGAATGTTATCACATCGTGTTGCGATGTTCAACAATAATACATATTCAAATTTATTATCAATACTTCCTTTATAAATTCCTGTAATTTTATTCTTGTTGATTTTTTTTTGCTATTTGCTAATTCTGATCCAATATTTGTTAATGTTAGTCAGTCGTTCTAATGGAAGTTATCTTTGGAATTTAGCTCTTTTAGATTCTTTGTTTTCATAATGGTTACCAAGCCATCACATTGAAGTGTAAGATGAAGGCTTACGTCCTAAATGTTGAAATAATACCACAAACAATCTTCGGACTGGGCTGAGTCATATATCATCTTAAAGCCATTTTAGTCATAATTTGAACGACTTAAAAAATTTTCAAAAACATTCCCAGTGTCGAGAAAAGCCGGCTTGAAATTTTTGATTTTTCGTCTAATTTCGAGCGAGACAAGCGAGCGAGCAGGCTTATTTATGCAGTGGAAATTACTATAGCTTAATCATGAATAATTTAATCCGTTAATATTTAGTTTTACTGGAGTGAAGTAAGCTTTTGGAGCTTTTTTGACGCCATTTTGCGAATCAAAAATTTCAAAATAAAATTAAATTTCTGCAAAAAAAAGGGATTTTTTAATGATTTTTTTTTGCTTTTATTGTCTTTTGGACAACTGTTTGCCAACTTTACTATGACTATCGAAAATGTCTAAGTTCTTCAAGGGTTTATTTTTCAGTTCTTTGATTTCACCTGTTTTAATCTTGTAGTGTTTTGTTTTACAGTGTTAGATTTTTATACCCATGCATTTTGCATGCTTTAACTTTTGACTAGCAGTTTTCTTCGCTTTGTGAGCTTTTCATTTTTGAGCTTTCGCTTTTGTTTTTTCTTAAATGGCGAGTTATTATTTTTTTATTGAGGATTTAAGTTTGTTTTAACCAATCTTACATTGTCTTTTTTGCACCGTTTCCTTGAGAAAAAGTTCAATTGAGAAAAAATTTCTTCGTCTATATCTTATAAACAGTGCGAGTCGGCAAAGTGTACACCATCAGCATCGGGTTAAGCGTACAAAACTTTTTCACACTCCTAAGTTCCTTCCATTTGTTCAATTATTACACAAGCATAGCTTGCATTACTGATTAACTTTCTTTTTTTCCAACCTAAGTCGCAAAAATTAATGCGATGTAATTGTTGCGACAAAATGTGTTCATTTTGAAAGCGTTCATTTTGGTCCAGCTATCAAGTACAGCCAATGCTATGGATATAAACACGGACTATTATATACAAAAAGCACTTTTTTTTGCTTCAAGGTAACATGGTCTGCAGCGTAGAGGTAGGGAAGAAGACCAGCAGCAAACTAAGAGGGTTCGAAGCTGGGCAGGGTCGGCTTTTTTAATTAACTTTTTAGTATGCTAGTTTAAATGCGTCCGCTTTATAAATTGAGATATTATAGTTGTTTTTTTTTCAAATTGACTGGTACTGCTATTGCGTCACAATTGGTTTGCGTCACTTAGCAATTATGTAGACATATAATGGGCGTGCGTCACTTAAGAATTTTGTAGACTCAAATTTTTATTCAGTATTTTCCAGTAGTCTTGTCGGTCATGTTTTTGCTTGTGTACGCGAAGTGCAACTTCGCCTCTGTGTTAAGTGAAACAATGATAGCCGGTAGTTGCTGTGCAAGTAGCACAGAATGTTACAACCACATTCTCAAAACCTACAAAAGTAAACTTTTTTATCATCCAATAAGCTTCGTTTCTTATGCGAGGTTTGATTATAGAACTAAACAAACGCATAGAAACTTAGTGAATTAGGCAGAAATCACTACAATTGTCTGCAAAAAATACAAAAACAAAAACTGGAAAAAAAATTTTGGCACAAAGTTTTTAATATGTATGAAATTTTTTCTGGCCGAGAAAGCGCTGAATGAAGCTTCCAAACTAGTTTTCCTTCAGTAAAATCAAGTTTTTGTTTTAGCCCAAATGGGCAATATTTTTAGGTAACGAACGTTAATCGAACGATTTACTCTCGAAATTGAACTAAATTTCAAAAATTTTACACCGGTTTTTCTCAACATAGGGAAAAAAAGTTTTGGAATTCTTAAAATGTCTTTCGAATCACACCTGAAAGGGCGAAGCTTTCAGTTGTTCGAAACTGGTAAGGACAGAAGTTCAGTTGTTCGAATCACAACTGAAATTTCAGATGATATCCGCAGAGGCGAAGCTTCGCTTCGCAAACACTTGCGAGAACACTACAAAAAGCAGCAATAAAAAATAGTAGCAATATTACGTGCAATAAAAAATAGAAATAAGCCTCGATTTAGAAAAACTTGGCTACCTCCGAGATTCGAACATGCGACCTAAAGATTAAGAGTCTCACACACTAACCACTCAGCCACAGAAGGTTAATAGACATCAAAAACTAGCCACAAATAAATCACAGAACAGATGCTATGCAATTTCCAAAGCTACAGTAAATTTTCCAAATAAGTGAAAACTTTTAATGAACACTTCTATTTGCGAGTTAGGTTAGAAAAAAAGGCTCGTAATAACACACTAAGCTGATGGAAGTGTAATCACTCAATCCATTCCGATGATCATTTATGGTACCTAGTTTTAAGTGGAAAAAAAATAAAACACACCCTAATACAAAGTTCCTCCACATTTTTCAAATGGTCGAAAAAATGACAAATCATATAAAATATACAAACAATTCTACTAAGTACCACATTATTTGCAAAAACAAACCTTCGTATCCTGCAATAGTAACCTTCAACACACGAGCGAAATGTTAGCCGTTCGAGTTTCCTTTGGCTCCAGAATCTTGGAAGAAAAAGTACTGGTTTTTGTAGAGCGTGATCGAGAGAAACGAGTCAAAATGTTGGTCCGAATTGAAGACCAAAAGCGAAACCATTTTATTCAATGAGGATTTTTTGTTTTGTGCAAATAACAGGGATAGTTGGTTACTTGCAAGTAGCACAGAAGGTTTCGACCTCAGTCTTAAAAAATTGCAATTTTTTTTCTCCAGTTTAGTCTCGTTAGTCGTTTTTTCTGCGTGGTGTGATAAAAAGATCTAAAGGAAAAACTAGAACTTAGGCATGTTCGAGAGGTGTACTAGAAGAGGCAATTGGGAAACAGTTTTGGCAGAAAATTGACTAGAAAAACAAAAAAGATAAATAAAAAATTCAAAAAATACAATTTATGATTCCCAAAGTTTCATTTTTTGATTCCAAAATTTAAAATAGGCTCAAACAGGCTAATGTACACGGCTTAAATCAAGCATAATTTAGCCTGCTCGCTCGCCTTATTCGCTCGTAATTAGACCAAAAATCAAAAATCACGTCTGGAAGGGCTTCAATATGTTATATGATTAGACTAGTTCGATGATTACTTGTGGTACTTGATTTTGCGTGGAAAAAAAGAATTAAAAACTAAAATCGAATACAAATTTTACAACCGACTATAAAGTTTCTCCCCATATGCGAAACTTTTTCTTATTCAAAATTTTGCGATTTCCAATTTTTCGCAAAAACATTTCAAGTTTTTGGTATCAAATTCGCTGCAAAACTTCGCGTCGTTTTTCCTGGTCAGAGAGACTCAGAAAGGCGGAAATATTAAAAAGAACGCAATATCTGATGTTTTTTCATCAAGCATTTTGTAGCTAGACAAGGAGTCCATTCTCATTGAAACTAGCAGGTAATTAAATATCTAACGAAATTCGTTTTTTCGTCGTTTCACCGAAAACAAGAAGGAAAGTAAGCTATTGGGTAAATTTTTATAATTGGAATGAAATATTCGTGACATGCTCCATCTAATGTTTGCGCTTGCGATTGGGAAGATTCAACCAATCAGATTATTGCATTTTTGCATGTTTTAAAATTGTTGAACAAAATCATTGTCAACTATACGATTTTGTCAATAATATCATACATTGTATATGTCTGCATCTTAAACAAGCTTTCGATTTGAAAATTGTTTCTGTGGTTTCGCATTTACCAGCCCCGATTTGATTTTTTTTTCATTTTTTTATTTTGTTGCTTTAGAAAAAAATCAGTGTTTACACAATCTTTATAGTCAATTCATCGCGTTTGATGGTAAAATAAGTTTTCAATTTGCTTGTTTTCGTGTGAACTTTGGATTTCAAACTCAACTCCAATTTTAAATGAATATCCTTTAATTTTTTCGTTTTAAAAGTTGAAAAGGTTTCGACTATGTTATACCGGAGTTTTAGCCACATATTGCGTCAGTTGTTGCCCAAAACTTTTTTTTGTAATACAAAGAGATCGTTTCTCCCATCATTGCAAACACGATGCTGTAAAAATGAAATTAGAGCAGCTTCGATACCGAACCGTTCTAAACTTCTACACGTTATCAGCTTCTAAACTTCTACACGTTATTTGCGACGGAGAATGAAACTTGCATATTTGTTCATAAGCTGAAAGATAACTCTATTTTGAGTAATCTAGAACTAACCCGTTTTATATTTCAAAATTAATTCAAAACCCGTGCCTGACTTCCATATTAAAAAAAACCATTCGTATTGTTACCTTTGATATAAGCAAACGTGAATAAGTTGTTCATAAGATTTCCAATTTGAGAAAAACTCAAGTTTCACCTAGATTTCAATTTAAACAACACTACTTCTTGGTCTAGAATTACTGTGTTTAGATTCAATGAGTTGATGGGCCTACATGAGTTAAAAACTCATAGAGTAATTTCGGATAAGGTACACCGTCTGCTCGTCACGCTATCTTGTTTTCGGCCGGATAGATTCGTGCAACTTCTTAGTCTAATACCGATCCTAATCTTACTCTTAAATCTACTAATCTCAGGGTGTTTAACTAGTCTCTGCTAGGCTTAATAGATCTAGAGTATACTGGCTTATTGCGATTGCTAAAGTTCTCTTGGAGAGGTAACTAATTTCTAAGTTAAATTCAAAGCTCTCTGGTGCTGAAATTACAAGTAATTTCAGCACTTACAAATAAGTGGGTTGTTAGTTAGATGGATGGTGATTGGTTAATATTAAATATTTTATAGAGATAAAATATCCAATTTATAACCAATACTAAATATAGTTTATATCTGGTTCCACCCATCCGGGGTTTACAGAGTTTTGAATCTTAGATCTTCTATCTGTAATGAAGGATGGATGTTGGTCGTTGTTATTTTGCAAGCATCATTTCCTGTTCTGTTCTTGGAGAAGAAAGCTCCAGGAACTTGGAGTCATCGATAGGAAGTAATTAGTTATCGTTTGACAAAGACTTTGACTGTCAAAGAAATCAATCTGATTTTAAGATGGTTTGCTATGATCGTCTGTTCTTGATTGGTTGTGGAGAACTGTGTTTCGATCTGGTTTGGGAATGGCGTGAAGATCGTGTTTGGAGGGGATGCCATGTAACTCGGATCTGTACGTATACTTGAACATCGAGGTGGCCATTGGTCTGATTCAATGAAGTTCTTTCCTGCGAAGTCAAGTCGTACTCAAAATCCTTTATGAGTCGTGATTGTGAGCGGCATGTCAGTTGTATTTAGCCAATCTGTAGGTTGAGTGTGATGGGATCGTCTAGTCTTTGGATGCTCGTTTTTGTAGTTGCTCATGATCTATATACTGCATATTATAATTTACATTTTGTAAAATTTTGTTAATTCTAGTTTTTAGTTATGATTTTGATTAATTGTTTTCGCAAAAGCGTTTTAGTTCAGTTATTTTTAAGAGTTACTCACACTTGAATACCTCTTGTCAAAAATAGTGATGTGGTCACAAAGCGTGGATGTAGCACTGTGGGTTAGGCCGGCTATAGAGCATGCTCCGGACGTTCTCTCTGGTGGGTTAGGCCAGGAAGGGGAGTATGATTTCGTGCTGGTTTTTTAAGGGGTCCTGTTTTGTGTTAAATTTTTTGTTATTTTATTTTTTGTTTTCCTGTTGTTTCGTTGGTTGTGTCCTTTTCTCAAAAACCAATTTGTTTTTGGTTTGGGTTTGTCTTGCGACTTTTTGGTGTTTAATTGTTTCTTTGTTAGACTTGGTACTAGTCTTCAAAAGAATAAATTATCCAGTTTTAAGCTGGTTTAATCCGGTTTGGGTACCGTGGGTTTTCGTTTCTTAGTCATGCTGTTAGTTTATGGTTAATGGTGTTTAGTAAGCTGCGTTGGTTAGTTTGGTTATTATATAATTCCATTCTAACCGGGTTAAAGGAAAAGTGGAAACTTGTTATTGCTTGTTTGAGTTGTTGTTAGTGCAAACTTAAAACTTGAATAAATTATTTTAAACAATTCTTCGTGGGCGAGCTGTGCGATTGTGGATAGAATTTCTGTGCGTTTGAACAGAAGTTATAGAAAAGGTTAGTACCGCATTTCATTGTACGAATTTACTGCTTTTGAGACTGAATTTTACTGCTTTTGGGATTGAAAAGTATAAATTGATTTTCATCGTATTTAAATTTACTACATTTTGGGAAATAATTTAGAAATAAATTTACTACTTTGAATTCACTTTTACTGCATCATTTAGTGCTGTTGGTTTAATAGAGTTTAAAATGGAAAACAGAGTTTATATTTTTATTTGTTTTTTCTTGTTTTGAAGGGTGATTGTGGTGTGAAGACTAAAGAAAATGCAAATTACTGAATAAAATTGTTAGTTCTATTTTGAATTAGTTAGTTTAAAAATTATTAAATTCATAGTTACTTTTAGTCGTCGGGGAAAAAACCGTGAAGAAAAACATCGTGAATAGCGTCTGATGTAGTTAGTAGTTTTGCTAGTATACGTATTATATTTTTAGTTTGCAGTAGTGGCCAAAGCAATTGCAGTGCTTTTATGGTTTTTAGTTCTTCGGTGCCTACTGCAAATTCATGAGGTGTGTTCTGGATTAGATTGTAAATTTTATGATAGTATTTAGTGTTGTGGATGAAATCTAAAATGGGTACTTCTATGGGTTGAATATATTCATGCGGAGTGATCATGGGTCGGGATTCTTCGTCGTTGAAGGTCTTCGTGAGGGGACAAAATATAAACATTTTAGTGACGGGATCATAATTCCGGAGGATGCCTTAAAGTTAGTATTTTTACAGCAATAAGTGAAGTTTAGAAAAAATGGTGAGCTGTATTTAGAATTAATGAATTGAAACCTGTGGTGAGGTTGTCGTGATGGTGTGTGTAAATGAAAATGATTTTGGATAAAACGATAATAAGTGTAAGTATGTGTTTGCTTAGTTCTCAACATGATGTCGTGTGAGCAGTGCAAATCGCGTTCTTTTGGTGTCAGGAAGTGAAAGGTTAGTGAAAATGTTTGAAATTTTTCGTGAAAGGGTTCATACGCTTGAATGTCTGATAGTGCTTCTGAAATAATGTGATCATGCTTTTTATCATGTATGTTAAGTGTGAATATGTATGATGATTTAATAAAAAAAACTTTTCTGTGATCTGTGGATTAGCGAATTTATCGTCGTCAAGAAATTGGTCTTGATTAGATCTGATGATGTTATGATCGTAATATTCAATTGAGTAGTCGTTAGCGCGGGGTGCAGTGAATGTGTTTAGTAATTTTTTATATCCTACGTATGTAAATTGTCGGGGAGTGAGTGCTGTGGTTAATCTGAATAATTCGTCTTTATTCCTTTCAATATCGATAGTGGTGTTATAGAGTGGTAGCGTAAGGGGGTTAGTGAAATTATAATAAGCTGTCCAATGAAGTGTGGGTATTAATTGATGTTCATCTACAAAGTGACGTGGTTCAGGGTTAGGGTCGGATTGATTTAGTGTATATTGGGAAAATAAAGGTAGGGTTATTTGAAGAAAATTCGTAGTATTGGTGTGGTCTGGATGGTTGATATATTCTCGGGCGGTTCCGGGTTTGGATTCAAATGGGTGATTTGGGAATTTGCGTTAAAAAGTTCTATAAGCACGGTCTATAAGCACGGTATCTTCGGAAATTTAATATTATCTGGGGAGTTGTTGGTGGAGCGTTCATTATTGAATGGGGAGTAGGTTGGGGTTACTTGAGAAGGAGTGTAAGGAGATGTATGCTGGTTTTGGGTTTGGATAGGTCGGAAAGGGGGTTTTGAGAAGATTGTTGAGCTGGTCGGGGTATGAATAGAAGGGGATGGTTAAGAATCTGCGAACTCATCGGGAGTTTTGATATCAGAATTATTGAATTGTGAAATGGTTGTATAAACTGTGATATCTGAGTTAGTGTCAGAATTCATGCCTGTTGATGTATTAGCTTGTGGTGAATCAGGTGGCGGAAAAACAAAAAGTGGGATAATAGGGAGTGTATTTTGGAGGTTGGTAGGGTGGGAGTTTGATGGGTGGAGTGATCCAACTTGTCTGCTCATCGTTGGCTAAAAAAATGATTATTTTTCGAGACTGAAAGGTGGTGGTATGGGGTTGTTCAATGATTTGTTCGTATGTGTCGTCAATTGGAGGGTGTTGTGTCACTATATGTTGGATGGGGCTTTGTATGTGGCTGGGTCTTAAGTTTGGGGGGTTTGTGATTGCTAAGTTTCGAAAATTTCGTGAGACTAATGATAATGGATGATTATGATGTAGATTTGGCAAATGGGGTGCCGCAGGTAATGCGTTTGTATTATTATTTGAGTCATCGTATGTGTTGGGATTTGTTGATAGTTTTGTATTATATTCTTTAATTTGTGCATCTAGGAGGATTTTATTTATTGATGATGAAAACATTCCAAAAAATCCTGCAAACAGTATGAGTGCTACACTTGCTTGTCTATTTACTTGTGTGTGTATAGCGCATGTGTTATAGATTCCTTTTAAGAGTGAGAAAAGAAATCTTATAATGTTAAACATTACGTATAAGATTGTTAATTTTTCTAAGATGTAATAGGGCCATCCTAGAAAATCTAGAATTTCATTTTTAAGGGTGACAAAACTGAAAATATTTATAGGTGAAATATCTTGTGGTCTGTATTTTTCACCGTTTAGATATATATAATCTTTAATGTCTTTAAATTATTCGCTATAATCTTGTGTATAAATATCTGCAAATCCTGCGGTTTCGGCAAGGTTTCTCAAATTTTGATCAATTGACTGTCTTTGTATAGTGTCCATTTGTGTTAATAACTCTTGGAATTGTTGTGTTCTAATGTGGTGTTTAATATCTGATTTAGAATATATTCCAATTGATTGTAAATCAATATTTGGGTTACGAGCAATGGCTCTGATGCTTTCGGGTGAAACTTTTTTGAGTGATTGCATTAACGTAGGGTATGGAGTAAGGAGATAGTATTTATCTTCATCAGGATTCAATTGTACTACATTGTGGCTATTTTCTGATCCACATGGGACTGCAAAAATATGTTCGTCTTGAAAGTGTGTCAACAAAATGTACTTTATTTTTATATAATATAGGGATTCTTTTATAACAAAGTTTATCTTCAAAAACATATAATGGTGATACTTTTTTGGTGCAAGTATAAAACCATAAAGTGTTTTCTTCATAGTCAAGGAAATTTGATCTATTTCCGGATAACAAATATCCTGCGTATGGTATTTTTAGAACTGCTAAGGCGAGTGATTGTAGAATTTGTGTTCTTTCTAATTCGCAAAGTTGATGGAGTGTTTCTAATTCAGAAAGTGACATTTCTTGAAAAATTCTACTAATTGTGTAGTCTAATTTCATTTCTAAGTGAATGTCATAATGTATTGCGCCAAAATAAGTACTGCTCATTAATGATAGTTCTTGTAAGCGTGTGCTTTCACTGTCGTATGGTTCTAGTCTTCCACCAGGATTTCCTGCGCTTTTGCGGAGGTTCACTGGGATGTATGATGTATCTTCGTTTATTAGGTGATGTGTTGCAAAGGGGTCAATTTTTTTTTCAGTGGTCATGTCGAAACTTTCGTCGTATTCAACAAGTATTTCGGAGTTTTGTGTTTTGTAGAGTGGATTTTTGTATTTACATGCAAATTCTGTTTCGTGATATAAAACGTGTCAATTTATTTTCTATATTATGGATGTTTCTAAATTTATTACTTCCTCTTTGAGTTGGGTTTACTTTTTCAAAGGGGATTGATTCAATAAAATATTTTTGTTGAAATTTAATCATTCTAGCGTGTATTCTTGCGACTTGGAAAACTGTGCAGGTTCTTCAGTAAACCATATTATGGTTGCTTGTGTGCGTGTTGTAGGATTGCAATATCCTTGGTCATTTTTGCAAGGAAGTCGAATGCCTTGGTAAAGAATTGTGTCGTCTTTTAAATCTCGTGTTACTTGTACTTTTTCAAGTTGTATTTTCCAATCAAAAAACATTATTTGTTGATATCCTTTATTTTTTGTACCTGCTTTGCAATTTGAGGGATCATTGATACCTATATGTGGTATCCAGTGTTTATCATGTAGATTGTATGTCAATCTTCCGTGTGTTCCATGAAAGGGGAAATTTCTGTCTAGTCTAATGTGACCTTGGTGTTTTTCAAGTTCTGCTTGATGTGCTAAGTTTGGGAAAACTTGAAAATTTACAAGTTTTCTATTCATTCCGTCGTTTTGTGTTAAGTTTGATCGTCTAAGTTAATTCTAACAGTCTTGAGGGCTAAAATGTAGTAATCTTTCTATATTACTCTGAATGAAAGAGTCGTGGTCTAGTCGGTTTTTGTTTCCGTTTGAGACTTGCGAGCAATGTACTTTCTTTTCGGAAAATGTTGTTGTAAATTTGTATCCTGTTAAGGTTGTTGATCGGGCTTTTGAGTATAGTGTTGCTATTACATTTGCGCTTTCTATAGCTTGAGGTTCTGATTCGCATTGTGTTACTTGGTTTATAGCGTATTTGTGTAGTGTTTTTTGTTCGTTTTCTTCACAATCATAGTGTGTTACTAATAAATCCTGAGGTTCTGTACGAGGGGATGGATTTTTATGTTGTTCGGAAAAAATTAGAAAAAGAATTTGTTGAAACGTAAATATCTTTAAAATATACATGTGTATCATAATCCAGAGTATGGGTTATAAAATGTGATATATCCAATTGTGTTTTTGGTGTATCTATCGTATTTATATATTACTTCAGTTGTTATAAATGGCGGAGGTAGTGATTGCGCTGTTATGTTTGGTGGACTTAGGGGAAAAGGGTGTTGAACAATATTATTAAGTTTGACTGTGATTTCAAACTTTAATTGGAGACTGTTTTGTTGAAGTATTTGAATGTTATGTTCTCGGATATCTTCGTGGATATCTTGTCTATAATGTAGTCTATTAAGTGCCCAACTATGGAGCCGGTTACTTTCTTGATGTTGTCCTCCAAATAGTGGGGGAGGTGCTACGAAGGTATTCCAATCTAATCGTAAAGGGATATTTGACGATGATTGTTCTCGGTATCTAGCGTCGAGGTTGTTTGGAAAATTTAATGGGAAAAGTGTTGGTGAGACTTGACTTATTGATGGCGTTGATGGAAGTGAGAGTGTTTCTGGTAATGATGATAGCGTTGTAACAGAAGAAATATCTATTGGTTCATTTACTATATTCGGTTCACCTTGAATATATGAGTGTGTTGTCCAATATGGTGGTCGTTCTGTGGTGTCTGGGGGATTAAAAGGGTTTTCTCGGATTTGTTGTGATGTTGGGGTTGAACCTAGGTAGTCTGAGGGTATATTTGAGGTGCTATGTTGTGAAAGAAGTGTGGGAGTTTCTGGTAGTGTACTGCTTGAAAGTTCTGAGGTAGTTGGTGTTGGTGATTGGGGTATATCAAAATGAACTCTGGGGGTTTGAAAAATTCTATTTCTTCGCGGATGTATAATTTGTCTATGTATCTCAGATGTATTTTGATTTTGGCTAATGTGTCTGACTTGATTGAGGTCTTGTTGCAAGGTGGGATATAAGTTATATGTTAGTTCACTTAAAGATGCTTGTCGATGAACTGGTTCTAGTGGTTCTGATAAGCGTGCGTGTCGTTCTTCAAAAGTGTATGGGTAGTCTTGAAAAGAAATGCGTATTGAGGGTTGGGGTTTGTAGTTGTAGGTGTTATTGGACTTTCTTGGGATGTGGTTGGTGGTGGCTGGTTTGGTGGTGGTTGATTAGCAATTTTGGAAAGTTATCTGAATTTTAATTTTTACTGGAAATTTTGTGTTTATTATAATACTCTTCAATAAAAAGTATCAAGAGAATAGTTGCTAGGGCAAAAGTGACTATTGCCTTTCTTATACATTTGCACATTGTCATGATGAGGGAGATTGAAAATGTGAGGAAAGTTATGAATAAAAGAAAAATATCTGTTCGACTGAAAATAGTTCGTATCATTTAGATAGATTATACGTATTCGTACCTGTAGATGTGGTCAAGGATTTGGGAGAGTTGGAGATATATTTCAAATAGGGAATAGAAAATTTAAAAAAGATTGCAAAAAATTATAGAAAATATTATTAGAGATTCAAAAGTTTCAATAAAAAGTATATCAAAAATTGAAATAGATTGAAAAATTTTGAGAAGAGGTTTAGAAGTTTATGTTTTATGTGATCAACTGTTATGGAAGGAAGCATTTAGGAAATGATTCGTTCGTCGAATATTTTTTAAAGTTTTGAGGCGAAATTCGAGTGTGGTCGGATTATTTATTGATTTTTTGACAAGTGGGTTGAGTTTTGTCAAAAATTGTTGAGGGCTATTTTTTTGGTGTTTGGGAGGTCTTCATAGTCTTGTTTTCATTTATTGCATAAATGGGGGTATCTTTGAAATACTTGTAATTTAGGCCACATGATCATGGGTCTTTTTTTACTTTAGGCTAATTTGCTAGTTTTGGTTGGGGGACTTTTGAGGTCTGAATTGGGAAAATATTGTTTATTTTTTTTAATCTGATGGGGGAGGGTTATAATATTGAAGTAGTGTTTGTTTTAGTTGTCAAATTTTAGCAAGTTGCTTATTTTTGACCTGAAGGTTGCAAACGGAATAGTTATAGATATGCCTGGAGATTAATTTCTATCTGCTAAATAAGCTTGTGTTAGAGATATAATGGTGACAATTTGAACCATTTCTATTGGCTGAATTTGAACTAAAAGTGATCGAGGTTTTTTTCAGCATGTTTTTACAGAAATATGAAGGTTTAAAGTGATTGAAAAGAATGTTTACGGTAATCTTAACTCAAGGTTGTTTCTGAAATTCAACTTTCTTTAATATTTTAGATTGTGGGATGAATGTTTTATAGTTTTTGCGTGGTTGACTTCTAAGACGTGATGATTCTCTATGTTCGGATTTTTGTTGTTGATCCTGTGGTAAAATGCTTTCTGTTAATTTTCAATTTTTTCTTTCTACTTGAGGTATTTTGGTTCTGGTGTGTTTGATCTTTGAGGGTCTATATTTTGCTGTTGAATGGTTTTTGTAATTTTTATGGTATTAACATTTTGATTTTGTTCTATTTGTGGGTTATTTTGAACGACGTGTAAAACTGTGCAAGAATATAATTGAGTTAATTCGCGGAGTGCGTATTCTTTTGGGTAATAAGGTAATAAGTTGGTTTGGTGTTGAACTTTTTCTTTTTTATCTAAATCAGTAAGTTTGTATGTTACTTCAGTTGGTTTATCAATTATTTGGTAGGGTCCTTTTCCAAGTGGTTGTAATTTTTTGGAGATTCCTTTTTGTGTATTAAAATTAGGTATTAAAACAAATGTTCCAATTTTTAAGTCTGTGGCTGGCATGAAGCGTGAATTAATTTGGTTATTTATATTTTGCTTTCGTAACAATTTCTTTGTTACTTTTTGGTAGATTTCATTGTGTTTTGTATCTCTTTTTAAAATCCATTCGGTATGTGTACCGGAAGCTAATTTCAAAATTTGTGGATGATGAAAATGGTCTTCATCATGTGTGTGTAAGGGTAGGTTATAACAATTGAATCTTTGTTTGGTTGACAATAACCTTGTGCATTTTTATGAGCGTTTGCTGTAAACATGATTGGTTTTCGTGGCTTTTGATTAAAAACCATTTCGTATGGTGACATTCCTAAAGTTGGTGTGATTTGTGAATTATAGGATAATGGGAATAATTTTACATCTGTTGACCATTCAGTGTATCTTGTATCATTTCCATTAATGATGCATCTAAGATATTCTTGTAGTGAACGGTTCATACCTTCGACTAATCCATTTGTCCAAGGTGATGAGATGTACGTGGTTTATGTTTAATATTATACAGGTGGCATAATGTGATGATTTCGTTGTTAACGAATTCTGTTCCATTATCTGTGACTAGTATTTCTGGTAGTCCGAATTTAGCTATCCAATGTTCGTAAAATGTTGTGTAAGCGTAATAAGCATTACAATGTGGTACTGGGTTGAGTGCTACGTAGTGTTTAAATGCATCAACAATTATCATAATATAAAAACTTCCTTCGGAGGATGGTGAAATTGGTCCTTTTGTGTCGAATGAAATTCTATGATTGAAATATAGACTTTGTTCTTTAAAATCTTGTTTTGTTGCTATTTGTTTTTGATTTGGATAAGGTTTATTTAATTGACATATAATGCAATCGTTGCATAATACTTTAATCCAAATTGGTGCAATTGGGAAGTAAAAATTTTGTGTAAAATTTGAATATGTCTTTTCTGATCCTGAGTGTCCTTTTGTATGTTATGTATGGGATATGTTAAATGCTATCAGCATCATGCTGAGGGGGAGAAAGGGTACTTTAAAATCGGATGTTTGTTATTCTTAAAGGTCTGTAATTTCTTTAATAGTTGTATTATTGTATTTTCTAAAGTATCGGAGGAGTGTTTTCTTTCCTAAGATTGTTGTATCAGCCTTTATTGGTTTTGTTTTATACTTGTGCCATGATTTGAGTTGTCGAATTACGGGATCAAAGTTTTGACATTTTTGTAATAACTGAAGTGTAATTTTTTCTGTTGATGGTAGAAAAATATTTTCAAGTTCTGATTTTGATAAAGGAATTGTGTCGAGTGGGTCATGGAAATCAAAAACTTGATTTAATGTGTATTTTGAATCATTTATTGGAGGTCCTGATAAATGTATTTTATCAGTTAAATTTTCCTTTTCTATCAATGGAAAGATGTCTTTTTTGTGTGGTTGTTGTTTGATTGTTTTTTGTTGAGTATTATTTTTTATCCAATGTGAATAAGGAATTGGTTTGAATGTGGATGTTCCTAATAGATCTACTTCATAGTGGTTGTTTTGACAATCTAAATAGAGTGGGAAATGTAAGTTATTTATTTGTGGCTGATCTATATCAGTTTTTACTGCGTATTTGCATTCTACTATTAGAAATTCATATTCGGTAAGTGTATATTTTATAGCTGTGCATTCTCTCATAAGAAATGAGAGTCGTAGTTCAGCTTGTGTAAATAAGCGAGAATTCGCTGATATAAGATTCATTTTGTTTGTTCCACTGTGTGATTGTAGCAATGCTGCGCCGATGCCAAAATTTGAAGCATCGAACATTGCGTAAAATGGTTGATTTGGATCTGGGATTGTATTTGATATTTGTTCTGTTAACAATTTTTTAATTTCATCGAATCTTGTTTGATGTTCGGTAGTCCATTCGAAGTTATTTTGTTGTTTAAGTATGTTATAGAAAGGTCTTAAGTATAATTGCATTTTGTATACATATTTACTTAAGAAGTTTAACATTCCAAGGAATTCTTGGATTTTCTTTTTATTTGTGGTGGTTGAAGTTTCTAAATCGCGTGTATTCATGATTTCAATGGAGTTATAGAATTTTTTTCGATAATGTGGCCAAGAAATTTTACGCGTGTTAGGAAAAAATGTGATTTGTCTGGGGCTGCTTTCATGTTTTCATTTTTGAGTATTTGATGTTATTGTTCTAAAATTATAAACATTTCCTCTTTCGTTTGTGACTGCATGAAACAATCATCTAAGTATGTGATTGCATCTTTTTTGATTATGAGTGGTCTAAAAGTTTACTCATAAAAGCCGAAAAAGCTGCTGGTCCTCTGGAAATTCCATAGAATAATCTATTGAATTCGTATTGTTGATTTCCAATAACGAATTGTTTTAATCGTCGTGATTGTTCATCTAGTGGCATTTGATTGTATGCACTATTCATATCTGCGGTTGTGAAATAATTACCATTTTTTTTGTTAGAATTACCTGAATAGGTTCAATGGGCCGATTACATTTAGATTCGTCAATTAGTGAATTGAGGTATCTAGCATCTAGAACAATTTTTAGTGATTCTCCTTTAGCTAAGATGATTACTGGTTTGATAAAGGTGTTACCTTTTGGTTGTTCTTCTTTGTTTACTGGTGATATAATTTCATATTGTTCTAAAAGGTGAAGTAGTCTGTTTACTTTATCTTTTAAATGTATCGGTACTTTACTTGCTCTTTGCTTTTTGAAAACTGCGTCAGGTTTTAAAGGTAAATATAGTGGTGAACTAATTTTTCCAACATCGATTTTTGATGTTGCATAAACTGTTGGAAATTTTAATAATAGTTCGGCTAATTTATCGAATTCTTGTTGTGTTATTTGAGAATGTTGAAAATTGAACATCGTTAGAAACTTTTGTTGTTCTTCCGTATAATGTGATATTTTAAACGTTGGTTTAAAATATGGTGTTTTTGTGAAGTAGTCAGTGTTTCTGTTTTCGTTGCTTATTATGTTGTATATTGATAATTCTTCATCAAGAATTGTGGATTGACATATATCTAGTAATTGTAATATATTACGATATGCTACTTCATTTGTGGGTGAAGTTGTAGCATTTGTTTTGAAATATCCTAAGAGCCCTAAGGGTAGTGTTATCTGATATGGTGAAATGTTATATACGTGTAGAGAAATAATATCTGAGTTTGAATGTTTCATATATTTTATGGATGAAATTGTGATTTGGAAAAATTTATGGATGGGTTTAAATTCAAGATCAGACATAAAGAAATGTTGTTTGTTTTGGTCTTTATCGTACTGGTATAGTTGTATTATTGTATTTTCTAAAGTATCGGAGGAGTGTTTTATTTCCTAAGATTGTTGTATCAGCCTTTGTTGGTTTTGTTTTATACGTGTGCCTTGATTTGAGTTGTCGAATTACTCGATCAAAGTTTTGATATTTTTGTAATAACTGTAGTGTAATTTTTTCAGTGAATGGTAGAAAAATATTTACAAGTTCTAATTTTGATAAAAGAATTGTGTCGAGTGGGTCATGGAGATCAAAAACTTGATTTAATGTGTATTTTGAATCATATATTGGTGGTCCTGATAAATGTATTTTGTCAGTTAAATTTGTTTTTTGTTGAGTATTATTTTTTATCCAATGTGAATAAGGAATTGGTTTGAATGTGGATGTTCCTAATAGATCTACTTCATAGTGGTTGTTTTGAAAATCTAAATAGAGTGGGAAATGTAAGTTATTTATTTGTGGCTGATCTATATCAGTTTTTACTGCGTATTTGCATTCTACTATTAGAAATTCATATTCGGTAAGTGTATATTTTATAGCTGTGCATTCTCTCATAAGAAATGAGAGTCGTAGTTCAGCTTGTGTAAATAAGCGAAAATTCGCTGATATAAGATTCATTTTGTTTGTTCCACTGTGTGATTGTAGCAATGCTGCGCCGATGCCAAAATTTGAAGCATCGCACATTGCGTAAAATGGTTGATTTGGATCTGGGATTGTATTGATATTTGTTCTGTTAACAATTTTTTAATTTCTTCGAATCTTGTTTGATGTTCGGTAGTCCATTCGAAGTTATTTGTTGTTTAAGTATGTTATAGAAAGGTCTTAAGTATAATTGCATTTTGTATACATATTTACTTAAGAAGTTTAACATTCCGAGGAATTCTTGGATTTTCTTTTTATTTGTGGGTGGTTGAAGTTTCTGAATTGCGTGTATTCATGATTTCAATGGAATTATAGTATTTCTTTCGATAATGTGGCCAAGAAATTTTACGCGTGTTAGGAAAAAATGTGATTTGTCTGGGGCTGCTTTCATGTTTTCATTTTTGAGTATTTGATGTTATTGTTCTAAAATTATAAACATTTCGTCTTTCGTTTGTGACTGCATGAAAACATCATCTAAGTATGTGATTGCATCTTTTTTGATTATGAGTGGTCTAAAAAGTTTACTCATAAAAACTGAAAAAGCTGCTGGTCCTCTGGAAATTCCATAGAATAATCTATTGAATTCGTATTGTTGATTTCCAATAACGAATTGTTTTAATCGTCGTGATTGTTCATCTAGTGGCATTTGATTGTATGGACTATTCAAATCTGCGGTTGTGAAATATTTACCATTTATTTTTGTTAGAATTACCTGAATAGGTTCAATGGGCCAGTTACATTTAGATTCGTAAAATTAGTGAATTGAGGTATCTAGAATCTAGAACAATTTTTAGTGATTCTCCTTTAGCTAAGATGATTACTGGTTTGATAAAGGTTGTTCTTGGTTGTTCTTCTTTGTTTACTGGTGATATAATTTCATATTGTTCTAAAAGGTCAAGTAGTCTGTTTACTTTATCTTGTAAATGTATCGGTACTTTACTTGCTCTTTGCTTTTTGAAAACTGCGTCAGGTTTTAAAGGTGAATGTAGTGGTGAACTAATTTTTCCAACATCGAATTTTGATGTTGCATAAACTGTTGGAAATCTTAATAATAGTTCGGCTAATTTATCGAATTCTTGTTGTGTTATTTGAAAATGTTGAAAATTAAACATTGTTAGAAACTTTTGTTGTTCTTCCGTATAATGTGATATTTTAAACGTTGGTTTAAAATATGGTGTTTTTGTGAAGTAGTCAGTGTTTCGGTTTTCGTTGCTTATTATGTTTTATATTGATAATTCTTCATCAAGAATTGTGGATTGACAATTATCTAGTAATTGTAATATATTACGATATGCTACTTCATTTGTGGGTGAGGTTGTAGCATTTGTTTTGCAATATCTTAAGAGTCCTAAGGGTAGTGTTATCTGATATGGCGAATTGTTCTATACGTGTAATGAAATAATATCTGAGTTTGAAAGTTTCATATATTTTATGGTTGAAATTGTGATTCGGAAAAATTTATGGATGGGTTTAAATTCAAGATCTGACATAAAGAGATGTTGTTTGTTTTGGTCTTTATCGTACTGGTGGACCTGTTTGATTGAAAAGTTATATACATTTCCTGATAGTGGTTTCAGGTGTTTTCGTTCCTGATTGTAAATAGGATAAAATTTGGAGAAAAATGGTGGTTGTTTGTTGAATCTTTGAAAGAATGTTAAGGATGTGTTTTTTGTTCTTTTGTATTTCACTTTTATATGAAGTTTGCTATTTAAAATATTTATTGTGGGAATATACTTAGTTATAAATAGTATGCCAATGATATTGTGTTTTAGTTCTGTAAGGTGAAACGTTTGTTTAAATGATTTATTTAGTATTTTATTTTGTTCCATTGTTCTAGTGGGAACAAGGAAAATTTGGATTTTTCCACAGTTTACTAATGTTGAGCCTTGTGCTGTTGCTAATTTACTGGCTGTCTTTATCGGTGTTAGGATTGGATGTAACGATTTGATTTCATTCCAGGTAGGGATGTTAATACTATTTGATTCTGCTCCTGAATCAATTAAAAAATCTATTTCAAGATCGGGTGGTTGAAATTCTTTACTTTTTGGGCTTTCTAAGAGAAATGGAATTGTCCAAATTTTTTCTCTTGGCTGTACTTTTTGTGTATTTTTGTAAATGTGATTTGTACTTGAGCATTGTTTTTCGTTATTGACTACTGTATTTATTTCATTTACATTTTGGTCAACTGATACATCGTTTCTTATGGGTCTAGTATAGTAGTCTTGAAGAAGTTCCGATTGATTTTCGTAAATGTGTGAACTAAAGGGTTGTTCGTATACAATGGGTTCGTAGTCGTTTTCGAGTGTGATCATGTTATTTGAGATAGTGTTAATTGTATCACTTTCGCTGTCTGTTGATTCACAATTAATGTGGTTTAATTGTAGTTCGGTACTCTCTGTGTTGTCAATACCAGGGGTATCTGAAGTTTTTTCTTCAGTTGCTTGTACTTGATTAATTTGTCGCTGATGTTTCGGTGTGTTACTTCTATATTTTTAAGTGGTTTATTTAGTATTTTATTTTGTTCCAATGTTCTAGTGGGAACAAGGAAAATTTGGATATAGTAGTCTTGAAGAAGTTCCAATTGATTTTCGTAAATGTGTGAACTAAAGGGTTGATCGTATACAATGGGTTCGTAGTCGTTTTCGAGTGTGATCATGTTAACTGAGATAGTGTTATTTGTATCACTTTCGCAATCTGTTGATTCACAAATAATGTGGTTTAATTGTAGTTCGGTACTCTCTGTGTTTTCAATACCAGGGGTATCTGAAGTTTTTTCTTCAGTTGCTTGTACTTGATTAATTTGTCGCTGATGTTTCGGTGTGTTACTTCTATATTTGTGTCGGGAATCAGGGTAACGATTGTTGTTTCGATAAGGGGATTGAAAATAATTTCTTTGATTGTTATAATTAGGATTCCTATTTTGTGAGTTGTTTCGTGACCGTTTATAGTAATTATTATTGTTTCCTCGATAATTAGATCTGTTGTAGGAATTGTTTCTTGATCTATTGTTTTGGTAACGTTGATTTCTGTTGTTTGAATAACTTCTACTTCTGTTATTTGAGTAGTTTCTATTTCTATTGTATGATGAATTACGTGATCTATCGTTTGAATAGTGTCTATTACTAGAATTTGAATGGGAACTGGTATCAAAAAATTCTGTTCTGTTTGAATTTGATCGTGAATAGTTGTTTCTACACTGGTTATTTTGGCTATTTGATCGACTATATCTATTTTGTGAGAAATTTCGTGAATTTCGTTGTTCTGGTGATCTACCTCTATAACTAGAGTTATAGGGTGATTGGTTTCTTGAGTAGTTTGAATTATTTGGGAATGGTTTACCAGAGCTGTTTTCACTATGTATATTTTTGTTTGGTAAATTTTGATCCTTTTTCATGTATTGATAGAATGATTTATTTGGTTCTTTCTACTTTTGCGGTTTATTCTGGTTATCTTGTTGTTTTTGTCTACATTCGGCAATGCTGTGTCCGTATCTTCGGCAATAATTACACCATTTCTTGAAAGATGGTTTACCTTTGAAATTGGGGTTTTTCTCATATGTTCAAAATTTCAGTGATTTTTTCAGTTAGGTCTACATCTGAATTGTGTATGTTGTTTATATGTGTAGTATTTGTTTCGATTCTATTAACGTATTTTAGTTTAAGATTTTTTGTTTCCTCGAGTTTTATTGTGATTTCTGCTTGTTCTAACTTGTTTTCTGAAATCTAAATCTGGTTCTCGAATTGATGAGGGATGTGATGCTGTCTTTTTAATAGCTATTTTTCTGAATTGGGGTGTTAGAGTCATCATTAAAATTTCTGTCATTTTTGTGTTTTTATAGTCATGTGTATTAAGTGAATATGCTTTTCGAACTAGTGTTTTGATACGTACTGCTAATTGTTTGATAGTTTCATTTGGTAATCTGCGAATTTCATTACATAAAACTCTTTGGTGTTGTTTGTTTCTTTCAGACTCAAACATTTTTGAAAACTCTTGTGTAAATCTTTTCCAATCTGTTTTTATGTCTATTGGTAAAACTGAAAACCATTTCTGAGCTGCGATCAAGTGTTGTTTGTATTAACGCTGTGCGTCTATGTATCCAATTTTGATGGAGTGGTGTATTAATTGGTTCAGGTCCGATATTTAAATTTAAATTTGCTGTGACTGCGTTTAGATAGTCTTCTACAGAATATTCAGGGTCTGTACCTGTGAATACCATTAGTGGTTTATTTGATGTTAATGATGATCCACTCATGAGGTATGGATTCATAGTCATTTGTAGTGATTCTGCGGCATTTGGCATTTGTGAAAAATTTGTCAGTTGATTTTTTGTTATTTCATGTTGTTGCAAATAAAATGGTAGTTTTGTTTCATTTTGCATTTGCGTTGGTTGATAATAATCAGTATTTGCTGGGTTTTGTGAGTAAAAATTATTATTTTGAGGTTCGTGAATTGATCTAGGTTGTCGCATATGTTGTTCTCGTGTATATGGTTCAAAAATATCTGGTTGATTTACAAGATAAGATTGGAGTCTTTGGTTTTGAAAATTTTGTTAATGGTTTTGGTCATGAAAATTGTCATCATCTGATGAATGATAATTAGGTGTATAGTAAGATGTTTTTTGTTTATTTTGGTATGGCTGTTTACTTTTTTTATTCTATTGAACAAATGGATAGTTTTCACTTGGGTCTTTTAAATTTCGTGGATTATCGTCAAAATTTTCGAAATTTGATGTTTATTGTTGGAAATTTTGTCGTTGTGAAAAAGAACGATTATGCGGGTTTGTACGATGAGGTTTAGATGTTTGTGATTTATTTATTATATTTGATAGTTATAATTGTGTTCTGCAAAATTACTTCTGGTGAATATTCTTTGTTTTTGTGGTGGTTTCGCCATTGGTCTAAATATTTGGTAATGCATATGTGAATATTTGGGAGCAACCGAGGGTTTAACTGTAGATTGCAATGTTACTTGAGGTAATATTGAAGTCTTTGGTTCTGGAGTTGTAAGGTTTGGATGTATTGGTGAAATACTTCGCTATGTAGTTGTTACAATTGTTTCAACTATTTCTTCATTTTTAAAATGTGATGGTGTTTGAATATCTTGTTGTGTAAGATTTCTAATTCCATTTAAGTTCTCTTGTTGTACAGGGGTTGAATTTAAACTTTTATTTTGTTTTCTAATAGGTAAAAATGAATTATAGTTTAAGGGTGTTGCATCTTTTGTAAGTGGAAATATCTTTACATAGTCTTTGTGAATAGAGATTGTACTGATTGCTTGACTTGAGATGTCTATTGGTATGTTCAGAAATAACGGATGAGACCTTTCAGGGTCCCAAATATAGCCTGATTGTTCTGCAATGACAGTGTCGTCATTGGTAGTTTGAGGTCTGAAATTTTTTCTTGCTTGTGCAATTAAATCAATATTATGAGCAAAATAATCGATTATGAACCATGCTAAGAGTTTTTATAAATCATGTTTGACATTTGGTGAACTTTCATGGTTTGAAAAATTTTCACGAACTGAGTGTAAAAATGCTGAGAATGCGGCAATTTCATTTCTGACTTTTGTGTGTCTTGATAGTTGAACCGGTGATGTGCTTTTAGTTCCTATATTTTCTAGTATGGATACATAACTACATAACTATATATTAGTGAAAAAACATCGTTGGTGAATATTGAGTTTTCTCTTTGTGAATTTTGGTGTTGTATATTTTTAATGTAATCTGTGAATACTTTTGAAAATTCTATGTCGACATCGTCTCTTTGAATAACATGTTTGCTGTGATATCTACTTTCTGTGCTGATTTCTATGGTGTATTGCGACTGCTAAAGTTCTCTTGGAGAAGTAACTAATTTCTAAGTTAAATTCAAATCTCTCTGGTGCTGAAATTACAAGTAATTTCAGCACTTACAAATAAGTGGGTTGTTAGTTAGATGGATCGTGATTGGTTAGTATTAAATATTTTATAGAGATAAAATATCCAATTTATAACCAATAATAAATATAGTTTATATCTGGTTCCATACAGCTGAAAAACTTTGAGGTAGAAATTAATTCTTTATGTAGGATTAATTGATTTTGTCACAATTTTTGTCGGGTGGCTTACAGGTGTTATCTAGTTACATTCTACTCAATTCAGTTGTTTTATTCATATCAATTTTGAAGAATTTAACTGTTTCCTTGGTTTTTTGTTTTTATACACGCTAAAACTTTCGGTTTGAAATAAAAAAAAAATAATGCAATTTTTTGTTTGGTTTTTTCAATTTGTTTGAATGCTTCGTTTTCATTTTTTTTCCGTTTTGAGATTGTGTGCAAAAAGTCTAAACCAATTTAGCATTGTAAATTCGTTCAAAGTGATGGCCCAGCGTATTGTTTAATTGTCGAAATTTTTTCAAACTGTTCTTAAGCTTCAAAAGTTTTGTTTGGCAAGTTCGACTTGACTGTTTTGTCTAAAAATGTGTTTTTGTAAATGAGGTAACACACCTGTCTGGAACTGCAAATGTTATAGATTGGAATCCGGCAGGGACATGTTTTTTTGAAAATAGAGGTTTTTTTGCGTTTTCGGAGTATCATCAGTTTGTTTGTCGCTTTAGTTCCCGTAGCCCAATTTTTCCGAATTTCAGCGTTCTCCGGTTTACTCTGTAAAACCCATGCTTGAAGCTGCCAATCTCGGGGGTTTGATTCCAGTCGGTACCTGTTTTTTCCAGTATGGTTTTTTAGCAGGCTGGTATTTTCAATTTTTTTTGCTTCACTGGACTTTGTTGCGGCTCTTCACTTTTTTTTCTAGTGCTTATTTTTGTTTTTTCGACATATTTTTCAGTGATTTTCAGTCAAGACATATGGTGATGTTTAATTTTTTCTCGACATGTCTTTCTGAATGAGAATGAGTTTCAATCTTAATAAGTCGTGAGGTAAAAATCATGTCGAAAAAATTTTCAAGTCAAAAAACTTTTGTCTCAATTTGTGTCAGCTGGAATTTAAATTTAAATCAAAAAATGATGAAATAACGCTTGAATGAGCTGAAAAATGATTCGAAGAAAAGTTTTTAGTTGATCAATTAATGACCAACTGCTCAAAACAGTCTGCGAAAACTTTATTTCATTCAGTACTTTACACATAAACGACATCATTAGACAATTTTATGTACAGAACAACTCAAATTTCTTTGCTATTTCTAGTTTATTGTTCGATTTCCCAGTTTATGCTTAAGATCATAAGCTATTTACTCGATTCAGCTTTTTTAGTTGTTGTTGTTGATGTTGTTATTGACGTTGTTGTTTTTGGACACATTTAGATGGATCTACCGCCAGTAGTTTCCATAGTACCAGTAGTTGTACCAATCGTTCGATTAGTAATTCCAATAGGCTTCGTCATAGTAGTCATCCCAACCGGTTAGCACATCACAAACCGTCACACTCCCAATACAGTTCTTATCTGCGCTTTGAATCATAGCACCCTCTGCTTCAGAGAGAACTGACCAGAAAGCATTGTCCATGAGACAATTAATCTCGTAGTGATCGCAGTCGGAATATTCACAGAAAGTTCTCTCGTCCTTGAGAAGACTCCAAATTTTGTTCGCCAATTGTTTCACAGTTGTGCTGTTGTCGAAACCCCAGTAGCCATAGTTAGGCCACATATCCGAGTCCAAACTCCACCAGCATTCATCGCTGTCGAAATCTTCGTCTATCAGATCGCAAAGTTCGGTATCCTTGGGACACTTGACATCTTGGATAATTTTCCACACTTTTTCTACAGCAGCCTCCCCGACAACTTCATCGGCGTTGTATATGTGACACCAGCTTTGATCTGAGTCGCAGTATCCCATTTCTGACCTCGAGCATATTTCGTCACTTGCCACGAGGATTTCAGTGTGAAAATCGGCAACCTCGCCGATCGTCATTCTTCCGGTGATTTTCGGGGGTCTCTCCATCTCGGGGTAGTCAATGTCAGCACAATGGTCATAAAATTCGTAGTTGTAGTAGTAGTTTGAATATGGATATCCATTGTTGGTTATCATTTCAGATCCGGATCCGGATCCGGAACCCCAGTAGCCGTAGCTGGGATTGCTGACTCCAGATCCCATTGATGGCAGAGAATCAGCGAAGCCAGAACTGGGATCGTTGAACCCAGATCCCATTGGTGGCAGAGAATCAGCGAAGCCAGAAGTGGGATCGTTAAATCCAGATCCCATTGGTGGCAGAGAATCAATGAAGCCAGAAGTGGGATCGTTAAATCCAGATCCCATTGGTGGCAGAGAATCAGCGAAGCCAGAAGTGGGATCGTTGAACCCAGATCCCATTGATGGCAGAGAATCAGCGAAGCCAGAAGTGGGATCGTTGAACCCAGATCCCATTGGTGGCAGAGAATCAGCGAAGCCAGAAGTGGGATCGTTGAACCCAGATCCCATTGGTGGCAGAGAATCAGCGAAGCCAGAAGTGGGATCGTTGAATCCAGATCCCATTGAAGGGAAAGAATCAGAGGGGCCAAAACTGTTTGTTTCCATGGATGCCGATCCAGATGTTTGAATCCCGGCGTCCATCATGATTCCTCGCTTCTTAGCCGCTTGGTGGTCTTGGCGCTGCTGTCGCTTGGCGGGAACTGGTCGAGTTCCTTCCGCCTTCCTTCGGTGCATGGGCGAAAAGTTATTCCCTCGTTTCTGCTGCTTAGATGGTTTCTGTTCCGTCGACAGAATCAACAGAGCAAACACCACCAAACAAGCCAACGACAGCTTGCTAAAACTCATCTTGTAAGAGATATTTGAGATGTATTCTGACTCCTTTGGTTATGTTCAAGTAAGGCAAACTGTTTGCTTCAGAGTTTAATTAAAAAATGATTTTAATCGCGTTTTTGATTTTACTGACTGAGTATTTTAAATGTCACGTTAGTTTTTGGCCCTCTTTTAATCAACGAAAGCTTGTCAGTTTGAATGGTACCACAACTGTTTCATGCTATGAGCCTTTTTGAAAAAGTGACGTGAATGCAAACCACCTTTTGAGCCGTCATGTATTTTTGGCTGTGAGATGATGATTACATTTTGAGCTATATTGATAAGAAAATCAGAGGCACTTTTTCTTGGTTACTAAAACAGAAGCAAAATAAAATAGACCTGGAACTATCATTTTTTAAAAATTTACATGTCTCTAAATTAATTATTTTTGAGCGTGGATATAGGCCGACTTGTAGAAAATTAACTATGGACAGCAAGAAAGGCCACGAATTGATCCGGTGTATGGTATAGAAAAATAAACTCAATTTTTGTGTTAAAAATGTAGCGAGTTCAACTGAATCCACATTTGGGATCATATTATTGGCTCCAACCCGTTTTCTTCAACGTGACCAACTTGACATCTTCCAACCTGATAACTTTCCTCTGGCAACCTAAATCATAAATCTTGGCCCGGGCTGCGAATATGGGTGAATCACTAATTCTATGATGTGGCAACTAAGACGACAAAACATAAACAGACAAATAATAAGCCATAATTTTTTGGAAATTCAATATTTCCCGTTCGAAAAAAAAACAGGAACGTCAAATTCAAACGCATGACCTTTGCCTTCCCAGGCGCAGAATTTTGAACTCTAAATCCAATAACCTACGCGCTCTGAATCAAAATCCAATCATATATATTGTGAAGAGCACTAGGGTTTTTTCCGTTATGTCGCCCAATATTACCAAATTTTTGTATGAGCTTCTGTTTAAATTTGAAAAACCAGAATTCAATTAGCTGGGAATTATTTTAAACAAATCAGATGCGAGCATTATGATCTAACATTGAGATCTTCAATAAAAGCAGTTTTGGGCCTTATAACAGAGAAGATTTGAGCCTATGCCGAAATGAGCATTTAGCTCGTTATATTTATAATCTTCATCACCATTGCATAAACGTATACCTTTTTAAGTTATGCTTGTAAGTTTTCTTTACAAAAAAAATATTGTAAATTATATGCTTTGTTTTTGTTTAGAATGAACCCCCAGAATTACTTAAATCCGCAAAACAATTTCAGTTCGTGTCTATGATCGCTAATAGAACAGCTCATGTCCTCGTATTATAACAGTGTAAGGGTCAAAACTTCATTGTTAAAATGCATTAAGATTGATTATTTGCGCCTCGCTTTTTTCCTGAAATGATTTTCATTTCATTATTGTTTTTTTCTTAAATGATCGTCAACTTTTGGCGTCTCGTTTTTTTCTCCGAAATGATTTTTGGTTTTCAATTTTAAAAAAGTGGCCCTTTTGAGTGATATCTCAATTAATTGAATGAGTGAGTTATGTTGGCCTACAAAATAAAGTAACAGGTTAACCCGCATCGGGGCAAAATCTTGAATTTTCTGACTGTCGTTTTACGTATGTTAAGTAGCTTTTGGTGATTAAAAGTTTGAATAGCGATTAAAAGTAGCGATTTAATAGCGATTAAAAGTTTGAATATCGTCAAGGCTCAAAACAATAAACTATTTCAAAAACAAAAACGAAAAAATGGGGGAGGGGATTTTTTAGATATTTTTTCGATTTTTATTTTAGATATATTATCCCCTCCCCCATTTAGATAGATTTTAGATAGATATTATCTACAATCCCCTATAAAATAGATATATCATCCCCTCACCCATTTTCGTTTTTCGTTTTTGTTTATGAAGTGGTTAATTGTTTTAACCCTTGGCTATATTTAAATATAATGATGTAATATAGTGCTCATTTGGAGGAGCGTTTTCAGACCATACAAGGTCAGTTTTCAGTCCTCTCAGCGTAACTTAAATTGAAAATTGTGTAAATACTAGTTGAACTTGTTTTAATTCATGGCAGTAATGTCTTTCTTTCTCACATTAAAAACAAATTTATATATTTTGGGTCGCCTCAAGCAGTATGTTAATCAATGACTTAATACTCAGTACAGACGGATTTCAGATTCTTTCCCAGCCTATGTTTTGCTTATAAAAAATTTTTGTCCATTTACTATCCCGCAATCGCCAATCTGACAAATTTTAACCCTTTCACTTTAGCAAGTAGTCTATGTGATTTTTTTTTCATTGTGAGGCGAGAAAATTTATCCAAAAATTGTTAGTTTGAAAAAAAACCGTTGTTCTGAAGAAAAATCAACTCGAGCAGAAGTATAGTGTTTTGTTTTAAAAGTGGGAACAATTAAACTAAGACTGCTATTATATCGGAGCATAACACTGAATGATTTCAAAAAAAATTAGTATGGAAAGTCTTCATGAACTATAACTTTTGAAATGTTGTTTTTCGTCCCTATGAACCTGGCCTAATTGGTAATTTTCATACCCCCAAAATTTGCTTAAAAGTTTTGTAAATACATTTCGGAGTCAATATCTCCACACAAACTGGAATATTTATGGTCGGGTTTTTTTATTTAGTCAATATCTGACTTTTTAAATACGCGTTTTTAACATCTGAACGATTTTTTTGTCGTTTCAAAAGTTATTTTTTAACCTGTGATGATTTTTCAAAAAGTTATGGGGATTTGAAAATTGTTAAGTTGGCAATAACACGCGCAACCCTCAGATTAATGCGTTCGAATTTTAAGTTTACCTTAAGCATGTTATATTGAAGAAAAAATTTAAAAGATTTTTTTTATTTATCGATTTTTCCATCAATGTTTGATCCAAAGATCCAAATTTTTTATTGACCCAATGTTTCAACCAAATATACAGGGCAGTTGGAACAATCAGGGCTCATCCCTTTGGTATAATTTTACGACATCCATTTTTGGCTGTTCGATCTCAAAATTTTTCTAAAGGCACCTCTATAATGTAACTTCTAATGTAACTAATTTCGAGGGAGGAGCGCGCACCAAAAAATGCACATTTTTGTCAAAACTTTCCAAAAAGAGCCCAAAAACGCCGTTTTTTGGCCTGGTTTTTTTTGAAAATTTTGCTGCGGCGCAGAAATTTTTTTGAAAAAACAGGGTCTCTATGGTATTTTCAGACAGCTCGGAATATCAAATTGTTCGACCTAAAAACAAGGTCCGCAAAATTTTCAAAATTTTTCGAAAAACCGTCTTCCCCCCTAGAAAAATTTCTGCGCTCGCCACTGTGCCATAGCATTTTTTGCCCTCTTCTGAACCGAATGATGTCAGTTTTTTTTCGGATACAGACACTTGACCAGTGTGCTCTTGAACTTTTAAATGCTGCCACGCTAAAACAAAGCCAAATTCATATGTGTTTCGTGCTGCTAGCTAAACTGCGATTTTTAATTGAGAAAAATTCATATAAAATTGAGAGCTTTTGTACAAAAAGAAGGCAAATTATAACCAATCTGATAGTTCAAAGATTAATACCACATAAATAATTTTCAAAACGTTCAACAATCTCAAAAAGCAATAGAAAAAGAAGGCATTTTTGACTATTGTACAGTTTTCAAGCTTACTTCACAGATAGTTATTATAAAAGGAGCAAACTTTTTGAGATAAGTCAACTTTACTACGTAAACGTCATTTTATGTCTCAAAAACTGACAATGTTTTAATGCCACAAAATCTAGCACCGCATCTGAATAAATGGTTTGTGGTAATTGAAAGAAGGCGTTTTTGATTGAAGGGACTTTCAACTTTCGTTCACTGTTTTGTTAAAATGTCATCCAACTGACTTTATATCTAATGCCTCTAAAGGTGCAACAGTACATTTTCATGCATGTTTGCAAGAGGAGAGTTTTGGCCATTTCGAAAGTAAATCTTTATTTTTTATTTTTCTCTTCATTTTTTGGTATTAAACTTTTTTAACAAAGATAAAATTCAGGCAGTGAGAAAGTTCCCAGAGTCATCCGCCCTCCCCCCCCCCCCAAAGTGGGACCAGCTATGCGAAATGGATGATGTTCCCCCTCTCCGACGTTCGGTTCTGCATTGGGTAGGACCAGGGGCTAAAAAAAATTGATTCTGATAGGCGAAGGTTTTTATGATGTCATAAAATAATACCAAAGCGGTGGTCCTTTAGTTGCTGAGGGGGTCAATACCTTGAGAGAAGGGCGTTCGCCACCCCCATCCGTAAACTTACCCCTTTTCAAACTAGCCTTTCGAAGCATTGGACCAAAATATAGGACATTTGGATTCGAACAGTCGAGTCGAAAGTTTAAAAGTTTAGACTAAGTCGGTCAAAAGTTAGTCATTTTTTGTCAAGTTGATTGAGCTACAGTCGTTTTTCATCGAGCTACTTGAAAATGTATTCAAATTAATCAACCCTGATTAATTTGAATATGGGGAAGCGAATTTAGGGGATAAGAGTCCGATAAGATAAGGGCGTTTATCCTAGCCCCCCCCCCCACCTTTTATGAATTCGTTTCCTTTGGTCCTTACTATTTTATAACACGCATGTCAAAATGAAAATTTAAAAATTTATTCCGATTTGCAAAAATTCATTAGAAAAAAGGAATTGATCTTTTTCCAAAAAGATTTCACTTACAAAAGCTAGTTTTCGAAACATAACTGATGCCCGTGGAAGGCCGCCTGAAAATTTCTGTTTGTGTACAATTTTTGTTAAAAATCGACAGAGCCGATTTTTGATTATTGTTGTTGGCAGTTTTTTTTAGCGAACAAATCTGAAAAAAATGATGACCTTGTGGTAGCTTAAAGGACTGAGATAACTAGTCAAGACTTAATTCATCTTGTTATATAAATAAATAAGTATTTCAACATATCATGTCATGACAATAAATTTTGTCTACTTAAATCTTTCATAAGTTGACTAGAGAGTGAATAAATAATTTTGCATAGAATTGAATCATTGTTTGACAGGTCGGTAGCGACCTTGATATCCAAAAATAGAATAACAACTAAGATTATATGACGTCATAAGTAACATTAAGTAACACTGCACTACACATTAAAAAACACTGCGCCACATTTTCCCCCTCTATAGAAAATTCAGATGGAACATATGAATTTATACGAAAGTAACTGTTATAATGATTAATTAAGGCAAAAAGAGTAAAAAGAGAAAAATTGAATGTTTTCGGACAGAGTTCTAATGCAAAGATCATGACTATTGAGAGAAAGTAGAGGAGTTTTAATTTTCATTTCTTTGTAACGGGCTATCCCTTGACGAATTTGTTTTCGGGAAGCGGGTGAATTTCCGAGTATAACCTATTGCATCCTTGGGAGAACAAACCCTGAGATGTTACAAATGGGTAGACCTTTCTTGGTCGGCTTTCGCGAATCTGACTTTCTTATCCGGAGTGGCCTGAATTGGGCTTTATGGAACTTGAGATGAGAAGACAGGTGAATCAATAAGATTCACAGAATGGCGAATTCGGCTGCCATAAAAGGAAATTTGCTTTTTATGGCGGGACGATGTACGTGACGAGTTTAACGCAGAGGAGATATTGCCATCGAGATCCAAATTAGCCCCTGACATATCGCGATTTGATGGACCGGCTACTGCCGAACTTGAGCTTTTGGAGCACTCTTGTAACTTAGGACTCTTCATCAGACGAAATTGATACTAAATCCGGACAAGTCATCAAAGCAGATTTAGAAGGAGAAGGTGCCTGCGATTTAGCACTAATGGGCACATCCGGGGGTAGTTTTCTTGATGTAGAGGACGAGGCCGTAAGGTCCACCACAGATGTAGCATCACGAATAACTGTTTGAATGCCTGCGGTATCCAGCACAGTATTGTCAACCAACTTGCTCGCTGGAGAATTGGCCCGCAAAGGCGTAGATGACGAAAATAGTAGGTGAGGCCGAGATAGGAGGGGAAATGATACTGTATTAGCAGTGACACGAGATTTCTGATTGGACAGTTTAAGAGGTCGGTTATCCTCCGGTGAAGTTTAGGACGACGTGGACACAATGGGGCGCTTCTGCCCCTTTTTGACTGGCGTTGCTTGTTTGCCTGAAAAACATATAGACGTTGATTTAAGGCGCACGGCAAGGCGATTCCTCCTTATCACTCTACCTTTATCAGTAATATATGTAGGCCCAGTAACTTTGACGAATTTACCTTTAAAAGGTTTGAATAGTTACCGACCAGACCTGCTATTAAGAAATTTACGAAAAATTTCCTTCTTACTTGGATCATTCAAAACTAAATAATCCAAATTACGTTTTAGTTGAGACGCGCGAATTTGCTCTGCCAGCATCGGATTCCGGAAGCGAAGGGTATCGGAAAAAAAATTTGCCCTGAGCGTGGCAGCAATCACTTGGTTTTGCTCGGTTGGAGTCTTGAGGGCCCTTACACCCTCATCATACGTCAGAGTTTTCTTTAAGGTCAACCACTGACTGGCTGACTTAGCCAGGCTTTCCAATGCTCTATAATGGGGAGTTTCTGCGACCGATTCTGTAGGTCGCCCAAAATATGGCGACACTGACTGATGGGCTGGAATGCCCTTTCTTAGAACACTTAATTCTGGGTCGGCTTTCACATTGCTCTCTATGCTGTTCTGCAGTGAGGAGATCTCGCTCCAATTGTTGATTATCTAAAATAACACGCGAAGATAGACGTTCCGCCGCGAGAGACAATTCCGTATTTGGGGGACAACCAAAGTGTAATTCAAAAGATGAAAACCCCGTAACCGAGTTTTTAGTCACCCGAATATCCTCAATAATGTGCCGAAGCGTGTCTTGTACATTGGCAAAATTTGGATTCAACCGAGAAGTTCCCAAACGACGCTTAATGGTCTGAATGGCACGTTCCACCAGACCACAACTACGATGGTCCCCGAGCGGACAGAAAACCTGAGAGATATTATTGTCTTTACAAAATGCTTGAACTAACTTATTTTTAATACCCGAATCCTGGTCTGTTTTAATTGATTTTGGAATACTATGACGTTGAATTTATGACTTTAAGAACCTAATTATCGTTTTACCCACCATAGAGCGTGTAATCATAGCTGACGGATGTTTAGAGTATCGGTCGATTGCGACCAGTATGTAAGTATTGTTACCTGCAGAATCGGGAAGAGGACCCGCATAATCGAGCTAGAGTTCCTCATTTGGACCGGACAAAAGAGGTAAGGGTTTCGTCGAATTAAACGAAGTGTTAGCTTTGAGATTCTTACCCAATTTCGTACACCGAGGACAGTCTTTACAGAGCTGTATAAAATCGCGATGCATCCGTGGCCACCAAATATATTGGGCTGCATCCACCATGGCAAGTTGTCCCGCATGTGATCTGTGAAGACGGTCAAGAAGAGGTTTTTGAAGGCAATTTGGGATAGCAATCAACCACAATACAACCGTCTACTACTGCTGAACACTGCCAAAAAGATTTCAAATATGCATCGATACGACAGAAACCTTCATAATCTCTGTTAATCAGAGCCCGTTTCATTAAGAGAAGACAAGGATCTTCGTCTGTAAGTTCTGATAGCACGTCTGAGTGTAAAATGCCAACTAAGCAGACAACGATTTCCGATCTGGGGCGACAAGGGGAGACTTAAGTATGTCCAAGCTGAGGACTGGTTGTGCAGAACGCTCTACTGGACCAAACTTCCGCAGCCTCCGCGAGCAAAAGTTTGCCAGAATCCGGGCGTGTTGGCCCTTCAAAGCCGCTGCACGCTGAACCAAAGTCTGACGATTCGGACGAGCTGCCCAAGCACCAAACCTCGGCCGAGCACGGTCAGACGAAAACCACATCTGATTCATCACGACAAATTGATTCAGGAGCTGTTCAAAGCAATCATTATTTGTGGAGTCCATTTCAACAGTCTGAAAAATAGATGACCCGTATAAGAAGAACAAACACAAGTAGGTCCAAAAATTGATATGAATCAAGAATATGCGGACGAAATAAGTGAATGACCCAAACGCAATAAATTCAACAGTAAATAACCAAAAGAAAATCCAGAATGGCCAACAGTTCAGAAAACATGCTGGGAAAGAGACATTTAATGAATTAAACCAGCTCGAGGCTGATTGGCTGAAATTCTGAGCAGAAATTCTGGCGCCCTCTAGTGGATAGTTTACAACAGATTTATTTCGTTTGCACTGGTTAATTAGTTCGTTAATTCAAATGTCAAAGGAACAAACGGCCTCTAGCGGTGTTACGCCTTGACACAAATTCCGAACCACAGTAAAGTCGACGCACTCTATCGGTTGAGCGCAATCAGTTAACAACAAGTTTCCCACTGAGTTTGGCAGATCTTTTCTTACGGGATAAAACTTCCGAATGTGGCAGTGATTATCAGATTCAATTGAATTAATTGATGTAGATAAAGCACGATATGGTTTATTCATCAACTTAGCTGGTGAGGTGTCAGATAGCGAATCTGAAGATGAAGAATCATGAACCCAGCGGTCCGAAAAATCGCAAGCGTCGAAAAATCGGCTAAGGCATATAACCACATTTTGTTCGCCAAAATTACATGGTCGCGGTTCTTCTAAAGTTGGGAAACGTGATAGATAATCCACTATCCCCAACTTACAACCAGAAATATGTAATACGTCAAAGTCAAAAGGCAATAACTGATCAGCCCATCTAGTAAAGGTGATTGATGAGTCTTGTTTCCCCTATTAGTCTTGAGTGCCGAGATAATCGCTTTATGATCTGTAAGAACGACGAAATGGTTGTCCAAAAAAAATTTACAAAAATGCTCACATGACCAGACAATTGCGAGAAGTTCCAACTCGTTCGTGCAAGATTTTTTTCTTGGTCATTAAGAAAACGAGATGCTAACGCAATTGGGACCCAAACGTCAGATTCCACTTCTTGCTCTAACGCTGCTCCCAGACCACTACGACTGGCGTCGCACTTGACCCTCGTCTTTCGATTTTGGCCATGATGGAACCTTTTCGTGATGTTGGCTATCAGCTGAAGAATATTCGAAAAAGCAGATTGCTGCTCCTCCCCCCACACAAATTTGTTCTTATTACTCGCTTTCAGCGATGGGCGGAGTTGGTCCGAATGGACCTGAAGTTTCGCAAAAAAAGCTGTAAATGGTTGAGAACACCCATGAAAGACCGAAGTTGCTTTAACGTTTTGGGCGGCTCAAGAGCTAATACTGCATCAAATTTAGAACTTTTCGGTCTTTATCTTTCTGAATCAATTTCATAACCCAACCAAGACAGATGATTCAAAGAAAACTCACATTTTGACAATTTAAGAGCAAGTCCCTCCAGCATGACGAGTACTTTATCCACTAGAATATTGTGATCCACTTTTGAGCCTTTTGAACCTATGAGAACATTGTCCAGAAGCATAAAACTCCCGATAATCCTTGAAAAATTTTGTCCATTAATTTCTGGAACTCCTTAGGCATATCTGTAACTCCATAAAAGCCAGTCTTAAAATTATACGTACCGGTTTGTTCCCCACAAACTATATTAAAGTTGCATTGACTTCTAACGCCTTCACTTAGCGGAATTTGACTAAAGACATATTTCAGATCCAACGACGTGAACCAAACATCGCTTGTTTGACGTGATTATCTGGGCGGCTGAAACCAATAACTCCAATAAATTTGGCATCTGATATGGGTTCTTATGTATTTGATCATTCATGGGCTTCGCATCCATTGCCATCCTAACTGATCCATCTTTCTTCGCTGTAATCACAATCGGAGATATAAAATGTTCACTTGTACACTTGTTGAGTTTAACAATGTGGCCCCCTTGAATTAGTTTCCGAATTTCGTTGCCAACTTTTTCGTGAATATGAACAGGGACCCGCCTCACTTTTTCTTGGATGGGAATAAGCGGCGACTTGAAAGTAGAGAAAACTTGATGACTTTTAGCTCTACCAATGCGAGAAAAAAATTGTTGGTACTTCTTTTGAAAATGCGATCTCCGACATTCTGACGTTTCATTAATGTTCGAATGGGAAACCTCGCCCACCAGTGGCCTAGATGGTCTAATTTGCGTAGTCCGAAACCCCAATTGGGAATGCAGATATAAACCTAACAAACAACGCGTACTATTTTCCGAAATGAGAAATTTTGCAGACTTTACAGAACAACCCAGAAGAGACGATACGTCCACGACCAGAGTGCCCATCAACTCAATTCTTTTCCTATTATAATCCACATACACTGTGTCTATCGGACATTCCTTTTCACTGAGTACTACTGCTGAAGGCACTGACTTTACTATGTAGTCTGCTGTTCTTTTATTTACAAAGGAAACAAGGCTTCCGGTATCCACTATAGCTTTGAAAATGTTTTGCCATAAGGAAGTGTGATCTGAATACAACGCAATTTACCAGTAGCTGCATTGATAACTTCCAACTTCTTCATAGATTCGACAATAGTTCTAGCCTCCGCTACCGCCAAGACTGCAAATTTTGATTCTTTATCAGAAGTGATGAAGTTACAGTTTTCCTTAGTGGTCTCATCGGATTCAACTTCTACATTAGCTGCGTTTTTGGAGTTACAACATTTAGCAAAATGACCCTTCTAGCTACGTTTCCGGCAAGTAACAATTCTTGCTGGACAACTTTGTTTGTGATTGGGAAAAAACTTGTTCCCACAAAAATAACAAAGCTTAGCTTTCTCTGAATTTTGGTCTACTATTCGTTTGAGCCCGATTGATCCTATCCGATCGCTTTTTCCCTTGCAATGAAAACGTCGGCTTCTGTTTAATGCGCACACTCTGGGCAGAATTGGACGCTTGATGAGAGAAACTGCCCTATACTGACGGATACCTGAGCTGTTTTTGTAGACCTGAGGCGGTTTGGGCCCCCTTCTCCTGTAACAATGCCGACTTTAACGTTTCTTCTGGAGTGGGCCCCCGTACGGATACATAGTTCGCGTTGAAAATATTTATACCTCATTCTCGCAATGAAGATATCTCTCACCACTTCCTTCTCCTGATCAATCGTCCAGCCACACAGCGCTGCTTGTCCTGTGAGACGCAAATAGAAAATCTCTAGACTGTCTCGTTCAGCATGCTCCGCGTTATAAATCTGCAGATGTTCTATGATATAATTTTTCTCCATTTTAAAGAGAAGAACATAATACTCATAATAGACGTGAAAAGAAATCAAACTAAGGTCCGCATGTGAATAACTCTGAAGGAAACCTTTCCTACCTTCTGATCCCAGAGAGAAGAAGAGACGAGATTTAATTCGCTGTTCTACCTCGTAGAAAAACACGTCCGGTGCCACTCTGGGGCCTTTAGCCCGCCGTTCCTCATTCATCTCTGCCTTTCTACGGGCAGCTGTTTTGTTCCTAGCAATTCGATTAGCTATGGCTGCCGCATCTTCATCGGGTCCCACAGCCTCCGGTTTTGGAACTGGATCATCGTGAACTATTCCCGGCGGCTTCAACAACTCGCGAGGATCACACTGTTCCCGAAGAGAGATGGCTAGATTGAATTGCCCTATCCAAGAAACCCAACTGCAAGGTGGACCGTTTGTTGGTTTATTCCAAAATACTGGAACGCCTAAGAGGTCAGTCCGGTCGTCTGGTACCGGAACTGCTGGCTCCGCCATGTGGTATCTTAAAGGACTGAGATAACTAGCCAAGACTTAATTCATCTTGTTATATATATATATATATATATAAATAAATTTCAACAAATCATGTCATGACAATAAATTGTGTCTACTTAAATCTTTCATAAGTTGACTAGAGAGTGAGTAAATAAGCTTGCATAGAATTGAATCAATTCAACAGTAAATAACCAAAAGAAAATCCAGAATGGCTAACAGTTCAGAAAACATGCTGGGAAAGTGACATTTAATGAAATAAACCAGCTCGAGGCTGATTGGCTGAAATTCTGAGCAGAAATTCTGACGCCCTCTATTGGATAATTTACAACAGATTTATTTCGTTTGCACTGGTTAATTAGTTCGTTAATTTGAATGTCAAAGGAACAAATGGCCTCTAGCGGTGTTACGCCTTGACACAAATTCCGAACCACAGTAAAGTCGACGCCCTCTATCGGTTGAGCGCAATCAGTTAACAACGAGTTTCCCACTGAGTGAGGTAGAACTTCTTTTACCGGATAAAAGTGCCGAATGTGGCAGTGATTACCAGATTCAATTGAATTAATTGATGTAGATAAAGCACGAAATGGTTTATTCATCAACTTAGCTGGTGAGGTGTCAGATAGCGAATCCGAAGATGAAGAATCATGAACCCAGCGGTCCGAGAAATCGCAAGCGTCGAAAAATCGGCTAATGCATATAACCACATTTTGTTCGTCAAAGTTACATGGTCGCGGTTCTTCAAAAGTCGGAAAACGTGATAGATAATCCACTATCCCCAACTCACAACCAGAATTATGTAATACGTCGAAGTCAAAAGGCAATAACTGATCAGCCCATCTAGTTAAACGTGATTGATGAGTCTTGTTTCCCCTATTAGTCTTGAGTGCCGAGATAATCGCTTTATGATCTGTAAGAACGACGAAATGGTTGTCCAAAAAAAATTTACAAAAATGCTCACATGACCAGACAATTGCGAGAAGTTCCAACTCGTTCGTGCTAGACTTTTTTCTTGGTCATTAAGAAAACGAGATGCTAACGCGATTGCGACCCAAACGTCAGATTCCACTTCTTGCTCTAACGCTGCTCCCAGACCACAACGACTTGCGTCGCACTTGACCCTTGTCTTCCGATTTTGGTCATAATGGAACATTTTTGTGATGTTGGCTATCAGCTGAAGAATATTCGAAAAAGCAGATTGCTGCTCCTCCCCCCAAACGACTTTGTTCTTATTACTCGCTTTCAGCGATGGGCGGAGTTGGTCCGAATGGACATGTACGTTCAGCAAAAATAGCTGTAAATGGTTGAGAATACACATGAAAGACCGAAGTTGCTTTAACGTTTTGGGCGGTTCAAGAGCTAATATTGCATCGAATTTAGAACGTTTCGGTCTTTATCTTTCTGAATCATTTTCATAACCCAACCAAGACAGATGATTCAAAGAAAACTCACATTATGACAATTTAAGAGCAAATCCCTCCAGCCTGACGAATACTTTATCCACTAGAAAATTGTGATCCACTTTTGAGCCTTTTGAACCTATGAGAACATTGTCCAGAAGCATAAAACTCCGAATAATCCTTGAAAAGTTTTGTCAATTGCTTTCTGGAACTCCTTAGGCATATCTGTAACTCCATAAAAGCCAGTCTTAAAATTATACGTACCGGTTTGTTCCCCACAAACTATATTAAAGTTGCATTGACTTCTAACGCCTTCACTTAGCGGAATTTGACTAAAGACATATTTCAGATCCAACGACGTGAACCAAACATCGCTTGTTTGACGTGATTATCTGGGCGGCCGAAACCAATAACTCCAATAAATTTGGCATCTGATATGGGTTCTTATGTATTTGATCATTCATGGGCTTCGCATCCATTGCCAACCTAACTGATCCATCTTTCTTCGCTGTAATCACAATCGGAGATATAAAATGTTCACTTGTACACTTGTTGAGTTTAACATTGTGGCCCCCTTGAATTAGTTTCCGAATTTCGTTGCCAACGTTTTCGTGAATATGAACAGGGACCCGCCTCACTTTTTCTTGGATGGGAATAAGCGGCGACTTGAAAAAAGAGAAAACTTGATGACTTTTAGCTCTACCAATGCGAGAAAAAACTTGTTGGTACTTCTTTTGAAAATGCGATCTCCGACATTCTGACGTTTCATTAATGTCCGATTGGGAAACCTCGCCCACCAGTGGCCTAGATGGTCTAATTTGCGTAGTCCGAAACCCCAATTGGGATTGCAGATATAAACCTAACAAACAACGCGTACTATTTTCCGAAATGAGAAATTTTGCGGTTTTTACAGACCAACCCAGAAGAGACGATACGTCCACGAAAGAGTGCCCATCAACTCAATTCTTTTCCTGTTATAATCCACATACACAGTGTCTATCGGACATTCCTTTTCACTGAGTACTACTGCTGAAGGCACTGACTTTACTATGTAGTCTGCTGTTCTATTATTTACAAAGGAAACAGGGCTTCCGGTATCCACTATAGCTTTAAAAAGGTTTTGCCACAAGGAAGTGTGATCTGAATACAACGCAATTTACCAGTAGCTGCATTGATAACTTCCAACTTCTTCATAGATTCGACAATAGTTCTAGCCTCCGCTACCGCCAAGACTGCAAATTTTGATTCTTTATCAGAAGTGATGAAGTTACAGTTTTCCTTAGTGGTCTCATCCGATTCAACTTCTACATTAGCTACGTTTTTGGAGTTACAACATTTAGCAAAATGACTCTTCTTACTACATTTCCGGCAAGTAACATATCTTGCTGGACAACTTTGTTTGTGATTCGGAAAAAACTTGTTCCTACAAAAATAACAAAGCTTAGCTTTCTCTGAATTTTGGTCTACTATTCGTTTGAGCCCAATTGATCCTATCCGATCGCTTTTTCCCTTGCACTGAAAACGTCGGCTTCTGTTTAATGCGCACACTCTGGGCAGAATTGGACGCTTGATGAGAGAAACTACCCTATACTGACGGATACCCGAGCTGTTTGTGTAGACTAGAGGCGGTTTTGGCCCCCTTCTCCTGTAACAATGCCGACTTTAACGTTTATTCTGGAGTGGGCCCCCGTACGGATACATAGTTCGCGTTGAAAATATTTATACCTCATTCTCGCAATGAAGATATCTCTCACCACTTCCTTCTCCTGATCAATCGTCCAGCCATACAGCGCTGCTTGTCCTGTGAGACGCAAATAGAAAGCCTCTAGACTTTCTCGTTCAGCAAGCACCGCGTTATACATTTGCAGACGTTCTACGATGTAATTTTTCTCCATTTTAAAGAGAAGAACATAATACTCATAATAGACGTGAAAAGGTCCGCATGTGGATAACTCTGAAGGAAACTTTTCCTACCTTCTGAGCCCAGAGAGAAGAAGAGACGAGGTTTAATTCGCTGTTCTACCTCGTAGAAAAACACACCCGGTGCCACTCTGCGGCCTTTAGCCCGCCGTTCCTCATTCATCTCTGACTTTCTACGGGCAGCTGCTTCGTTCCTAGCAATTCGATTAGCTATGGCTGCCGCATCTTCATCGGGTCCCACAGCTTCCGGTTTTGGAACTGATCATCGTGAACTAATCCCGGCGGTTTCAACAAATTGCGATGATCTCACCAATCCCGAAGAGTGATGGCTAGATTGAATTGCCCTATCCAAGAAACCCAACTGCAGGGTGGACCGGCTATTGTTTTTTTTCCAAAATACTGGAATGCCTAAGAGGTCAGTCCGGTCGTCTGGTACCGGAACTGCTGGATCCGCCATGTGGTATCTTAAAGGACTGAGATAACTAGCCAAGAGTTAATTCATCTTGTTATATATATATAAATAAATTTCAACAAATCATGTCATGACAATAAATTGTGTCTACTTAAATCTTTCATAAGTTGACTAGAAAGTGAGTAAATAAGCTTGCATAGAATTGAACCAATTCAACGGTAAATAACCAAAAGAAAATCCAGAATGGCTAACAGTTCAGAAAACATGCTGGGAAAGTGACATTTAATGAAATAAACCAGCTCGAGGCTGATTGGCTGAAATTCTGAGCAGAAATTCTGACGCCCTCTATTGGATAATTTACAACAGATTTATTTCGTTTGCACTGGTTAATTAGTTCGTTAATTCGAATGTCACAGGAACAAATGGCCTCTAGCGGTGTTACGCCTTGACACAAATTCCGAACCACAGTAAAGTCGACGCCCTCTATCGGTTGAGCGCAATCAGTTAACAACGAGTTTCCCACTGAGTGAGGTAGAATTTCTTTTACCGGATAAAACTGCCGAATGTGGCAGTGATTACCAGATTCAATTGAATTAATTGATGTAGATAAAGCACGAAATGGTTTATTCATCATTTTAGCTGGTGAGGTGTCAGATAGCGAATCCGAAGATGAAGAATCATGAACCCAGCGGTCCGAGAAATCGCAAGCGTCGAAAAATCGGCTAATGCATATAACCACATTTTGTTCGTCAAAGTTACATGGTCGCGGTTCTTCAAAAGTTGGAAAACGTGATAGATAATCCACTATCCCCAACTTACAACCAGAAATATGTAATACGTCGAAGTCAAAAGGCAATAACTGATCAGCCCATCTAGTTAAACGTGATTGATGAGTCTTGTTTACCCTATTAGTCTTGAGTGCCGAGATAATCGCTTTATGATCTGTAAGAACGACGAAACGGTTGTCCAAAAGAAAATTACGAAAATACTCACATGACCAGACAATTGCGAGAAGTTCAACTCGTTTGTACTATATATATTTTTTTCTTGGTCATTAAGAAAACGAGATGCTAACGCGATTGCGACCCAAACGTCAGATTCCACTTCTTGCTCTAACGCTGCTCCCAGACCACAACGACTTGCGTCGCACTTGACCCTTGTCTTCCGATTTTGGTCATAATGGAACATTTTCGTGATGTTGGCTATCAGCTGAAGAATATTCGAAAAAGCAGATTGCTGCTCCTCCCCCCACACGACTTTGTTCTTATTACTCGCTTTCAGCGATGGGCGGAGTTGGTCCGAATGGACCTGTAGGTTCGGCAAAAATAGCTGTAAATGGTTGAGAATGCCCATGAAAGACCGAAGTTGCTTTAACGTTTTGGGCGGTTCAAGAGCTAATACTGCATCGAATTTAGAACGTTTCGGTCTTTATATTTCTGAATCAATTTCATAACCCAACCAAGACAGATGATTCAAAGAAAACTCACATTATGACAATTTAAGAGCAAATCCCTCCAGCTTGACGAATACTTTATCCACTAGAAAATTGTGATCCACTACTGAGTCTTTTGAACCTATAAGAACATTGTCCGAGAAGCATAAAACTCCGAATAATCCTTGAAAAGTTTTGTCAATTGCTTTCTGGAACTCCTTTGGCATATCTGTAACTCCATAAAAGCCTGTCTTAAAATTATACGTACCGGTTTGTTCCCCACAAACTATATTAAAGTTGCATTGAATTTGACTAAAGACATATTTCAGATCCAACGAAGTGAACCAAACATCGCTTGTTTGACGTGATTATCTGGGCGGCTGAAACCAATAACTCCAATAAAATTGGCATCTGATATGGGTTCTTATGTATTTGATCATTCATGGGTTTCGCATCCATTGCCAACCTAACTGATTCATCTTTCTTCGCTGTAATCACAATCGGAGATATAAAATGTTCACTTGTACACTTGTTGAGTTTAACAATGTGGCCCCCTTGAATTAGTTTCCGAATTTCGTTGCCAACTTTTTCGTGAATATGAACAGGGACCCGCCTCACTTTTTCTTGGATGGCAAAAACGGCGACTTGAAAGTAGAGAAAACTTGATGACTTTTAGCTCTACCAATGCGAGAAAAAACTTGTTGGTACTTCTTTTGAAAATGCGATCTCCGACATTCTGACGTTTCATTAATGTCCGATTGGGAAACCTCGCCCACCAGTGTCCTAGATGGTGTAATTTGCGTAGTCGGAAACCCCAATTGGGATTGCAGATATAAACCTAACAAACAACGCGTACTATTTTCCGAAATGAGAAATTTTGCGGACTTTACAGACCAACCCAGAAGAGACGATACGTCCACGACCAGAGTGCCCATCAACTCAATTCTTTTCCTGTTATAATCCACAGACACTGTGTCTATCGCACATTCCTTTTCACTGAGTACTACTGCTGAAGGCACTAACTTTACGATGTAGTCTGCTGTTCTCTTGTTTACAAAGGAAACAGTGCTTCCGGTATCCACTGTAGCTTTGAAAATGTTTTGCCACAACGACGTGTGATCTGAATACAACGCAATTTACCAGTAGCAGCATTGATAACTTCCAACTTCTTCACAGATTCGACAATAGTTCTAGCTTCCTCTACCATCAAGACTGCAAATTCTGATTCGCTATCAGAAGTGATGAAGTTACAGTTTTCCCCAGTGGTCTTAACATTTCTTGCTGGACAACTTTGTTTGTGATTGGGGAAAAACTTGTTCCCACAAAATCAACAAAGCTTAGTTTTCTCTGAATTTCGGTCTACTATTCGTTTGAGCCCAATTGATCCTATCCAATAGCTTTTTCCCTTGCACTGAAAATGTCGACATCTGTTTAATGCGCACACTCTGGGCAGAATTGGACGCTTGATGGGAGAAACTGCCCGATACTGACGGATACCCGAGCTGTTTTTGTCGACTAGAGGCGGTTTGGGCCCCCTTCTCTTGTAGCAATGCCGACTTTAACGTTTCTTCTGGAGTGGCCCCCGGACGGATACATAGTTAGCGTTGAATATAATTATACCTCATTTTCGCAATGAGGAAATCTCTCACCACTTCCTTCTCCTGATCAATCGTCCAGCCACACAGGGCTGCTTGTCCTGTGAGACGCAAATAGGAAGCCTCTAGACTTTCTCGTTCAGCATGCTTCGCGTTATAAATCTGCAGATGTTCTATGATGTTATTTTTCTGCATTTTAAAGAGAAGAACATAATACTCATAAGAGACGAGAAAAAAAATCACACTAAGATCCGCATGTGGATAACTCTGAAGGAAACCTTTCCTAACTTCTGAGCCCAGAGAGAAGAAGAGACGAGATTTAATTCGCTGTTCTACTTCGTAGAAGAACACACCCGGTGCTACTCTGGGGCCTTTAGCCCGCCGTTCCTCATTCATCTCTGCCTTTCTACGGGCAGCGGCTTCGTTCCTGGCAATTCGATTAGCTATGGCTGCCGCATCGGCATCGAGTCCCACAGCCTCCAATTTTGGAACTGGATCATTGTGAACTATTCCCGGCGGTTTCAACAACTCGCGAGGATCACACCGTTCCCGAAGAGTGATGGCTAGATTGAATTGCCCTATCCAAGAAACCCAAATGCAGGTTGGACCGGCTGTTGGTTTATTCCAAAATACTGGAACGCCTAAGAGGTCAGTCGGGTCGTCTGATACAGGAACTAAAGGACTGAGATAACTAGCCAAGACTTAATTCATCTTGTTATATATATATATATATATAAATTTCAACAAATCATGTCATGACAATAAATTGTGTCTACTTAAATCTGTCATAAGTTGACTAGAGAGTGAGTAAATAAGCTTGCATAGAATTGAACCATTGTTTGACAGGTCGGTAGCGACCTTGATATCCAAAAATAGATTAACAACTAAGATTAGCATGACGTCATAAGTAACATGAAGTATCACTGCACTACACATTAAATAACACTGCACCACAGACCTAGATCTTCTTATTTTAAATGTCGGATGCTTTTTAACTATTATTGCAAAATATGCAGACTAATTTGCGCAAAAAAGTGCCATGGATTTGGTTTTGAAAAAAATAGAAAGCGACAAGGTGGATAGGGAATGAATTGAAAGAGCAAATCATTTAATTCGGGAAATTTTTACATGCAAAAGCTTGAAGAAAACAAGTCTTTACTAAGTATGTAAGGAGAGCATTGGGCAGATTAATCAGAGAGCATTGGAGAGAGATTGAGCAGGTTGACAGGAGCAGAAAAATAACGATGGATACGGGAAAGTTGATGTACAGTACTAAGCCCACAGTTGGTTTGAAGTAACAGATGAGCGTGTTACCCGCTAACCTCCGCTTCATGGCGACAACCGTCCTACCTTCTGTAAGCAAGCTTGCAAGAAGTTGGTGTGAGTCCATCGGTCATAATTTGTTAATTCTGTCATTTGCAATCTTGAATGTTGAATTTTCATTAAATTGCTCATAATGTTTTTTAATTGAACGAAGTTCGTATTTTTGTCTTTGCTTTTTTGACTCTTCTGCTCATTGAACTATACAATGAAATCTACAGAGTTGAAAAAAGTTCTGATTGACAAAAAATTATTAAAAAGATCAATTGATCGTACTCAGAAGTTTTTTCAAGATAACGCCAAATTGTTGACAATATCTCTTTCGGCCAACAAAAGTGCTCATTTTGATGTCAGTATTCAGTTTATCACTAATTTCTACGCGTAGAAAACCGTGCCCACCATACCATTTAACGTAAAACTCTATAGTTTCAACCGATTTCGTTGATCAAGCCCAGATTGCTTTCAAAAATTTGATATCAACTACCCGGATTGACCTTCATAGGCCAAAAATGCTGTTCATACAACTCCATAAACTAAATCTATGAAAAATATTAATCATAAAAATTCCATTCAATTTGCAAAATGGTGCCATCGAATTTTCGAAGAATTTTTAACTTGTTTTGGCATAAAATTCGATGTATCGCACAACGAAAATCTTGAGAAATTGAAATGTAAGAAATCAAAACATTTGGGTTATGGAAAAATGCTAGTCATAAAATTTCCGTATATGATAAATCACTAATCATAGACCTTTTCATGCAATTTTCTGTACTTATGGAATTGAATGAAAAGTGTATGACTAGCATTTTTCCATATCTGAAAATTTTTGATTACCATTTTTGGTCAACCCGGGTATTTTTTCCGACATAGTTTGTTTAGTGTCTCGTGAATGCTATACTAGTTTCGCAGGCAAAATTCACTAAACAATAATGTCTGAATTTTTGAAATTGTTTGTGAAAATGCTTTTTTTATGTATATAATGCCAAATCATTGGCAATATCTTTTCGGTCAACAAAACGCAACGAAGGTAATCAACCTAAAATTGCTCCCTTTGACGTAGAGTTTCATCTAATTACAAATTTCCAGACGCACAAACAATTTCGTAAAAATAAATTAACCCTAAAATGCTATAGCTTTGACCGATTTAAATGCTCAAGGTCACCAATATCGCCAACAATTTGACTTCAACTATGAAGAATTCTGTCTATCCAAGTTTTTTCTGAAATTTTCTACAGAATATAGCAAAACGTGGGAGCATACAAAGTTAATTAAAAAGCAATTTGATATTTGAGGTGATCTTGATACATACGTTTGGCTGAAAGACTAGTTTTGCATTCAAAATTGTCTAAATTAGGTCATTAGCTGTTTTTCATAAAATTAGGTTGTTCAAATTTTGCAACTCTCTGTAAAAAACTATAAAGAACAAATAACCCACCCATTAATTTAGAATGTACTGATAATGCCAAATTGTTGGCAATAACGGTGACCTAGAGCAGTTTAATCGTCACAAAAACCAAAACATTTTAGATTAACTAGTAGTTTTTTGGGCACAGTTTTTACGTGTGAAAATCAATGAAAACAGTAATCCGACGTCAGATTGAGCAGTTTTAGGCTAATCAACTTCGTTCAGATTCGGTTACCGACAAGATATTGCCAACAATTTGGCATGAACTATAAAAAAAATAGACGCCATAATTTTGCGATGGTCAATCTATGCATAAAATAGAGGTCAAGGTCATTCAATGCAAAACACTTGAAAACAAACTGCTCATTATTGGTTGGTAATTGGCAGATCAGCTGTATTTTTTGTTTTTGTTCATAATTAGTAGCAAAACGTTGGAACAGACAGAAATAATTAAAAAGAGCAATCTGCCAATTTTGAATAATTTTTGGAATGCAAGAGTTTTTTGAAATATGTCATTTGCTCTTTTTAATTAAATTTGTTTGTTCCAATTTTTTATAACAATTTTATGACGGCATTAATTAATCATAATAAGGATAAACAGAAATAATTCTTGGCAATTTTCTGGTATATCATTACCAATTGAAATTCGCAAATTAGCCAATACAAATTCGAATATCGCTAGTTCCGATGCGCCTACCTCAAATTATTTGTCTTCAAAAAATTAATATACATATAATAATTACCTTCCAAAAAAATTGATACCTATTTTTCTTAAATTTGAGTGATTATGTCCGTTTTGGGCTCTGCGGATAGAAATGACGTCGACTCCGACTCCCAACTTCTGTTGCCGGCGGAAAATCGGATCATAAACGAAAGGAGAAGTAGAATTTATGGATCCATTGTGGGCAATAGTGGTCCAAATGCAGCCACCGCTTCGCTATCGACATCTGGTTCTGATATCCAGTTTTATACCCCAACCTCCCAACAGTCAACTCCTCTGATTTCGGAACCTAAAATCACTAGCCGTAAGTCTCCTTTCAATAAAACATCAATGAATGAAGTGCTCGATTTCTGAGCTCATTCACTGGTAAGATTTTGAAGTGAGATTGAAAGAACGATCAATTTCTTATGTAACATTGGATGATTTGATCTTTGAAGTTTAACCTACTTCGAATTTTGCGACAAGTTCGCTATGGAGATTATTTTGGCAACAATATGGGATCCCATGAATTGAAGGGTTCAGGGTAAAAAATAAACTACAAGCCCATCATGGTCTGAAAAATCTGATGCCAATCCTCAATTTCCCGCGGTAATCATCAATTGATAGTTACAAGGTTTGCTTAACTTGGATGCAAAAATGAAACGTTAATAGACAGCGACAGACAACACATTTGAACTGAAAAATTGCTTTATTTCATAGTTTAAGTTGTTGGTTGAACAATTAGTATACGTGTTTTTATATATAACCTTAATCATAACTGTTTGTAATGGAATTTTAGGCTGGCGGCGTGTTTTGTCAAATATCACCTCTATTTATGGATGTTGCTCTGGACGTGGGGGTTGGGAACAGGGACTGCGGGGACTCCTGATTGGATGCATGATTCTGACGTCACAGACTCTGTTGCAGACGTGGTATGCAGTCGCACCCTCCGAGTTCCATTCCTCGGCAATGCTCGGATTCGCCAATGGGTTCGGTACGTCTGCTGAAATAAATTAATAAATTCGGTTAAAAAAATTCGTAAAATTTGCTAAATAAGTCGTAAAAGTTCGTAAGTGCGAAAATAGCTCAAGTATAGAGACTAGAAGTTGTGTTACCGGGTAGCTGAAATCCACTATCCGCACTAATCTGACACCCTTGCTAAAAAGAAGGTACTCCTTTGGTACTATTTTAGGGTGCCCATTTTTGGTCGACGAAACTTAAATTTTTTTAAGAACGCCTTTGACGATAACATATACTAAATCGGGACGTGAGTCATTTGCAGGTCAAAATCTTCAACTAGGAAAATGGTCGACAATATTCTTTTTTTTGAAAACTCGGTAGTTTCTCACAAGACCAATTCAAGGCTTGGTGAAAAAACTGAAATTGGAAACCCTCGACAAGACGCAGATCCATCTGTCAATTTAGCTATTTGTATCTTCACCGACTTTACATTAGCATCAGTAATATAGGTTAGGCATGAATGCGAGAAAGATTAAACATGTATACTGAATACTAAAAATGTGAAAAACCCCGAATTTCCAATGAACTTCAAAATACGAGTAGCAAGGAGGAAAAACGACACAAATTTTTTCAGATCTAAGTTCAGTTTGGTCTCTAAATTTTTTCCGCATGTGTTTAGGCGACACTTTTGATCTGGTCACAGCGGTATTGTTGGGTCGGTTCCCCTCCCATCGTCTGCGAGTTCATCTCTGGCTCATCCTTGTTGGGATAGTCGGCTGCGGGGTCACCCTCTTCTGCACGCAGTACCAATTTCTACCACTCTTCCACGACTATTTCGTGTTCCTCGGATTCTGCGCCGTCGGAATCTCAACTTGCTTTCAACCGATGCTCATGTTGTGTAATGTTTCCCAACCCGACCAGACAAGACTCAACGGTTTGATTTTTGCAGTGTGTAAGCAATTATCATGGGGATCTACTTGGGCAATCAGCAGTCTCGTTTTCAACCGCCTCGGGTTCTCGGCTATTGTCGTCAACAGCTTTGTTTTGCTTGGACTCCTAGGAGCTCTAGCATTAGCATCGTCTCTTGTGGATCCCTTTCGTCAGCGAGATGATTTATTTTCCTACGGCCGTTATCAAAATGAAAACGAGCAAGATTCAAGATTGAAAGCCAACTCCGAGCATGGTGCAGAAACTTCACCCGAAACTTCACCACTGAGCAGCGGTCTTCCGACGGAAAACAGGAGTCAAAGTGACTCGAACCAAAATGGTTTGACAACACGATCTTTTCCGAGCAATGCCGACGTGGGCGAACGAGGAGTACACGTGTCTTATCAAAACGAAGGTCTTCGAAGTGGTGCTAATATGGTTTCAACGGATGTTTCTTTGTCGTCTTGTTCTGATTTGACCGCAAGCGCGATCATGTTTGGAGGTGGCGTGCACAGAAGGAGAAGAAGCACTGGATACTGTATTGCAGTCATGGTTCTCACCGGCTGCTTCACATTCGAGGCTGCAGTTCATAGTACAGCTCTGGAACTGATGATGCAGAAGTTATGGGGCTTCAGGTAAATTTGTTCAAATAATAAAAAAAGTTACAGTAAGAAAAAATAATAGCAAGAATTTTTACCTAACTTTTACATCATGCTGTCAATTTAATCTCTTAATTGAAACTTAAACTCAATTGTTGGCGATAAGAATTCAAATTGAACGGATCTGAGTGAATTTAGTTAAGCTCCTCGCTCTGACATAACTAGTTTTTGATTCAGTTGACTGTGATTAGTTTTTCATTCATTTCAACACAGAAAAAAAGTTCAGAATAATAACAAAGATATCCAGTTGCTGAGCATGTTGCGCAGAATGTTCCATCCAAACTGCTTTAATAATCGAATTTCAAAAATGGAGATAATGTTTTATTTAACTCTTTATTGCATTTTTGACCTAATTCAGTTCCCTCAAGAAAAAAAGAACCACGAAAGTGGGTGTGACAACGGAAATTGCAGAACATGATCTCGAAAAGGGAACCGAATTAGGTCAAAAATGCAATCAAGAGCCGTATGTTTAGTTAAATTTAGGTCAACTTAGATTTAGGTTAAATTGGGAGGTCATTTATTTTTTCCCGAACCGGAGGTTTTAATAATTAGGGAGCATAATTAAGTGTCAATGAACGAAGTGAATACACTTGCATAAGGTTATAAGTGTTGTCTTTTTACGTGTACTTCATTCATACTAATTATTAATTCTAAAAGCGAAACCGGCGCGAAAGAAGTGAATGAGTTCTAAAAGTGATTTTTAGATTTCTCAGCGGAATCAAAATTTTACCTATTGCTCCAGTTTTTGCTAATGGTTCAATTTTATCGCAAAGTATGAACTTTGAAGAGCTTAAAAGACATATATATTTTCCTGGAAGCTCCAAAATTGAGAGTTTTTTGAACACTAGTCAGTTTTTTCTGTTTACTGGCGTTCATTGACTCTTTTCCAATCGTCTGTTGGCTGTTTTCTATTTCAAGAATCACCGAATTTTAGCTTGTCCTAGAGCGCCTGTTCGAAAAATGTAAACTTCCGTAAAACATACCAAAAATTTAGTTCAATTTTTTAAATTACATTTGCAAAGCATGTCTGACCAATTTAGAACTTTCAGTGAGTCCCGTGCCATCAACTTCTTCTGCATGATTCCTTGCATAGCTGGACTGTGTTTTCCAGTCATAACTCTTCTGGTACCACGAATAGTCCGATGCACGCCGCATTCCTTCACTCAAAACGCAAGCAACAATAACAATAACAACAACAGCCAAGGTCGAGCCAGATTTCAAGTACCGACATTAAAGACGCAGGTTAGTAGTAGTTAGTGATTTGAAACCTTCGCAAAGTTGGGAGTGATTAACATATCAGGCAAAACAATTGGGCGTTTGTAAGGAGCTGCTAATCGCATGATTTCTAAAAAATGTGTTGTAGATTTAATCTCAATTACCTCTTTGGTTAAGAAGTCAAACTTTTAAACAACTTACTTATAAACCACTTCACACAAATTAGGACAGTATATTATGATTTAACTTTTTTTTCAGATAATTTTTATGAAAGAATTGATATTACGAATATCATTGTGAGGAAAAAGGGCCTTAGTTTGGAACCAGAGGAACCACAAGGCATCTGGCCTCTAGGCCGAGTGTTAGAAATTTTTACCGACTCGGATGGTACCGCGCGCTCGTGTAACGTGTAAACTTAAAACAACACTAGGTACTTTAAAAAGACCAGCGTTGAAACTTGCCCTCGTAACTCCTAAAAAGAAGATTTAAGACTAGGCACTTAGCATAGTGGAAAGGTGTTCACTTTGAAATCGTCAGATCGTAAATTCTAACCCATGCCTTGGCATTGTTAGTGTGTGAGAACGAGCTCTCACTTGACCTCTAGCTTCAAGTCTACCACAGCTTGACCAATTTCGGCTGCAATAGTGGTACTACGAGAAAGTTTTGCGTGCAAAAAAACGGCCTTGAGTCGCAAAAAAGAGCTTTGCTCAACATAAAGAGACCTCTGTAATGCCTAGTCTTCTGTAATGCCTATAGCTGACATCTCATCCGCAATGAACAAGTTGTCAGTTGGAACTAATGCAAGCTGGGCTCCGCTGTTTTTCACTGTTATCGCCCTGGGTGTTTTTGTCACTTCGGACTCAACGTTTCATGACTTCGGCGTGTCATCATCACTAAAAAAAACAAGCGAGCAAATTTCTTGATAAAAACAATGAATTTGTTAAACATAAAAAAAACAGAAGCGAGCAAACTTTTTGATAAAAACGATGAATTTATTACAAGTTTCAATCTGAAAAATTTCTGACTGCATATTTTTGCAAGATCTTTGAAATGAAAAATTTATGCACAAATTATTAGTTTTCAAAATTATAACATGCGAACTGCATGCGGGACCTGTCTATCATAGTTGCATTTTCGAGGGACCACTCTATAATAGTAGTATACCGCTTCCTGAATCAGCTCTATCTCACCCGCGCAATTTGAACTGGCTTTCCTGGTGTCGGTTTTTTCCCGCTGTTCCCATTACGTGCTTCCAGCCCTTAGTATAATGCTGCAGTCGAAATCTAATAGTCGTTAGTTCATTTTGTTCTTGTCGGAGCTTCAATTCAGAGTAACCACATTCACAGGACTCGCTTCAACCGAAATCGCACTAGTAGAGAATCGATCACTTAGAAGTTTCGTTGAGTAGCTTTGTACAAGTAGTCTACCGAGCAAAACGCCAAAATTGAGTCAATTACGGCATAACACACGTCCATTACGAGAGAGGGGACCTACAAAAATTCTATGTCGCAATGGACGTGTGTTATGCCGTAAATGATTCAAATTCGGCGTTTTGCCCAATAGACTACTTGTACAAAGCTACTCAACGAAACTTCTAAGTGAACGATTCTCTACTAGTGCGATTTCGAGTGAAGCGAAACCTGTGAATGTGGTTACTCTTAATTGAAGCTCCGACAAGAACAAAATGAACTACCGACTGATAGATTTCGACTGCAGGCATTATACGACGAGCTGGAAGATTTTTGAGTCATTATCCCCGAATGCAAAGTGACATTCTGATCTAATTCCCAAACAATTTTCTGTTTCGGTAAATCTTTCAGTATGCAGGGTTTTCAATTCAGTCTATCTTGATTTTTCCGAAAGATTCTGTAATCTTTTCGTTGTGCATTCAGCAAGAACGTTATGTGAGTAGCTTGATCCTTACGCGCTTTTGATTGACTAAAGTGTAGAAAGGATCACGCTTTCTCTCGTTTTCGTCAATTGTTTAACATTGTTGTTACAACTTTCGATACGAAAGTAACGGAATATTTGTGCTTGGGGTGGGTTTTTTTTTCTTCAGACAAATTTCGACTTTTTACCTAGCCATTTTTGACGGAATTTTTTAAATATCATTCGAAAACTATTGTTGTCCTGAGCTTAAATTTGAAAAGATATTTCACCTGTGATCATTTTTTGTCAAGTTATGGGGGTTTAAAGGTTGCCATTTTGGCCAATTTGGGACAATTAACGCGCGACATATATCACGCTATTAACGCGTGAGCGGAGAGTTAATCCGTCTTAGAAATCGTTCCAAATTGGTTGAAAGAAGCTTATTTGCCATAATTGATTTGTTACAAGGAGCGAAATCTATTCTTTTGTAGTTTATATGGCATGTGGGGGGATGATTTTCATGGAAAAAGTTTCAAATTTTGGAATTTTTTTTTCTTCATTTTTTTACGTTTGATTTGTTAATGATATTTATGTTATTACTGCTCCATAAACCTCAGTCGGAACATTCAAAGCTTCGCCCTGATACGAGCAGTCTTGTTCATATATAAAAACAACATCAATCAATTGTACTGCAATAAAATAATACAATGAGGCCAATCTCAGTTAACTTTAATTTACAGGGCATAGTAGGTTAATTTATCATCACTCATTATTCCCCCCAGGGTTGACTAAAAATGCTAGCCATACACTTTTCATGTAATTCCATAAAAACAGAAAGATGCATGAAAGGTCTATGATTACTGATTTTTCATAAATGGAAATTGTATAACTAGCATTTTTCCATGAACCAAAAAAATTGATTTTTTACATTTAAATTTCTCAAAATTTTTTGTTTGTGTTCGTAACCAAACACAAGTGGTTACTCAAACGTAGAGTAACAAAAAATGGGTTTGAAACGGCCTGAAACGTCTCAATTCTGACTTACACAAATAATATAACGAAACATTGATTTTTTTTAGTTTGAAATTATGAATTATCAGTTATTCAATGCAGCCTACAAAAACAAGCCATTCATGAGAAATAGGAGTTTTCAGCCTTTTATAAAAAAATTATTGAGCAAAATGGAAAAAAAAATCATCATTGGTGTATCCAGGACTACGTTATGCACACTAAAAAAATTTTGAAAATGATTTAATTGAGTACAAAATTCGATTTGCGGTTGAAAAAAAAATAATACATTTTTGGGGCAACTTCAAAGTTTTGTTGTCGCTATCACAATAAAATGCTAGTCATACTATTTCCATATATGAAAATTGTATAATTAGCTTTTTTTGCAAAAAAAATCTTTTATTTCGTATGATACACCGAATCTTAAGCCAAAACAAGAGAAAAGTTCTTCGAAAGTTCGATGACACCATTATAGCATAATGCATGAATTTTGCGTGTCTAGTATTTCTCATAGACTTATTTTATTGAATTGTAAGAGTAGCATTTTTGATCTATGGAGAACAACCCGGGCTGCTGGCCGCTCCTTGTGAAAGTATGTACTCGCTTTACTTGCTAAGTTTTTTGTGGATACTAAGCATTAGAGAATCAACTTGAATTCAATTCGTCAACGGTTGTCACTGGAATTAGGTATCACATACAGTCTGTATTATAAATCACGTTTTTATGGACTCACACTCTTAGTTTAATTGAAGATATGTTTGTTTTAGGTCTGTGCATCTCTGTGCGTTCTATCTGTTTGCAACTGCTGCCTCCCATTTATTCCTTCGGTATGGCTCGGAACCTTTTGTGCCGTAATCATAGTCATGGCCCGGACACTCCTCATCGGATGTATGGCCCCATTCGTGGACTTGTGCTCTGGGGATAAAACAGTGCAGGCCAGATTGATTATGGTGCAGAATATGTGCTATAATGGAACGTGGTCTTTGGCCAGCGTGTTTTCGGGATATTTGTGCCAGAATCATATCCAAGTTCCATTCTTAACCGGGGCAATATTTGAAGCTATCCTTATGATATTGTGCCTTAATGTACTGTAATTTACCGCGAATTTATTTTACCAGTTTTCGTCCAATGTTCTTTAATCTCATGCAATATAATAACACAAAATAGTAATTACAACTATTTAATTATGGAATTTTAACCGAGTCGGAGCATATTAACTCAAAAATTACAAGAAACTCTGAAAATACATTAACTAATTTCAAAGAAATCAAAATGGCCCCGACGTGTAAAAATGCAGAACCGATTCGGTTACATTTAATGCTCAAAGTCTTTAATACGTTTTTTATTCAAACTTGTCTATACCAAATTTCAATATTCTATTTTTTGTCTATAACTTGTGTTTCTGTTCCGACCATTCAAAATGGCGAATAACTTTGTATTCGGGTGTGCTTAATTTTTTTTATTTTTCCAGGAAAAATCAGGTACCACAAAAATTATCAAGATGGTTGAGTGATACATCATGATAAAACCCTCTCAGTCGTGGCTCAAACGACTTCGCGATATCAAATTTTTCATAAAATTTTAGCAAGGAGTATTTTTGAGTATTATTTATGATACATATTTTTTGTTTTTCATGTCTATTTTCTGCAAAAACAGTTTTCCTTTTTGCTTTTTCACTATGACTATCGAACATGCCTAATTTATTACTTTTTCGTTCAGATTTTGTATCACGCCACACGGCAAAAAAATGTGTACAAAAGTCGGAACATTCTGTGCTACGTGAACAGTCTTTGGCTATTCTTGTTACTGTCTTTTAATTGCACAAAAGAAAGAAAAAACTGCATTGGATAAATTGGTTTGGCATTTTCGCTTCAATTTGGACCATCTTTTTGATTCGTTTCAATCGATCTTTGGGCTCCCAAAGATTTTGTCTCTCAAAGGAAACTCATGATGCGGCAAAATCAGCCAGCACTTGGCTGCTTCAAAAATATTCGGTATTGCAAAAAATTTCAGTTTCTTGACTGGAAGAGCTAAGCTTACGAGGTTGATTGATACATCAAATTGAAATATTTTTTAATTAAGATTCGAACGACATTCTTAAAACGTTTCTTAATAAATTTCTGTGCCGAAAAAAAAAACAGTTTCAAATTTTTGAATTTCCATCTATTTTTGAGCGAGTAGCGTAATCGAGTAAAGTTTGTTGTTGGACAATCTAGATTTTTAGGCTTTAAGGGGCTCAAAATTTGTCTATACTATCAATAAAACTAATTTTGGATGTTTCATACAGCGCTTGTTTGGCAATATTGGTTTCAAAAAAGATCTTGCCTTATTCATTAACTTGCTATTCATTTGTGTGGTTCTCGAATCACACAACGCACTAAAAACCACTTTTTAAAACACCAAAAAAAACGTTTTTTCTAGTTTTTTGTGAATATGGTAGGAATTTTCTTTACTATTTGCACAGCAACGAACTATCCATACTGGTTTTTGCTTGGTTACACATCAGTGTGCTACAAGCTAGTAGCTGGTTTAGAACCTGAGTAGTACCTAACCGTACAAGACAAAGAGTCCACTGTGGTAATCTTCTAAATTATTTTTGGTCAACTAACGCTAAAATTTCCCTACGGGCGTCTCGGGCGCTAATATAGTTGTTTCCGGTGTAATCTAGCGTTACTTATTAAACGGACAGTGGTCTAAAAAAAATAAAAATTGAGCTTTTTAGTGTTGAATATATGCCTCACACTGATAAAAATTGTAACAATTTTCGATCATTTTCACTCGTTCAATACAAAAATGAAATTGTTCCAAAACAATTTTGAACAGCGACAACAAAAATCTTCGAATGATTCGAAGGAGGCAGAAAAAATATTCCAACGTTTAGCACGGTCATAGACTGGAAACAATTCGTCGACACAGAAAAAAAACAAAAAAGAGATAAATCTGCGCAAAAATACAATGTTATTATGAAATTATCCACACTTTTATTGTATGAAATTGACTTTTAATTTAGTTGTAGATCTTTTTATCAGGAAAAAGGTTGTGGCATGTTTTGGCATAGATATAGGCAATTTACTGTAGGGTCAATTGAAATGACTATTCAGAAATTGAATGCAGACAAAAGCATAACTGAAATATTAGAAGGCATCCTCTGCATCCGTGATTCTATGGACGAATCTTCGGCCTATTGATATTTTTTCGTTCATTTTAAATCATCTTACAAAAATCATCAGCAACCTGATCAGAGCTATGCAGAGCTATGCTTGGCGTTTTTAAATCGCGTTGCAAGTGTTTAACGTCACGCTTGTGAAAGCAATGTCACGCTTGCATAAGCAATGTCACGCTTGCAATAGCAAAATCACGCTTGCAATAGCAATGTCACGCTTGCAATAGAAAAATCACGCTTGCAATAGCAATGTCACGCTTGCAATAGCAATGTCACGCTTGCATAGCACTTTCACGCTTGCAATAGCAATTTCACGCTTGCATTAGCGATGTCACGCTTGCACTAGCACTGCCACGCTTGCAATTACAATGTCAGGATGGCAATATCCACTGCAAATGAAATAAACAAGAAAGTTGCCATAAAATAAATTTTTCTTAGAAAATGTAAGCCTGTCCGAAGCTGGAATTACTTGACTTGACATCTGTAGAGTTTTTAAAATATAAATTTGTAAATTATGTCGGTCAACTTCGGCTTTATCCAAATTTTCAGTAAACTTTTGGCAGTTTTTGTGCATATGAAAAAGACAAGAATAAAAAACGATGCGTAAAAAATTGAATGAATTTAAGTAAATAGTGAAATTAGATTAGGAATAATTGTTAAAATTCATTCACTGGTCTGTAAATAGTGCTGCGTCTGTACAGTTTTTTTTCGAAACGGAACTTTTTGAAACATTTTTTCCGAATTCGGATTGAAAAAACTTTTTAAATAAAAAAGCCTTAAATTTACCTGACGATTAACTTTGGACTAGTTGATTTTGGGTTAGAAAAACTCAAAAACTTTTTTTCTTAAGTTTTTAAAGCTGACCACAAAAAAACGTTTTTCAAAGAGTCTCCTGCACAGTAAAAAATTTGCTTGAATGAGTAGACATTGAGAGATCAACCGAAAGTAATAGACAGAAATACAGGATTATTCGAACATTTTTGAGATCTACCATTTTCTCGAGGGAGAGGATTAAGAACAAACTCAAATATGTTTGAATATATTTTTAGTTTAAGTGAAACATACGTTTTCAGAGCTCTCCTGAAACGCTATGGAGACGAGACCTTTTTTCGACAAAAATTGCAAAGAAAATGGATGAAGTTTATTGGAGCTAACGAATAACCTCCAAAACAAACAATTTTTGTAAGCTTTCCAGGCAATGCTAAGTCATGGCTCATTTTTAGAAATTAATTTAAAATTGGTCAGCCGAAACTTGAAGAAGGCTGTTAGATAGTCTCTAAACTACCAATTGCAGCATAAAAATAAATACGATACAAACCACTGGCGATACAAAACAAATGACTGTGATTAAAATCAAAGGCAAAGAAAAATAAAAAAACTGATAAAAAACTTTCAAAAATCGCAAAACACAAGAGCTCCGGAACAAGGTAACTTGCACCATAAGAAACTCTAGAAGGAGCTTCCGGAATACTAGAAAGAAGCCGACCTTTAAAAAATCCTTTCTGCGGGAAATAAGCCGGAAAAATACAGAGGCGAAGCTGTGCTTCGCAAACACTGCCGAGAACAAGACCAAAGATCAGCTCTATCAAGTGAAATAAGAAAAAAGTAGTTATAAGCCTCGAGTTACCAAAAATTCAGCTACGTGTAGGATCCGAATCTGCAACATACTGCAATCAATAGACTTTGAGTCTCATGCAGCCACTCAATTCTAACAACCGACAAACACTACTCGCGAATAAAGCACTCAGCCACTCAAGCTTAAGTCAGCCAAGCAAGCTTAGCAACCGACAAAAATTGGTCACGAATAAAGCAGCGACGTATGCACAGCCATGCAAGCTTAACTCAGCCACGCAAGCTTAAAAACCAAGAAACACTAGTCACGAATAGATTGCCAATGCGATTCAGCAAAAATGGCAACAAATACAAATTTAGCATGTAACAAATTGCAAAGCATAAAACCAAATTATGTATAAATAAAGCATTTCAAAAAAATGCGAGATACATTGAGCTAGAAAATTTCTGAAATCGAGTTTTTTTAATGTACTTTTGTTCGAAAAAAAAGATTTCTTTCGGTTCATTTGATGAATTAAAATCGCATCAACTGGGTTAACTTATTACTAATTGAATGTCAAAGCACATGCTATGAAAAAGCTGTTAAGGTGTCCCAAAAGCGGCACCAATATTTGCGAATTAGGTTGCAGACAGTTCCTTCTAATACACTCGCTTCGCAAGTGCAAATATACCAACAAAAACCTAAATTAGCCAAAAATTTGCGTTTGCAAAAAAAAAAACGAGTCCCGATTGGAATCGAACAAGCATCAATTAGAATCGAAAAAAAATTTAGTAACCGATTGCAATAACTTTGCTTAACACAAGTGTAAATATTTTCATTCAAAAAAAGTTTCTGGAATTATGTGAAAGTACGACCTACTAGGTACTTTCAGGAAAAAATAGTCCGTTCTTATAAGATTAAACTGGACTAAACATTTATTAAGATAAGCGTCAAAACGTCAAACAAGTAAAAAACTGACTAATATAAAAATGTCCTGACGAAGAGGCGCTTGCCTTAACCAACGTTCCAAGCAGTCCAGGAAACATTCATCAGAAACTTGGTATCGTTTAGCCAATATGATGTTCAAAATTACAAATTAGATACTGTGCAAAGAAATTGATAAGTGAATGTGGAATTTTACAGCCAAAAAATGGCTTCATAATTCAAGGAAAGTTCAGCTTGCTCTAAACATGATGCAAATAATTATAATATACAGGGCGAATTTGCATTTAACGACCACGAGCAATTCCGCACTCAGTAAAACGAGAAAATAATAGATGATAATGGATTTTTACTGTCAGTCTCCATAAATTTCAAAAATAATTGATTATAATCGATTAAAGATGGATTATGAAGTTACTATTTTTCGAAACAATAAAAATCATTTTAATCGTTTGTAATCGATTATTTTTTGAAAAATTTTTCCTCAATTTTTTTTTGAATTATAACCCATTTTAATGGAACTTATTCCATTATTATTCAACAATTGTATAATCGCTTCATTTCGTTTTTTTTTTGTTTTGTTTTGTGTGCTTTTCAGTTGGTTACCGAACTTAAAGATACTGTAATTTTGAACTTATAGCCAGGGGCGGTTTTAGGGGTGGGAGCAGGGGTTTCTCTTTGAACTATCTTGAGATATATATTTTTGGTGACGGAGCCTAAAAACTTTCTAAAGGTGCCTTTGGCGCCAAGATTTATTAATTTTCAGGGAAGAGAGCGCGCCAAAAATCGCAATTTTTAGATCAAAATTTTCCACAAAAAATTGTATAAAAACGCCTTTTTTGGCCTGTTTTTTATAGTTTTGCCTGCGGCCCAGAAAGTTTGATCAAAATGGGGTCGTTATAGTGAGTGAGGAATGCTCATAAAATCAATTTGGTCAACCTAAAAAAAATGTCGGCAGAATTTTCGAAATTTTTTTGAAAATCCGCCCCCCTCCCCCGAGAAAGTCCTGGCTTAAACTTGGATTCAATTTAATTTTTACCGTGTTTTCATGCAGAACAGCTAAATTATAATCCATTATGAATGATTTTTTTGAGATTCTAAGAGATTTGAATTTATATTCCCCATAGTAAGGCATCAAAAAGAAGAAAAAGTTTGTCATAATTCATTTAAATATCTGAGCCGGTTCCTTGACAATCTATCCTATGCCATTCTAGCCTTATCAAGACGATTTTAGAATTCAAGTTTTGCGGCCTAAATACCGTCCGTATCGATTGCAATTTTGCGCTAGTTTATATGCAAAAAAAACTGAACGTTGAGTTTCACGGAAAATTTTCAACTTAGGGTGGAAAAATGCGTCATGTAACACACGCTTTTGTTTGCGTAGACAATCATTTGATGAAGACCTGCTCACAAAACCTGTATCCCTTTCTGAATCTCTTAATTGACCGCATTATGGTCATTTAAAAAAAAAATCCTTGTTGTTAATCGGCCAATTAAAAGATACAAGCATTGTTCTTAAATGCTCGACTGCTTTAGCATGCTTTAATGCAAATTTGAAGAAAATTACAAATCTAATGGCTGATTCTAGGCATGCAGAAGTTTCCAATTCATAGTCCGTAGAAAAATCAAAGTTCTCTCTGAGGGTTCCTAAAACAAAACTAGTAATAGTAGAAAAGTATAATTTACCAATCGCATTACATTAATGACTGACTAAGTACTAAAAAGTCTATGTAAAGTAAATGACGAGGTCAGTCTATATGCGGATCAAATCAAACTGGAGATCGATTTTGTAAGTTTTGTTGAAATTTGTATGTTGCATTCAGATAGTGTTGCTCTGCCAAGCGGCGATGAATGATGATTGGTGGCAGCAAAATTGGCATCAAATCCAGGGTCGTTTAGTCGAAACAGGCCATTATTATAAGACAATTGCGGCAACAAAAAGCAGCCGAGATGACTAAATATATTGCAGATATTGTGTTTCTTTTTGTGCTTACGATGCGACAAAAGCGGTGTCGACATCAAGCTGAGGAATTGGGCCCATACATATGCAAGGGCGAAACTTCAAGTATCAATGAAAAAATAGGCGAAGGGGGGTCCAGGCATCTCCATGGTTACAGTGGAGGGGGAGGGTCACCAATACATGGACCTGGCGAGGTAGTTGACGGTTGCTGTTAGCCACGTGGTCTGTTGTCCTGGCCCGTCCCCTTGGACTCGCACAGCGGTCGTTGGATCTTCCACTTCGGGGTCGTCTTCTGGTAGATAGTCTGGCATCGGACTTGCAGGCCTACAACATAACCACAAAATTGAACAATTAGAGCAAAACTTTCAGTTCTTAATAATTGAACAATATTAAGAACTATACGGAACTTTAAAATGCGTACTATGAGGAATATAGGAACCAGTTGTTTAATAGGAACTTAAAGGCTAATTTTAAAAGAAAAATTTCGACAAAAATGAAGAAAAAATTAGTTCAAATAACTTTCGGCCAAAACTTTCTTGTTTGCAAATATGCTCTACATTTAGCAAAACAAATTAGCTGCAGGAAAACAAATTAGCTGGATTGTATAAATATTGCATTAGAAATTAAATTCTAACACAGGCGAAGCAGCACATCATTGTGAACACAAGCGAGAAAACGGCAAAAATAGTTCTAAAAAGTGAAATAAGAAAGAAGCTACAACTAAGCCTTGAAAAATAAAAGTTTTGCTAGTGCTGGAATAAAACCCCAATTTGTTCTATTGACTCTCACGTCCTCTTATCTGCATCACGGTCGCTTGCGAGTTGATCTAGAAAAACTGTGGATTCTCAATACATTGCGATCGCTAGCTGGCTTGAGTAAACATTGAAACTTCCTTCAAAATATCTCCAATCAGTTTTAGAAAAATTTCTAAAAAATATACTGCCGGCAAAGTAATTTGAATTTATCAGTTACCAGACACTAGTTTTGAGATATGTTATTTGATTGAAACTTTAGAACAAATCCGAAAATTCAACGAACGTTGACACGATAACAGCAAATTCTTCCTTAACCAGAAAATTTTTATTTCGAAAGTAAACGTCTTAACCCGACTCGAATCAGTCGCCCTTTCGCTACCAATCATTAACGTTCATCTAGGCGAAATGGATGACATATCCCCTTCCTCCCCGACGGTTGGTCTTGCACTTAACCCTCGGCTGGAGTAGGAACGGGGTTTAAAAAATCTTTAAAACAAAAAAAAAACGTTCATCTGCCTCAAATGTGCAGATTGAAGTGCTCGGCATGGTGCGCATTGTTACTAAGGATAAATGTGTGTGTGAATGTACTTATTTCCAGCAGATTGTATTTCGAATCATACTAATTCTCTAAGATCATGGAACATTTTTCATATCACGAATGTACTTATGTTTATCATCTTAAGATGCCTGTAATCTCAGTTCTTGAAAGTATTTCACTCCACTCTACCACCAGGTTTTGACTAGAATTTAAAATAACAAACAATATTGGTTGTTACCTTGAAAGAGCGAATGTGATGTACTCCTCTTCGCCCTTCGGTCCCTTCACAATCTGCTGTGGGGAGGGGAAGCCCGCCTGGGCCAGACAATGTGCCACTTCCGCAGCTCCCAACTCCGGCCTCGCCCGCATCACCGTCCTCTGTTTTCCAAGGTCAAATGTGAAACTGACGACTCCGTGTAGAGAACAAAGGGCCTCGTGGGCTTGCTGCTTGCTCTCTTTATCTAGACCTTCCACGTAGAAGACCATGTTGCGAGCTCGTTTAGCCTTCTTCACAAAGGGGGAGGAAGAGGCGGAGGATAGATCGACCCCACCTGCTCCGACTGAGAGGGAATTTGGCGAGGGGGAAGACTGCATTTTGGATGCCATTGCCGCTCTACTCATTCCCCTATTTAATGCAACATATGAGTCAAATCATCTTATCCTTGTTGCAAAATTATTTTTATTCGTTTACTCGGAATTAAAACGTAATAAAATAAATACCACAATTGTACGCGTAGCTCGAATTGACACCTTAAATCCATTTGACCCCTTAAGGGCTTTGTTGAGGTATTCAAAATCAGGAAAAGCCACCTGAAGTGATCGAAACTAACACTAATGACAAAGCATATGCCCGATTTTGCCAAATTAACGACTTTTGCTTTGCAGGAGTAGCCGATTGCTGTGCAAGTAGCACTGAATGTTCCAACCTTAGACCAAGTGAACAATCTCCACCCTAAATCAATTTAGGAGGGGGACTGTTCACTTGGTAAAAAGTAAAATTGATCATCCAATCAGATTTGAGCATAGCACACTTTCGCTGTTCAATAGTGGAGATTTCCTTCCTTTTAACGAAGGAAATGAACTGAAGTAAGCAATCGAAAGTCAAACCAGAAAAAACTACATTTGAGCCAAAAAGAAAAACAAAAAAAATCATCGCGATCTATATACGAGTCTGAACTACGTTCATCAATTCTTAAAAATTTGTACAAAGCTCAATTGAAGCGTCTGTTATATGATATACCACACGTCGCATTATGATGATTCCCCGTGAAAAAAAAACTGAAAACTAGAAGAAAAAAAACACCCTAATATGGTAAAAGACAAAGTTTGTCCTCATTTTCAGTGTTCGGAACAAACAGTTCAGAATATTAAATCAACCTACTAAATTCCATTATTTTAGTAACGTTTTTTTTTCACTTTTTGCAATCAGAGGGGAGGGATATAGTTAAAGTGTGATCCCCTGATGTTATTTTTAGGCTCTCATTTTGAAGATTCGACTGTTCCTGTGAATTAGAGACTCATGACATGTAGAATAAATTAGTATTTTTCGTGCAAGATAAATTAAAATCAGAATTACATATCAGTATCGTTTGAAGTGATCTACAGCTAAATTAAACACCTTGCTAACATGATAGGTTCTTTTGTTAAAAATTTGCTTACTTCGGCTAAGTACCACACCCAAGTAGTTATGATTTCTTTATTCTAGGAAAAGATTAACACTGAATGCTGCGTTTTTTAGTTAAACTCACCAAACTGTACTAAAACGCCAAATTACTGATAAATAAAAAAATAAGGCAACTGAAACAAAACAAAACTTCTTTATAATTAAGCAGTACTTTGGCCAGTTCTTTCTGCGCATAGGCAGGATACAATGATCGGACGGTCAGCAAGTGACAATTCGTAACAGGCGACGATTAGTCAAGCCATTAGCAAGTAGCTTGTTCCGCAGCACTTACATTATTGAGTGGGGGTGTAGCGATTAGCATGTGGGCCTATTAGCATGTGATAATTGCTTTAACTGCGAGTGCTTTCAGAAGAAAAACAAATTAGCCTAAATTTCCAAACAATTTCGAAACCCACTTGATTTGTTAGGGAGTTAAATTTTAACTTTCACCTATTTAAAAATTCGGCTGAGCGGACATTGCCCAAAATTTCAAATTTAAATAAACAAAACGTGAAATAGCGTATCTTGAAACTACTTTCTTTTCCATGGGCATGCTAATCGACACATATGCTAATAGGCGGTCCCCTTATTGAGTCACTATTTGCCGTTTAACCTTCTGTTACGAATTGCCACCTGACGGAATAAAATACAGTATGTCCGCTAACAAAACAAAGGTGCTAGGCCGGAGATCAAAGAATTGTTTTAAAAATCACCTTTCACATTTGCTAGCAACTGAACTGAGTAACAAGTATGCTGCTGCAATCTAATTTCAAATACCAATATCTAGCCAACTTTCTCATAATCAACTGATTGATTTTACAAACTTTGATGAAATTTTGTTCATGAAGATTAAATTGTCTACATTTCGTAATTGTCTACATGGAAGGGCCGCACATAACACTTCAACTATTACCTTCAAAAATAAGCGAACACTAACTTGTGTATGATTCCTGGCTGCATATTACGATTGTGCGTTGGAAGGCACCCTCCCATATCTAGCCGCGTGTGCAACTCAGCGGCCAATCTTCTGATCTCCGGATCATGTCTGCCTTTGGAACTACTACTAGCCAGAGACTGGAGCGCCGGAAGAAGTCCACACGGTGGCAGAGAGATGGTCCGCAAGGCCTGTCTGTCTGGAAGAGTGTCGCTGAGTTGGAGTAAAGTTAGGAGCGTTTCTTGGACAACCATGCTGTCATTGTGCTCCAAAAACAACACTAGACTGTCAATTGTGGCCTTGTCCTAGAACACATGAACAAGGATCAAAGATTATAACTAACACCATTCAGACACAAAAACGCTTCACTTCAGTTCGGTTGTTTTCCAACCTCGTTGGGATTAGAAGGTGATTGCTATTTTTGAACGCTATTATTTGGGATTCGAAGGTCTTTGCACTGCTCTTTTTGAGCAAAACCCAAAACCATTTGACCGTAAATTGTAAGTCTTCGCATTTTCATCGATCTAGAGAAAATTAAAAACTGCTTAACCTCCAATGATATTGGCCAAATTAGTACTCTGATATCATATTTTGTATTGTTTCTTCCAAAACTTTTATTTAACTTTCTTTTTACTCACAAAGAATCGAAAAAACTGATACCTGCCATATTACACTTACTTTCAGCACAGTTTGTCTGTGTTTTTCGCTCTCTACCAGCTGTTTTATGTCTCGTACTGCACTCACGCAACCCATGATGATCTCTCGAACAGATCGAAACCTCCGATGAGCTTAAAGCTTCACAATTTATTGCTCACAAGACAACTTATCTACGCTAAAGACAGCTAGACTGAAGAAGGCCTTGAATAAATTACGTTGTTGCGTTCGGTCAAGATACGAAAGTGTACGTTGCCATGATCAACGATTCCCACCAATATGCCGATGTCACTGACTATATTACTCAGTAATCGGTCAAACCGATTACTTGAGAAAATTGGTAGGGTGCAATCTCATCATCATCTGAAACAGCAACATATACACTTTTTTAAGATCATATGATTCTTTTTTAGAAATTTATTCATCCAATCACTTACGATGGTAGAGAGAATTTTGTCCAAAAGGGAAGATTTTAGTTCCCAATTTAGAGCATTTGAAATAAAAATTATTTAAACAATGTTTAAACAGTAATCAAACGCAAAAAAAAATAGCCAACAGAGGAGTAATCATTAGGGTTTAACCGTTTAAATACTAAAACAAGTTTCGATGAATAAATTTGATCAGCATCAATCAAATTCAGAGTTAGAACGTTATCAAAAAAGTAGTTATCTACTAGTTATTGCCATAAAACTGAAACAAACCGTTGAAGCTGCACTTCGCAAACTCATGCAAAAAACCCAAGTAGAAGCTTAAAAAAGACAGGAAAATAATAACACTAACGAGCTTTGAAAATAAATTTCCTCTACAAAAATCTAACCTCAGCTCTCGGAAATCAAAGTATTCAAGTAGCATGCCCTCCACAACTAAGACACTGATGCCTACGGAAACAGAACACTAGCCATAGATTTAACAAAACAAGCTATTAAACTGCCCATACTACGCAACAAACGTGTCACCAAAATAAGCACTTTAATTTGCGAATTGCCGGGGTTTTTAAAAAAAATGGAGTTCGTAAAGTAAAACAAGGCTCGCAAGCTTGCATGTGTAATCAAAAACCAGAAATATTTATAACAAGGATACCCTGTTGCGGTGCAAATAGCACAAAAAATTCCTACCACAATTTTAAAAAATTTAAGGTCTGTTTAGAGGACCTAAACAAAAGCCTTGCCGTTAGGTTTATTCAATTTCATAGAAAATTAGGCAAAATCGACAACATCATTCTTCAAAGAAAATGAATGGAAAACAAAAATAATTAAAAACATTCGAATGACTAAAAAAGCTCTGAAAAGAAAAAAAAAACAAAAGCCTATTATACTGAAGTAATAACAAAATAGTGATGCTGAAATAAAAGCTTACACTTCAAACAAAAATTTCAAGCCGGTTTCTCTCGGGAAAACTTGTCGGGCTTTAATATAATATATCACTCAATTGATTCCTATGACTATTTGTGGCACCTGATTTTGCGTGGAGAAAAAGTTCAACAAAAGCTAAAACACACCCGAAGACAAAATTCTGATATAAAAAGTTGAAACTGAGAAAAATTTTGAATACCATCGCAGCAAAAAATATAATTGAAACTGATAAATTGTTTCATCAAAACTCGGTTAACCCAGTTTTGTAAGTAATTGAACAATTAGTACTCAATATAATATTTTTAAAAAAGCAATAAAACGGCCACTGTTTTCGCTCTCAATAATATGCAAGATTCGACACAAAAAATTTGTAAAACAAAAAAAAACAATCACAACCTCGATAAAATTCATTACTCTATACGTATGCCATTGTAACAAGTGCCGTACAACCAAACAAAAATAGGCAGCCATGCCGATACAAACAACGCAGAAAACCATTTCGCCTAAAGAAAACAGCACAGAAAATTTTATTGTTTATCTTTTTTGCTGCTCAAATCCTTCATAACCCATATACTTTCATCACGCATAAACAGGTCTCTGACGTTTCAAGCAAACCCGAGCCAAGCAGTACCTAACAATACAAATCATAACAGGAAAATGCTGCATCCGACTATAAAACTAACTGTCTCACGGTCAATCAAAGGCTTAAATCAGTTCCACACGCAACGAACGCCTGCAATTACATTAGAAAAAAATCGTCAAACTGATTATGTATATCTACAAAAAACCAAGATATTTAATTAAACTTTCTAAACGGAAGCTAGTTTGCGCTTTATTGAAGTTAAAAATAGCAGCTTATTTTTACAAAAAAAAACATAGAAAAAAGGTGTATTATTCAAAAAAATTTTCTTAAATAATTTTTTTGCTCCAAAAACTTAATTCTCATTTTTGCAACTGACAAACCAAAAAAAGTTACATTCATTGCGGTCATTCGATGATAACAAAAACACAAGACTGCTCGTATCAGGGCGAAGCCCTGAATGTTCCGACTGCTTTTGAAGGTTTATGGAGCAGCAGTAATAACATACAAACATTATATGAAAAAAAAATGAATTTTTTTTTTCTAAAATTTGAAATTTTTTATGAAAATCATCCCCCCACACGCCATATAAAGTACAAAAAGATCGTTTTCGTTCCTTGTAACACGTCATTTATGGCAAATAAGCTTCGATCAACCAATTTGGAACGATTTATAAGACGGATTAAATCTCCGCTTACGCGTTAATAGCGCGAATTATATCGCGCGTTAATTGTCCCAAATTGGTCAAAATGGCAATCTTTAAACCCTCATAACTTTACGAAAAACGATCACAGGTGAAATATCTTTTCAAATTTAAGCTTAGGTCAACAATACCTTTTGAATGATATTAAAAAATTCTGTGAAAAATGGCTAGTTAAAAAGTCGAAATTTGTCTGAAGAAAAAAAAACCCACCCCGAGCACAAATATTCCGTTACTTTCGTATCGAAAGTCAGAACAATAAGTAACATCAAATTCGTGGGTATGCTGCTGAAATATATAAGGCCTGGTAAATTTATGACAACCACTCAAATTTTCATTTTTAACTGTGTTCCAACAACTCTAGAAAAACTGGAAAGGAACTATGGCGTAGCATGATTACGTTCCAGTCGATATAAGGTTCCTCAAAGACAGCACAACACGTACGAGTGTTTCGGTCATAAATCGGATTCTTTAACAAAATTGTCAAGTCGCACTGAATTTTTCCGTTTTGCTGGGTGTACTGACACTCAATGACTGAAATTCCAAACTATCTGCGAGGTTATTGCAGCTCTATTATTTTTCAAGCTTATAAATTGATTATCATCTGTAGCAAACTAACACAATCAAAAATGGTTTATTCAGATTTGCTTCTAACTTTTTTAAGTCTTCACAAAAACAATACAAATCGTATATCTGAAATTTCCGACTGCCCCCTGAAGTCTAAAATTTCAAAATTAAAAATATACCCCGCAGGCTATGTAAACTATGAAGTTGTAGAATTCGCTTCAAGCAACATCGTAAAAATTCTATATAGCTTGCTTCGAATCATTTTTTTTTACCAGATTAAACCACCTTTCACGCTTTACTAGAACAAAAATCGCGCGCTACTGGTCCCAATTTATCGAATGTTGAAATTTTCAAACCAACATAAAATTTAAAATATCACAAGAAAAACCATTTTTAAAATTGAGCTCAGATCAAAACCTTGAGATGGTATAAGAACTACTTTCAAAATGTTTAGCTGCAAAGCTGAAATTTGTCTGAAGAAAAACAAACACAGAGCACAAGTATTCCATCCATTCTTCGAAAGTCGGAACAATAATCGCGATTAGAACACGTTGTACTACTTGCTCGAAAAACGAAAGACAAAAAATCGAAAACTTGAAACCAGTTTTTATCGACACCAGAACTTTTTTTTTCGGAATATTTTAAAATAGTTCAAAACATTACTCAAAAGGAGGTTTTAGTATGATTTATCACTCAACTCAGTCCGATAATTTTTTCTAACTGATTTTGCGTGGAAAACAAGAAAATCAAAAACCAAAACAAACCCGAATTTCCTCCCCATTTTCAATGGTTAGATCAACAAGGATAATCGGCAGCTGCGCAAGCAGTACGTGTTCTGATCGCGATTATTGTTCCGACTTTCAAAGAAATAATCATCGGACTGAGTTGAGTGATACATCATACTAGAACCTTTTGAGTATTGATTTGAACTATTTTAAAATATTCCGAAAAAAGTTTCTAGTGTCGAGAAACTGGTTTGAAATTTTTGATTTTTTGTCTTTCTATTTTCGAGCGATCGAACAAGCAGGTTTATTTTTTTCAACCCAAAGCATTTACCATAAATAATCATCGGAATAGGTGGAGAAATATATCCTATTAAAACCCTTTCAGCACGCACTGATTCGAGCGACATCAGAAATTTTTCAAAAGTAATTTTTTCAAGAAAAAACCGGTGTGAAATTTTGAATTTGTCTAATTTCGAGCAATAAAAGCTAGCCAGCAGGCTTGTTTTTGAAAGATAGGCCATGAAACTTTAGTTTAATTCCAGTAACTTTAGTTTTAACGCCATCTTTGAATAAAAAATTTTCAAAATTTCGGCAAAAAAAAACTAAAAGCACCAAAATTTTAGAATTTTTTTTGTCTAAAACCTTTACTCAATTAGCTTATTTTACGTACTGTGCCTTAATTTTTGCCAGAAGCTCAAAACTGATTGGTCATTTTTACTTTCGGGAAAAGAATATAATATGACTAAACAAATCAGACTTATAAAGCTATTCCAATTTCTGAGCTTTTAAGATACGAAGCCTGATTTGTTTAGTGATCTTATATTCCCGAAAAGAAAAATAAGCAATCAGCTTTGAGCTTCAATTAATCTATTGTTTCGGGTAAGTTAAGGTTTGGGTAAGTTAAGATTCCGGTAAGTTGAGAAAAATCTTACCTGAGAACAGTCCTGAAAACTAAACCAAAAAAACGTGTCACGTGTGACCGCTACTAACATTAGGTACAAAAATCACTTTTTATTTCAAAATTCGCTGTCTTTGGAGATTAAACTTTACTGTTGGTTTGTACCTTGGGCTTTTGCCAACATAATTATACAAAAAACTATCTTTCATTTTATTTTTAAGCATATGATACAATTTAGATCAAACTCAACAGTCAATAATCAATACACATATACAATTACAGGAACCACATGGATCTCGTCCACAGTGTAATCAGAGGCGCGTTATTAGCTGAAATTTTAGCACCGTGAATGGCAATTTGGATAAATTTGGTGGTTTATTCGGAGAGATTAAAACATTCAAATAACATCTTGAAGACGGGTCTATGTAGATGATAAAGGTTTTTGTTTTACAAAACCAGTAATCACATTTTAAAAACTGAATCGCATTCTGAATCACATGGAATAATAGTTACAGACAAGCCAAATCAAAGAATATTTGCATTTATTAGAAGCTCAATTTTATCTTTGTCCGGATGTAAACTCACTTTACATATTCATTGACAAAAAAAAGCTTTTGCATTTTAATGCTAATAGCAAAAATTTCAAAAAGGACTAAAAGCCAATGTTGACAAGCTTTTTAAATGCATCGAATGTCGAATTTGATCGAGCCAGTTTTTCTATCTCTTTACAACCAAAAATTTTAAACACACCCAAATTTCTTTTCTTTTGTTTCAATATCATCACCCGAGAGCCGAAAAACCGAACAAAAAACAAACCAAAAATTGGCCATTAACAATGTAGTTTCTATCATTTACGTAATAATTATCCATAAATTTTATAACTTCCTGTCATTTTCGGCTAGTGGGTTTTTATGTTATCTGGTTTACAATTCAGCTGGCGTACATATACTACCTATCTGAATTGTGTCCGGACATTTGTGTCTCAGACAAAATTGCCCAAAATATTCTCCTATCCAAAAGATATGTGACCCAGACTCTTATCCATGATGGGAATGAAGTGACCAATTCTCTTTGCTGATGTCAGAATAGAACAGAGTCTATCAATCTCCAGGCGTATGGCTTCGGCCTCAGAAGGTATCCCTCCGAGGGATGTGTATTCCAATACAGACTGGAGTATAACATATTGTTCTCTCGAATCAGTCGCTCGTTGGATACAACCAATTCACTTGGCATAATATCAGCACCATTTGAAGCATCCGAATCGGCATTTGAATTTGCCTGGGTACAGTGGTGATAAATTTTATTTCTTCATTTTAATAATTCCAAAATTACAACACGAACTCACATTTTGCTCCAAAATTAATTGAGTAAGTATGTCTCAGAAAACTTCATAACCAGTTAAGAGGGACTTAAAAAGATTTAGGAGGAGGAGGAGAGGATTCGGCCCAGTCACTGAGAGATTCGGTGCTATTTCAACTTTGAATTCATTCTTAAGGTACATAAAAGCCCTTTGATGCCAAAACCTTCCAAAAAATTCCAAATACGACCATAATGGTGTTTCGTGAAAGCTTGGAAAAATAAATGGATTATTCTACAAAAAATGTTGAAAAACCAGTTATTCTTATTTTCAATATCTGCCTGCTTTATTGATTAAATCTTAGATCTCTTTGCGAAAACCCTTGATGGTTTGTTTGGTGGCTGTCATAAAAATTTTAAACGGAAATCATCACCGACCGCCTTGATGTAGCCGAGTTTGGCTAGCATGCTTGAGTAGTGTTCGTACTTGAGAAAATTAGAGTTGACGGAGAATGTGTCGTTCCTGATGAGACTCCCCCACCGTCTATATGAGAACATGTTGATTGGTCTCATCAATTTGTCAACTTCTTCCAAATCCCTGACAAACGACAGAAAAGATAGTCGCTAAACCAAAAACAAAATTTCTGCCCAAAATTTTCCTAGTAAAAACGCTCTTCATCATTGAAAACTTCGTCACAACTCTAAATTGCTAACGCTTGGTAACCCGTTTGAGCAAAAAAACCTAGCTGACAAAAATCGAACAACTTTTTCTCGGCAGAAATATTTATCAATAATAGTCGGAGCATCCGAATTACGATTGAAATGGCTTCAACACGATACCACACTCGACCAAATGCTTTGAAAAAAAAAACAGCGTCATGTCATATCTCTTCCCTACTTGCTTCGCTTTCGATGTTGATAATTTTTTCAGCGCAATACTAACCAGTAAAATCATGCTGGTCACTATTTTCTGAAAAAATACAATTAGCACAGAATGTTCCGACCGTAGTCTTAAAAAATATAAGTTTTTTCTGCGTGGCGTGATAAAAAGATCTTAACGAAAAAAGAATTCAGGCACAATCGACAATCTTAGTAAAACAGGCCATTTGGAAAAAACACATTTTGTAGAAAAATGACTAATAAAACAAAAAACGTTGAAAAAATCCAAAAATTGTCGTTTTTGAATTTTGAAGAATTTTATTGCCGAATTGGCCCTAAAAAACTAACTTTAATCGAGTATAAATACATTTTCACGGCTCAATATAGGCCTAAATAGGCCATTGTAAGACTGTACGCTCACCTAACTGGCTCGAACTGGATTTTCTCGACACAGAAAAATTTTTCAAAATTTTTTATGTTCGACTCACGACCGGAAGGGCTTTAAATTGATATACCACACAACCCAGTCTGATGATTATTTCTGGTACCTGATTTTGGTACTCGAATAAAAGGTCATCATTTTTCAAATGGTCAGAACAATAACCTTCATAGCATAATTTAAAATCAACTCAAAATAAAAAAAATAACAATCAGAATGTGAATTCATTTCAGCAACATCAAGGGTAAATTTATATTTTTTGAAAGTTTTTTTGATGAAAATGTTTGTATTTGGCTTATTGGCCTTTGAGCCAAAAAAACGGGTGTGATCAACAGTGCCGAAACTGCTCTTCAGTCCTTCAAAAAAAATCCCTCGAGCGCATTTATCGGGTTGTTTTTTCTATCTCTCACAAAGTTACATGAGAAAAATCAAAGAACTGTGTCTCAAAGTGAAGTAAAAAATAAATCACGATTTAGCAATGGCCTTAATAATGAAAAAAAGTAAAGACTTTTGAAGAAAAAAGACCGGCGAGTCCTATGATATGATTGCTCAGGAAATCAGAATGTATGACAAACTGTTTAGAAACCAAAAAAAACTGAAAAAAGTGACGAATTGCGTCTATACTTCGGCTCTATCTATATAAAAGATTGTTGCCCAACCTTGAAGTTTTATTCCCAACCTCCCTTTGGAACCAGCGGCCATAAATTCACCAAGAAAAAGTACCGCTGATTAAATGAAAAATTCCGAAACATTATGTTCGTTGACGAAACCAAAACTGATCTGCATTTTTTCAGAGTTAAATCTAGCTTGTGTTAAACCAGTGTAAACCGTCTTATTTTTGTTTATTTTATTTGTATTTTAAAATACAAACTTAAATCGTTCTTAACTTTTGTTCAGCTTTTTTTGAAAAAACGTTTCCTTGCAGACTCCCGGAAGACGTACTTAACGCAAGAACTTGACTCGTGCACTAGAAATTCAATCCCGGGAACATCGCCCTTTTTTCGGGATGCTAGGTTGGGACATGGGGCTTTTTGAATGTGCCAACACATCAAAAAAACTGAACAAAGCGATCGTGTTAAGTTAAAGCTCGAGAATGATTCTAAAATTGAACGATTTTTAGTTTTTTCGCATTAGTGGGACCTTTTTTAAATTTCTGTACCGGTGGAAAATGTCTGAAAAATTACGCCATTTTTAGTCAAAGAAGGTTTAATTAATTGCGGTCCTTTGAAGTTCGTTGAAAGATTGCTCATTTTTGGTTCGAATCATGTTAAGAATCCGAAATATTGGCAAGGTCATTTCTAATCATAACTAACACAAATTAAGTAGCGCGAAATGGTTACCTCTAAAGGTTCAAAATTTTCTTGCTTTTTCTTTGATGCTTACAGAAATCCCCTTTGAAGGAAGTTCTCTTTTCATTTTGTATTAAAGCGGGGTTAAGTTACAGAAGTAATTTTAAAATGAAGTGGTTTTAACTTGATAAGGCAACAAAGGGTAGGGAGAGAAATTGTATGGAGTTAGGTTGTTTAGAGTTTAAAAAAGGTGGGAACCCCGTTTTCGTCTTATCAACTTCGATCGATTGAACTAATTTACAGCAATTTTTGGCACTGTTGCACAACTTGATATTCGGCACAGTTGCACTTCGGCACTATTGTACTGGCCCAAAACTATATATTTTTGTACAAAAACTTTCAGAAAATATAAAACTAACCCCTCAAAAGACAATGATGCATCCAGCATCATTCAACAACGGAAGTCATGAAGCCTCTACTAGAAAATATACTTCCAAAAAATTATAGACCAAATAATGACTTTTATAGAGCTGTCTATAAAAATACACCAAGGGCCAGCCTGTTTGAAAGAAGCATTCAACTTCGTACCAGAAAAATAATCATTATGTTCATGCAGACCATTGAAAACTCACGGATAAAGCTTCAGTGATTTCCCTATAATTTCATGATGATGAAGCCAAGTCGTCTCCCAAGACAGACCAATAAAAGAAGCCACCTCTTTCAACACTTTCTCTGGGTCAGAAACCAGCTCCTCGTAAAACACTTTAAGACAACCTGAAACTGGTGCAGATTTTGAAATATTATCGCACAGCTTCAATTGGTTCTCAACGTCTATATTCCAAGTACGAAATACAGACGAGAAATTATGTCTGCGCACTTGTTCATCTTCGCCTGATCCGAACGCGCTGCGAAGAGCAACTGCTCGTCCGTCGCGAATAACCAACAGCAATTTCACCTGAAACGCACATACAGAAATAAGGCGCATTTAGAAGTATAAGTATTTTGATGCAAAGGAAGTTGTTTAAGGCCTAAAGAAATAACTTTTTTGTCGATTTTTTGCTGTAGGTATGCAAAAGCCTGACAAACATCTTGAAAGTATAAATTCATCGACAAAAGAATTACGATTTTCCAAAGCTAGTAATCTTTCAGAAGCAAGACAATTTTTTCATCCAGAAAAACCCTCCCAAACCCCGCCTAGAAATTATTATGACCGAAATATTTAGACCATCTCTCGAAATAATGCTTTCCAGCTCGAATCTAAACTGAAAATACTATAACTTGATATCAAAAAAATAAAATCTACGAACTTGCTTCAATATATCTTGAAACTTCTCAAAAAATCACCCTACATCACATTTTCTTTACATTTAGTGAAACGGTAGGTACAACAAATGATTTTCAAACTTCCATTGCAGTATCATTGAAAAAAAAAATTGACCAAAAAAATCTGCACAGACAAAACGGAGCTTCACATCACGTGCGAAACAACACAAATTCAGCATTGCAAGCTAACAGACAGAAAATCAGACGCAAACCAGCAACAAGAATTTTTTTCTAAAAAATTCAAAAACTACATCAACAAAAACGTTTCGAATGATATTTAATTACAGGAAACCATGCCAATAGACAAGTAACTTAGCAAAAACAGTTGGTAATTATACAAATTACAGATTGACTATCAATTATAGTGAACACTGCTTACATAAAAAAAAATGCTTACGGGAAAATCGAAGAAAACCAAAGTCCGATCGGGACTTGAACTCGAGACCTTGTTACGAAGGCGCGTGCTTTACCTCTAGACTTAGCGAGAAGGGGCTTGATATATGCAGAGGTTCTACAAATTTCTTGCAGATTTAAGAAAAGTCGTGCCAGATGGAAAAGTCTTAGTGCCTTTGCCTCGCATAAAAAAGCTTATCTTCCTAGCTATATGCTCCACTATAGTACCTTAAAAGGAATTGACTCCCTATAAAGAACAGTTAAGCAGATACTCATTTTATACCTTGTAGTCAACAAGATCAAAAAAAGCTGTCAGAAAAAAACTCAAAATCAATCATGGTAAATTTACAAAGTAGTGAAGTTTCAGTTATAGGAAAACTGTTTAAATTGGAAAAAAACCCATTCTTTAAAAAGTAAACCAATAAAAACCCTACCAGATAAAAATTGCGTTTAAAAAAACGGAAAATGAACCGACAGAAACTAGGACGAAAACCAGACACCTGAAAAAAACTGAGAAATGTTTTTGAAAAGATAATTACAACCTGAAACGAGCTTGAACTAATTACTAGCAAGTGATAATACTTTTAATTGAATTTTCAAGAAATTGAGCATGTCAGATGAAAAGTCCTCTAGAAGTGAAGATCTTGTGGACAAAAGTGTTTACGTGAAAAAAAAAGTCTAGTAACCGATTGCAATACCCTTGCATATTGCAAAGGTAAATATCTACACGTAAATATATTATATTTTAACGGTTAAGCATTTGCAATTTTTTTTCTTAATAAAGATTCCGCCTTTGCAATGGGTGGATGGGATAAAGAAAAGAGATGATCTGGTTAATTATCCCCCCCCTATTTCGAAATTCAGAAATTAAACTTTGACTGCCACATTTTTAATAGCTGAAAACAGTTTTCAGAAAATGTAATTAATTAAAATTTTTTATGTAGGTATTATATAAATAGTGCGTAATAGAAATACGAACGCGCGAATATGAAAACCCAAATATATTTTGACATTTTTGAAAAGCATGCTTTATAAAGAAATGGTTGTCAAAAATAATACATGCATAGGGGGGATAGTTAACAAGGTCCAAAAGGGGGAAAATAGTTAACAAGATCCAAAGAGGTGCTAGGTAAATTAGACGACAGGACATTATGACGACGGTGCTAGTTTACTTGTTTGGTCCCGTGACAAAACTAGTTTAGATGATTGGTCCCGCCTATTTTCTAAAACGAAGAGCAAGCACGGGTTTTCAGCCTACGCCTTGGGATTGGCAAGCGGATTCTTAAATATCTACACGTAAATATATTATATTTTAACGGTTAAGCATTTGCAATTTTTTTTCTTAATAAAGATTCCGCCTTTGCAATGGGTGGATGGGATACAGAAAAGAGATGATCTGGTTAATTATCCCCCCCTATTTCGAATTTCAGAAATTAAGCTTTGACTGCCACATTTTTAATAGCTGAAAACAGTTTTCAGAAAATGTAATTAATTAAAATTTTTTATGTAGGTATTATATAAATAGTGCGTAATAGAAATACGAACGCGCGAATATGAAAACCCAAATATATTTTGACATTTTTGAAAAGCATGCTTTATAAAGAAATGGTTGTCAAAAATAATACATGCATAGGGGGGATAGTTAACAAGGTCCAAAAGGGGGAAAATAGTTAACAAGATCCAAAGAGGTGCTAGGTAAATTAGACGACAGGACATTATGACGATGGTGCTAGTTTACTTGTTTGGTCCCGTGACAAAACTAGTTTAGATGATTGGTCACGCCTATTTTCTAAAACGAAGAGCAAGCACGGGTTTTCAGCCTACGCCTTGGGATTGGCAAGCGGATTCGTAAATATCTACACGTAAATATATTATATTTTAACGGTTAAGCATTTGCAATTTTTTTTTTCTTAATAAAGATTCCGCCTTTGCAATGGGTGGATGGGATACAGAAAAGAGATGATCTGGTTAATTATCCCCCCCCCCCCCCCCCTATTTCGAATTTCAGAAATTAAACTTTGACTGCCACATTTTTAATAGCTGAAAACAGTTTTCAGAAAATGTAATTAATTAAAATTTTTTATGTAGGTATTATATAAATAGTGCGTAATAGAAATACGAACGCGCGAATATGAAAACCCAAATATATTTTGACATTTTTGAAAAGCATGCTTTATAAAGAAATGGTTGTCAAAAATAATACATGCATAGGGGGGATAGTTAACAAGGTCCAAAAGGGGGAAAATAGTTAACAAGATCCAAAGAGGTGCTAGGTAAATTAGACGACAGGACATTATGACGACGGTGCTAGTTTACTTGTTTGGTCCCGTGACAAAACTAGTTTAGATGATTGGTCCCGCCTATTTTCTAAAACGAAGAGCAAGCACGGGTTTTCAGCCTACGCCTTGGGATTGGCAAGCGGATTCGTACCCGCTAGACTAACAAGACCCGTTTCGACAGCAATATAGAAAAAAAGCTTACTGTGAGAATTAGCCACATAACGTACCTCGGTTTTTATTAGGGACCACAGCATTTTTGGGGGACCAATTAATTAAACTAGAACCATGACAACATGACTTAAAGACGACAGTGAATTCCCATAGCTCCCAATATTCAAAGCTCCCAACGCGACTGCTTTTTATTTTGGGACCTATGATACTGATTTTTCATTTTAACCCCTATGAATACGCAACAAGACGACAAATGAGCGCCAATAAAATTATAATGAACTGTTCGAATTTAAACGGTTTTATATTTCTGAGAAAAAGAATCGGAGAATTGCGAGTAGCGTCGTCTTAAAATCCCATCAAAAACGGCTGTTGTCTTAATAGCAGTCGTCTTAATTACCGGACACGAGTAAAAGAAACACAACATACGTTAAAAGATATTAGCTTGTCAGGAGTAGCTAGATTGAAGTGTGACAATGAAGAAACGAGATCGTAGTCTGTCCAGCATTTGATGCCACTCTGCAACAGCATCGTCCTTCTCAGAGCCCCGAAGGCAGACTGGATCACATCTCGGGTGTATCCGCCCATTTCCAGCCTTTTTGATTCTACTGGGCGTGCGGCGGCAAATTCATGCTTCCCCAGTAGCTACATAAAACACGGACAGCCGGTTACTGTGCAAGTAGCACAAAATGTTCCGACCGAAGTCTTAAAAAATTACAACAAAAAAGTTCTTTTAAGTTGGCGTCGTTTTTTTTGGTGCGATTAAAGGAGCTGAACGAAAAACTTCGAGATTAGGCATATATGACGGTCATAGTAGAATAAAACAATTGAAAAATAATTTCAGTAGAAAAATGACTAGAAAAACGAAAAAGCAAAAAAAAATTCATTTAAGTTTTTGATTCCAAAAAGGCGCTAAAATACCCAAAAAACTAACGGTAATCGAGTAAAACTAAGTCTTAACGTTATAAATTGAGCGATTGCAAGCTTTTGAGCCATTAAAACAAGCGATTGTAAGCGTTGCTTTATTCGCTTGAATTAAGATGAAAAACCAAAAAAATTTCAACTGATTTTTCTCGACACTAGGAAACTTTTTTTGGAATTTTTAATGTCGTTCGAATCACGACTGCAAAGGCTTTAATATGATATATCACTCTACTCTCTCCGATGATTAATTATGGAAGCTGATTCTGTGTGTACAACAAAAAAGAGAAAAAAAAACTAAAACACCCGATTACAAAGTTCCTCCCTATTTTTCAAATGCTCGGAACAAGCATATCCGGTTGCTGTCCATTCAGAACAGATTGTTTCAATTACGCTGTATTAAGAAAATAAAGTAAAGATTGTCTTTTTTACACAGAGGCGAAGCTGTGCTTCGCAAACACTAGCCAGAACAAGTCAATAAAGCAGCTTTATAAGGTGAAATAGGAAAAACAGAAACAAGCATCGATTCTTTAAATTTTGCTAGATATTGGCTTCGAACCTGAGAATTAGAGTTTCACGCCCTGCCACGAATGCTTTACAATAAACAACCACTCACACACTTATTATATTGAAAATTATTACTTGCAAAATTGAGTCTATTTGTATTCGGTGCCACTTTTGATGCATCGCATCGGCAATTTATTAGCATATGAAGGTAACAAACTGACGGCATCCACACTAACTTTGCATGCAACAAATCGCAAAGCATAAAGCCACATTATGTATAAATTATGGATTTCAAAAAATTGAGAGATATTTTGAGTTAGAAAAATTCTGAAATCGAGTATTGTTGTTGTTTTAAACAAATAGCTTTTTCGGTTAATTTGATTAACTTAAAATGCATCAACTGTGCCAACTTTTTACTATTAGAATAACAAAACACATGCTATGAAAAAGCCGTCAAGGTGCCCCAAAAGTGCCAACATATTTGCGACATTGGTTAGGAAAAAAAGAATAGTCGTAGTATAATACTAAGCTCACTAAAGTTAGCTAGTGTAAGCATAGACAAACAATAGGATTTAATTTAAACCAATAGGTCGGAATAACGACCAACAGGGCTTAAATTTGAGACCACCATTGACTCCCTACGAGCTTACCTTGAGGTGTCAAAACTGACTAGAAAAAATATAAAAACTGACCCTACACCATGGTTGCTTCCCCTTCTTCGAGAAAACTCAGAACAAAAAAATACTGCTTGTATCGCCAAGTACCCTCAATGCTTTGACTGGTACAATGAAAATTTCATGTGCTGCCTAAAAAGTTGCACTGGTATAGTCTTGAAACGTAAGCCAACCGAAAGTTTGAAAAACTGCCAGTAAGCTCAAAGCAACAGAAAAAAAAAAGGTTTTTAATGAGCCTTTCAAGATTTGATTTTATCCAAGAACAATAATTACCCTTGCGATAAGCAAAGGTATTGCAACCGCTTCCAGACTTTTTTCCCGTAAACAACTTTGTTCACAGGACTCTCCTCCTGGATCCGGGACTCACTCAAATACTTACTTTATTATAAATTTCAATCAACCACCTGGTGCATGTTGCGCAGAGATAACACACATGGCTGAGACGGCAAAGGCTTTCGATTCGAATCTGGCCGGGACCTGTTTTTTTTCCAAACTTTTTTGTGCTTTAACGGACTATCGTCCGTCAGCTTATTTTTGTCAGCTTAATTCCAGTTTCCTAGCGCGCTTTTTTGTAGGTTCAGCTTTCTTCTAAGTTGCTTTAACACCCACGCTAGACGACAAAGCCCAAAAGTTGGACTCCAGACAGAATCTGTTTTTGCCAGCTGAAAATTTTTGGCTATTTAAGATTTTTGTCTGTTGGCTTATTTTTGCTGGCTTCGTTCCTACAGAACGACTTCTTTGAAAGTTCGACTTATTTCTAGCTTTTAGAAAGCTCCATGTAAAATTTCTAATGGTGCAGGAAATTAAAATCGCGATAGTTTTTCTTTGCAATTTTTATATCTTTTAAGACAAAACATTACCCGAAACAGTTTGGCCTATGTGTATCAACTTGAACCTCTTTTATTTTTAAGAATCTTTTATAATACACATTTCTATCATTAAAAACCAGCCCAACCTACGAAACCGAGGTCCATAAGCTTTTTATTATACCACTGGGAATTATACCGCTGGTTTAAAATCCATTGATGAAATTAGAACCCAATGTTGAAATTAAAGCGCTTTTCACGCCATTTGCGCTGAACTTTGGAGAGTTCAAATTAATTAAACGGCGGCTAATAAGAAATCAAACCGCCTAAATACAAGATCGGCTTTTTGAAAAAACGGACCCAATATCAAAAAAACTACACTTCACTCATCAGTACTTAATAATTGACTATCACTCACTTAAAAACTACTATAAATGTAATCAAAGGTTTCACTATGTTGTGCATGGACAGTCAGTTCCTATTTCAGTCCTTTTTCAATTTATACACGTCATGGTGTGGATCTGTCTAAGAAGCTTGACTTTACCATGTGCATGAACTGCAGATTGGGACAGTTGAGCTGTGAGTGTGAGTCCAAGAGAACTCTCATCAAATGAACACCGCTGCCCTTGAATCCAGTCAGCATAACTACAGTCTACACGAACATTACATCCGACCAGTGAAGCGAGAGTTTTTTCTACGACTGTTTCACAAAAATCAACAGGCAAAAAAATCAATAAAACTGAAAACAACTTTTGAAAAATAATTTCAGTCCCACTTTTTTCGAGCTATACTGAATGCCACTTGTTGAGAATTTACCATTTTCACTATATTTTTAAAAGGTACTGATGCTAAATGCGTGATTTTACAATGTAAAGTATGTTCAAGTAAAAGCTGTTCAGAAGTGTCAATTAATTCCCCATGAAAAGTTTCGTTATTGACAAGATCAATTTTCAAAATTAAAATTAAGTAGTGGGGAAAGTTTTGTTATACCTCATGCTATATTTTTTTCTAAACAAATCAGAAACTCGGCAGAGATATTTGCGAATTAGGACATGAAAACACGCGTCGCCTTCATAATTCGATAATCTTTTTTACTCATGCTTCTCTAGAAAAACGAAAATTTCACTGTCTTGGTATACTCATACTGATCCCCGAAAAAATCTCGATTCCAGCTTTCCTGTATTCAAATAGACTACTGTGCAGTTCAACTCGCATCACTGGTAGTTTGTCAGTAGATTTCGAAATGTTGTAACTTCTACGGAAGAAGTGAAACCAGCCCGAGTTTTGTTCAGACGCTGGCGCATTTCTACAGTTGTTATCAACGAACAAGTAATGCAGAAGTGTTAGTTGCAGTACCACCACTAAACACACGGGCGGCACACTCGTCCAATCCAGCTTCAGAAATCTATTTCCATGATGAGCATTGTAACTTTTTGAACAAAAATTTTAACGACACCTGACTTGAATTTTATTCAACTTTGTTGATAACCAGGGGCGGATCTACAAATCTTTCTGGGGAGGGGGAGGGTGAGATTTGAGAACTTGGTCCCAACTTGTTTTTAGATTGACCAATATTCATTCCAGGACGACCAAAATAACAAATCATACTCGCAGCCCCGAAATTGGTAAATATTGGCACCAAACCGCCTTTAGAAAAACTTCAGGGTCAAACACCTGAGGGGGAGGGGGAGCGGCATTCAACCCTTGTAAATACACACTGTTGATCATAACATAAATTATATCAAAAACCTATCAAAATTAAGACAAAACAAAGGCAATTTTTCTTTACTAATTTGGCAATATTTATAACGAAAATTACTAGCAAGCGATAATTTGCTACTTTTGAACATAAATTGGCAATATTTATTTATTTATGAAAATTACTAGCAAGCGATAATTTGCTACTAATGAGCAACTTCATCATATGTGGTTGACAATGTCAAATCAAACTAATTCAAAATCGAAATTGTTAAATGCTCATCACTAGCCTAATCGGTCCACCTTTTCTAGACCCAAACATCTGCGATCGACTCGTCTCCCATTTTCCTAACGACTCCATAGACGATCCCAATGTATCTATAGCACTCAATACGACACAAACGTCAATGTCCAAATGTCCACCACAAAAATTGTGAGGATAATCACCTCCCGGAAACGCTTTTATCGGAGGTCAAAGCCCGACTAGCCAAAAAAGTACGCATAAGTCGCACATTGCGTTTAAACAAAGCAACCTGAAACATGAATTTCATTTCAATTGAGCTTTCATTATTTTTCAGCTGTCACAGACTTAGCAGTTCATTTAAACTATTTTTGGCAAAACTTTCACTTGTTGCACTATGGAAATTTTGAACGGAATGCGAAAGCTGACACTAAAAACAACGCATTAGTGCTAGGAGTTAAATTTAATTTCCTACTTCTTAAAGATAAAAATAATAAAAGCGAAATTATGCTACGTTTCCATCTTGTTCTTATAAAAAATGAGACTAATTAATCATTAATTTATAATTTCTACAAACGCAGATTCAAAACAAATTAACTTAACATGGCAAGCAACTTCAACATTTTAAGCCTAGCTTTCAACTGAAAAAAAAACATCATATCAATATATCAATCGTATACGTCTACTGGAATGTTTGCCACCCCCTCAAACTTGACACCCTAATTATAGCTCTTAGGCTATTACTAAATTGTACCATAAAATATAATGGACCTTTTTGGTATCGAAATCGGTAGCTGGGCTGGCGATTGAAAACTGTGCTGCAAATATATCCAACAGAGGGGGGATTATTACTGAAAAAAAAAAACGATTACACCTTCCGACCTCATGCGTATGAAAATTTTTCAGTTGGATTTCCGAATAAACACAACACAACAGATTGATCCGTAATAAAAATTGATCCGTATCAAATATAAAATGAGCACTTGGAATGAGATCTGGCGACAAAATAAATTAAATGGAAAAGATAGTACATCAAAACACAACACTCATCTATCAACGTCTTAAACATTCTCAAGCAGAAACAGAACAGAAGAATACTGGCATGTTTCAATACATTTTGCTCCCAGAGTTCTGGTTGGAAACTATCCTACTTATTGTAAAAGCAGGAACCCAAACTCACAAATAAGCATTAACATGGGTTGGGTGATAAATCATTTATAATCCGTCTTAGTCGTGCGTCGAGATCGATGTTTAAAAAATGTCATAAAAATTCACCGAGAACGCGCGTTTCTCCAGAAAAGCCTATGAAAATTCGTCATTTTTTGCAAAATTACAGCGAATAAAGAAAACAAGTCAATTTTCAATTCCCAAAAAGTTCAATGCGAGTTTCAGTTATTACGATAAGATGCAAATATCTTGTTAGTCTTGTCTTTTTTTGTTGGAAATAAATTCTGATTTATCTCGGTCCTTCTGAGGTCCGTTCGATACTGATTTATCCAGAATTACTATTCTTATTTTTTTTGTTGGAAATAAATTCTGATTTATCTCGGTCCTTCTGAGGTCCGTTCGATACTGATTTAACCAGAATTACAATTCTTGTTTTTTTTATTGGAAATAAATTCTGATTTATCTCGGTCCTTCTGAGGTCCGTTCGATACCGATTTATCCTGAATTACAATTCTTGTTTTTTTTTGTTGGAAATCAATTCTGATTAATCTCGGTCCTTCTGACGTCCGTTCGCTACTGATTTATCCAGAATTACAACTCTTGTTTTTTTTGCTGGAAATAAATTCTGATTTATATCGGTCCTTCTGAGGTCCGTTCGATACTGATTTATCCAGAATTACAATTCTTGTTTTTTTTTGTTGGAAATAAATTCTGATTTATCTCGGTCCTTCTGAGGTCCGTTCGATACTGATTTATCCTGAATTGCAATCCTTGTTTTTTTTTTGGAAATAAATTCTGATTTATCTCGGTCCTTCTGAGGTCCGTTCGATACTGATTTATCCAGAGTTAAAATTCTTGTTTTTTTGTTGGAAATAAATTCTGATTTATCTCGGTCCTTCTGAGGTCCGTTCGATACTGATTTATCCAGAATTACAATTCTTGTTTTTTTTTGTTGGAAATAAATTCTGATTTATCTCGCTCCTTCTGAGGTCCGTTCGATACTGATTATCCAGAATTACAACTGTTTTTTTTTTGTTGGAAATAAATTCTGATTTATCTCGGTCCTTCTGAGGTCCGTTCGATATTGATTTATCCAAAATTACAATTCTTGATTTTTTGTTGGAAATAAATTCTGATTTATCTCGGTCCTTCTGAGATCCGTTCGATACTGATTTATCCTGAATTACAATTCTTGTTTTTTTTGTTGGAAATAAATTGTGATTTATCTCGGTCCTTCTGAGGTCCGTTCGATACTGATTTATCCAGAATTACAATTCTTGTTTGTTTGTTGGAAATTAATTCTGATTTATCTCGGTTCTTCTGAGGTCCGTTCGATACTGATTCATCCTGGATTACAATTCTTGTTTTTTTTTGTTGGAAATAAATTCTGATTTATCTCTGTCCTTCTGAGGTCCGTTCGATACTGATTTATCCTGAATTACAATTCTTGTTTTTTTTTTGTTGGAAATAAATTCTGATTTATCTCGGTCCTTCTGAGGTCCGTTCGATACTGATTATCCAGAATTACAATTCTTGTTTTTTTTTGCTGGAAATAAATTCTGATTTATCTCGGTCCTTCTGAGGTCCGTTCGATACTGATTTATCCAGAATTACAATTCTTGTTTTTTTGTTGAAATAAATTCTGATTTATCTCGGTCCTTCTGAGGTCCGTTCGATACTGATTTATCCTGAATTACAATTCTTGTTTTTTTGTTGGAAATAAATTCTGATTAATCTCGGTCCTTCTGAAGTCCGTTCGATACTGATTGATCCAGAATTACAATTCTTGTTTTTTTTTGCTGGAAATAAATTCTGATTTATCTCGGTCCTTCTGAGGTCCGTTCGATACTGATTTATCCAGAGTTAAAATTCTTGTTTTTTTTGTTGGAAATAAATTCTGATTTATCTCGGTCCTTCTGAGGTCCGTTCGATACTGATTTATCCAGAAATACAATTCTTGTTTTTTTTTTGCTGGAAATAAATTCTGATTTATCTCGGTCCTTCTGAGGTCCGTTCGATACTGATTTATCCAAAATTACAATTCTTGTTTTTTTTGTTGGAAATAAATTCTGATTTATCTCGGTCCTTCTGAGGTCCGTTCGATACTGATTTATCCTGAATTACAATTCTTGTTTTTTTTTTGAAAATAAATTCTGATTTATCTCGGTCCTTCTGAGGTCCGTTCGATACTGATTTATCCAGAGTTAAAATTCTTGTTTTTTTTGTTGGAAATAAGTTCTGATTTATCTCGGTCCTTCTGAGGTCCGTTCGATACTGATTTATCCAGAATTATAATTCTTGTTTTTTTTTGCTGGAAATAAATTCTGATCTATCTCGGTCCTTCTGAGGTCCGTTCGATACTGATTTATCCAGAATTACAATTCTTGATTTTTTTGTTGGAAATAAATTCTGATTAATCTCGGTCCTTCTGAAGTCCGTTCGATACTGATTTATCCAGAACTACAATTCTTGTTTTTTTTTGCTGGAAATAAATTCTGATTTATCTCGGTCCTTCTGAGGTCCGTTAGATACTAATTTATCCAGAATTACAATTCTTGTTTTTTTTGTTGGAAATAAATTCTGATTTATCTCGGTCCTTCTGAGGTCCGTTCGATACTGATTTATCCTGAATTACAATTCTTGTTTTTTTTTGGAAATAAATTCCGATTTATCTCGGTCCTTCTGAGGTCCGTTCGATACTGATTTATCCAGAGTTAAAATTCTTGTTTTTTTTTGTTGGAAATAAATTCTGATTTATCTCGGTCCTTCTGAGGTCCGTTCGATACTGATTTATCCTGAATTACAATTCTTGTTTTTTTTGTTGGAAATAAATTCTGATTTATCTCGGTCCTTCTGAGGTCCGTTCGATACTGATTTATCCAGAATTACAATTCTTGTTTTTTTTGTTGGAAATAAATTCTGATTTATCTCGGTCCTTCTGAGGTCCGTTCGATACTGATTTATCCTGAATTACAATTCTTGTTTTTTTTTGAAAATAAATTCTGATTTATCTCGGTCCTTCTGAGGTCCGTTCGATACTGATTTATCCAGAGTTATAATTCTTGTTTTTTTGTTGGAAATAAATTCTGATTTATCTCGGTCCTTCTGAGGTCCGTTCGATACTGATTTATCCTGAATTACAATTCTTGTTTTTTTTGTTGGAAAAATTTTTTGATTTATCTCGGTCCTTCTGAGGTCCGTTCGATACTGATTTATCAAGAATTACAATTCTTGTTTTTTTTGTTGGAAATAAATTCTGATTTATCTCGGTCCTTCTGAGGTCCGTTCGATACTGATTTATCCTGAATTACAATTCTTGTTGGAAATAACTTCTGATTTATCTCGGTCCTTCTGAGGTCCGTTCGATACTGATTTATCCAGAATTACAATTCTTGTTTTTTTGTTGGAAATAAATTCTGATTTATCTCGGTCCTTCTGAGGTCCATTCGATACTGATTTATCCTGAATTACAATTCTTGTTTTTTTGTTGGAAATAAATTCTGATTCATCTCGGTCCTTCTGAGGTCCGTTCGATACTGATTTATGCCGCGAGAATTACAATTCTGATTTTAAGCGAATGAGTATTTATTTGGTAGCTAAGTAAAATGGTGGTGGTGTTTTTCAACCAATCAGCGCTTTTGAGAGGTTATTGTTCGACCACTGAAACTGAGGGAAATTTGGTATTCGGTCATTTTTTGGATTTTTCTTTTCTGTTTTCTACGCAAATTCAGTTACCATAAGGAATCATCGTAATTGGTCGAGTTTTATATCGTTTCAAAACCCTTTCATTCGTGATCAGAACAAATAAAAAAATAAAAAAATTATTCCAAGCTCGATAAAAAGCGGTATAAAATTTCAATGGAAAAAGTGTGCATGAGAAGCTTTAGTTTTTCTCCAACAAAAAAACTGTTGTCCAATTAGCCTATATTACTATGAAAGTCGAATATGCGTAAGCTCGGAATCCAGTTTCAGCATTCAGATGCCCGTTCTGTCATCCTGCCCTCACTGACAAAAATGGATAAGGATCGATTTTAGTATGAAAAAAGTGTGTTGATTAAATTTAGATAGATTTTAATATAAAAAAAAACACGAAGATTAAATAAAAAAGATGAAGATTGATTTGGATTGATTTAAATTCGACTTAAATTGATCTTAAATCCCAGCTAAAAAAAACTGATCCAAATCAATTTTAAGTCAATTTGAATTCATTTTTTCCAGTCTGACTGATTTCGTTTTTATTTTTAAGGGGATTTTAAGGGGATAAATTGCTTATCATTTTTTATTTTACATCCATAGCGTATTGTAGCATAAAAAGACCAAATAATAGCGATAAAATTCTATGATTTTCTTGCATTTTTTGAGTTCAAAAACTTATCGATATTGACCTTGTCTTGATTTGTTTTATGAGTTTTGCCCAAAATCTGATTTATCTTCATAATTTATGATTTATTTGCATATTATGAGAGCAATTTTAATTTATTCTGACCCTTTTCTTGTTTGTTACATAGTATTTTGAAAAAATCTGATTTACAATTATTTTCTATAATTTCATTGCCTATTTTCGAGCTTAAAATTTGATTTATGTGGATCATTTTAATGAATTCTATTTTATCTGGCACGAGTGTTTATATTTAAAAAAATCGAGAATAAAAAATTCCAACCATTTTTTAAAGGGTATTGTTATATAGCGTGTCTTGCTATGATAATTAATGATTGGAAATGAGGAATTGTGCTTGAGAGTAATAAAGGGATGCGCGGTCTAGGCTCAACATCTTCGACTCAGGGATGTGCTTCGTGATGTCTACCCCCTTCTCTAGAGTCTAAGCTGTTTGATTTATCAGAGTGAGGATTAATCTTTTAATTACTATCTTTGAGCTGTTTTACTGTAATGGCTCTCTCTCAATTAATGACTCAATTACATTCTAATTGATTGTTTGCATTAAGTAAATATGAGTTTAATACTTTGTCATTGACATATAAGGGCATTGATATTTAAATCTAATTCGCACCAATTATGGTAATTAATAATGAGTAACTAACATAGGCGTGAAGCACTATGTGACACTTACACACCTGTTGATTGTTCCCTGGCGGCTAATAACCAAGGGAGAACCTGAGTTAGCAAGCACCGGGTGTAATATAGCACTGCATTAATTAGATTCGTAAATTGCATAGAGGTGCAATTGATTTGTACTTTTCAATATAAAGGCTATAGTTTTAAGTCATTGATTTACACAAATTATTATTAATCTCTGAGCTAAATTTAAGCACATTCAACATGTTGAACACAATTATAGTAGGACTCAGATATACGCAAATGCATGCCCCTAACTGTTCAGAATATATACATGGTGAAAAGGATTTAGGTTTAAACAGGACAAGTTAAGTCTCTGATGAGAGGTGAGACAATCCGATGTCAAAGTTATTTTGGCCACGTAGTCAGTTTTATGGGTGATTTATGAATGTGAGTTCAATGAATGCCAGTAACTGGTCAAATTTGGCTTAAGCTCTCCTCTCTTCCTCTTTCGTTAAAGCTCGTTTCGTTCAAGACAACCTGTGATTCTTGTGTTCTGCTGATGTTCCCCATTGAGGAGCAGGCTGAGGTTAGTCTTGATCGGTTGGTTGGCGTTTGATAGGCATTCAGTTCTGCTTGTGTTAGTACCATGTATTTCTCACGAAGCTTGGACCCCTCCTTTTGGAAGGCCTTCCTGTCAGATGCTGCTACTGAGAGCACCGGTCGAAGTGCGATGGTTCCATCCTGCCCTTTCAGAAACTTCGGAGTCAATCTTCTGAAGATGGCAAACCGGTGGTAGAGGTATATGGCTAACGCGTGTAAAAGAAGGTTTCCAATGAAGACTGTCAGTGTTAACGTCAGAGAGATTTTTAGTGGCACATACTGTTCCATTTTATCCACTAGGGTGGGTTTCAGCAATCTCATGTGATGGGCGATCGGCTTTGCAATGTCATTTAGCTGGTCTGTTTTTGTCAGGTGAGTGCTGTCTATCAGTTTCGCTCTTTTACTTCCCGCAGCAACTTAACTCCGGCATTTGTTTTTGATTCATAATACGGGAGTTCTGTTAAGTCTGGCAATTCTGAAAGAAGATGCGACAAGGGGTCCGGCAAGTTCACGGTAATCGGTTTTGCTGGAAGTTTGTCACAGCTAGCGAGATCCGGCCTGATTTTTATATATTTGCTGATTAACTGAGTCCTACAGTCTAATGTTATCAGACAAATATTACAGCCTGCATGATCTTCCCGTTTGGGGGTGTACAGCTCTTCAAGGCTGTACTCTTGTAGGGAAAATGACGCACTGGCTGATGTGATGAGCCAAATCCCGTAGCCCAAATTCGTAGCTTTCTCCGGCGTAGGGAGAAGTATCTTTTCCGTGTCGCACACTTGCAATGCCGTCATTATTGAATGAAAATATAGTGTGGCTAGGCATGACGACTGGCCAAGATGTGTCTCCATTGTTTGATGGCAGATCCGGTATGTTGAGGTTCCCAAACAATTGGCGTACTGGTTTTCTGTCAGAACTGTCGTTTCCATGGAGTCCTCTGAGATTGCCAGATATGATCCTTCAGTAACCCATTTGATGGCTTCATTTGGGTCACCTTGTGGCATAGGTATCACATGGGCCCGGTAGATCTGGAAGGCTGTTTGACTCGAAGCGTACGGTATTGCGAGGTTGAGCAGAAGTCCTTCCTCGATTGTTGTGACATCGCGAAGCAGTTTCGCGTCATAGTATGAGTGGACATCGCTTGGCGGTATCGCAAGTGTCAATCGGTGGTTCTCCTCCTTTTGGATTTTGTATACTGCGTCTATGACCGCCAACAAGGATTCTCGCGGAACAAGAGACATCGGTAGTCGCTGGTCCAGCAGAGTCGGTATGGAGTTTAAGACGTTTGTCTTAAAGGCATAAAGTGCGGCTTTATAGCTGGTTATATCTGCATAGATAACGTTTAGTAGTGATGCTGCTGTGTCGAAGTTGAAGTTGATCTGTTCGTTCGAGAACAGTGTTTGTGTGCAATCTCGCAAGATGTGGAAATTGCCTTGGATTGCGTCAAATTGTTCTTCGAGTATTTTCCAGTTCCTGTTTTGGTTTTCGATGGTTTGTTGTTGTATTGCTCTGATTTCAGACAGCTCGTTTGATATCGCAAAGAACTTCTCGTTACTCGATGTTTCGATTTCTGATACATAATCCGTAAGTGCCATTGAGTACTGTTCCAAAGTCTCAATGTTCTTAGCATTTTCTTGGGCCTGGTCCTGGCATGATCCAAAAATTCCCATAAGTCCACATCCTCCTGAATTGCCTATCACTACGCCAGAGCCGAATAGACCAATTCCGGCGATGGCCGCTGCTGCAATTAGTGGAGCTCCCCTGTGGGTGCGTGTTGAGTCTAACTGGTTTTTGTTCAGAAATCGGGATGTGTAGGTTCTAATGGCCTGAGCTTCTTGCTTTGCTGCTTCAACCTTGTCCTCGATCATGTTCAGTAGCCAGTTGAGATTGAATGGGTCTGTTGTTGAATTGAAGTTAGTGGAAAAATCGAGAGGGCACTCTATAGATGGTGTTCGCCACTTCTCCGATAGTTTGCTAAGGTAATTCCTCATTGTTGTCTTCATCGTGAAATTGTACTTTTGGAAAGGAACAAGGAACTGGACATTTACGAACTTTTCTGCCAGGATGATCTTACTTTCTTTGTGTAAGATTATCCCAGATGAAAGAACATCGTCGTAGGATGCCAAAGTACTGCCTATTTGTAGGAAGAGTAGCAATAATTGCATTGTCCCTTCGTGGTGTAGAGTAATGCTCCTGGTTAGTTTTGGCAATTTACAGGGTGACCATAGTCTATGATGTCTAGTAGATGGTTGAGTAATTGGTGTCGTGGTGTCCGCACCAGACGTTCGATTGTAGTTCAGAGATTTGTGAAAAAGGCTACTGTGGTAGTTCGAAAATTACGGAGTAGTTGATGTCGTCGAGATCGAAGTAGGCGTTTGTCTGCAAGGTGAAAATCGTTTCCGTGAGTTCTGCGGTTGTATTGAAACGGCAGGTAACTATCATGCGCAAATCGGCTACGGTGTATGCTATGATAATTATTACTAAAGGAGCTTCACAAGAAAAGACCGAGTTAACTTCTCCCGATGTGTGATCTACGTTAGGATCACCGAAGCCAATTAGGTCGATGCTGTACGGCGTTTCGGAAAGCAAGTTCGAATTTTGAATAGATTGCACGAGATCTTGAAAGTTTTCGTGATTCATGAAACTGATTTATGATTATAATTGCAATTGAGATTCTTGATCCGTTGTCGTCAAGTTTCAATTTGTTAAATTAAATTTGTGACTTTTTTTCGTTGGGTGGGCGTTGTGGTATTTATTTTCTACGGTATAAACAGGATGTTTGTTGTTTAGCCAAGTTTGGTGATTTTGATATTTCGGTGACATTTACTTCCAATCATTGAGATCGTATTCAGGTTGTGTTGGTTTATTTAAACACAAATAAACTTTGTCACTTGTTCCATTCGGGTCACTCTGTATCATTGGTGATTAAGATCTCCTTCACCGCAAAAGATGCTGACGTCATGCTGTGGTGTGCCGGGGAGGAGCATAAAAAGTCGTTTTTGGGGAACAAAGACGAGAGTATTTGAACACAAAACTTTAAACTTCCTGTAGTTTGTATTATCGTTGTTGTACATATTTCTCGTTTTCAATTCATTCTTCGTATTGTCTCGCAAGTTTTCTTGAAGCAGTTGAACTGCTGTCTATAAAAAGCCATAAGCAAGTGCCAGAAGCAACCCTCACTTTTTCGAATGTAAACTCTCTGGAGTCCGCGATATGACATTATTTTCGTTCTGTGTGTTTTAGCTTTCACATTTCTGTTTTTCCTTGAGTTAGTACTACAGGTAACCAGTTGTGTTCATTTTGAATGGATGTACAAGTGTATATTATTTTTTCAGTTCATAATGTGTTTTGAAGTGCCTTTTGGCCGATTTACTGTTGTTTGCTGCCGCAATGGCAGTTATGTCGAGTTCGCGAGCCGGCGTAGCTGGGCCGAATTGTCGTCGGCGTGCCCTCCAATTGTGGAAGAGTCAGCGGAAGAGGACTCGTGGTTCTGGGCGTGTCTGTGGGGCGCTTTGTTGCTAGGTGGACTCTTTTGCTGTCTGCGGCTAATTGGAGCCTGCATTCTTTACGCAAGGAAGTAGATGGCTAAACTTGTTTACAGATTTTTGCGTAAGGAACTCTAGACTGGACTTCAGTGTTGTTTTAGCTTTTTAATTTTGATGTTTTAACTTAGTTCAGACTCATACTTTTTCGCAGGGTTTTCATAAGATCAGTGATGAGTGCTCATGCGGTTTTTTTTTCGTTTTAGATTTTCGGAGTTTGGGTAAAGTATGTCACGTATCGCTTAACTGTTTTCATCGCTTTCGTGAATATATGCATTTTAATTAAATTAGTTTTTCGCAATGTTAGGAACTAAGTCTGCCTTTTTTTTGTCGTAATGCAGGAAAATGTATTCACATGGGTTTCTTCCCGCTCAGATCAGCTTGTTGGTTTTTCAGGTTTGAAATGAAAGGTACTTCATTTCCTGTTCCTGAAGATGCCTCCGTTTCATCAAAGCGGAAGACTCGATCTGATCGTTCAGTGGACTTGTTGAACCGTAGTGACCTTTAAGCATTACGTGAATTTTCGGAGGGGATCCCGAAAGTGGCAGCGATGGGTTCGTTTGCTGGCCTTGACCGCGAGCAACCTGCACTCCTCCAGAATTTCACCGCCGTTGAGTATAAGGACAAAGACATACGAGTAAGTTAAATTTCTCTCGCGGGGTTTTTTTTTTGTTTTCCGAACTCCCTGTACGATCCCCCTGTTGATTTATTTTAGCGTCTTGTGTCGCGGCTTGCGTTTGCAGATCGGATGAAAAAGAGTTTTGTTGAACATGATTCGCGTCCAGGACCTTCCGGTGGCAAGATGCTCTTGGACGTAATTCCCAAGAACGTGGCCAGTGATCCCCATTTCCTAAACTGTAGTATACCCGCTGAGTCGCAGTTGTCGCGTCAGGCGTATGGGTACCTCATTGTAACCGAGGGAGAGTATTTCTCGAGGTTTCACTGTGACTCGGCTGAGACACTGGATAGTCTAATCACACTACACGGTGCAGGTGAGAAGGTCTGGTTTTTCATCAAGCCTGGACATCTCGGAAGAATGATGGAAGATACTTATGTAACGGTCGACTCGATGATGGCATGTTTGAGAGAGCACGGTTCACAATTGACGTGCTGTGTCCAGAAGGTTGGCGACACAATTTACTTGCCCTATGCGTGGATCCATTGTGTTTTGACGATTGGGAATGTCGGTGGATGTTCGTCTCTTGTCTCTGGGGCTGCGGGTTCCGCGAGAGAGGTACGAGCATATGCGGGGAATAATAGCCCCGAGGTTGCCTGTTGGTGAGCGCAGGAGCAACGCGCTGATAAAAGGTGCAAAGTTTTAAGACTTCGAGAGACTGAAGCTTCGAAACATTTAGAATTTCAGCTGTTGCTTCATTTTCGCTGTTTATATCTTTAAGTTTAAGCATTTATTTCAGGCTTTTAAAACTTTCCGCCTACGCCGGGCTTCTGGAGCCTCCTCATTGGTGGTCCTGGGATCACTGGTAGTGAAATTTTCAAAATCCATTCAGAAGTTTGATGGGGGACGTGAGAATTTTTTATTCCCCATCTTAATACATGGCCGGTAGGTTTAGAGTGAGTCGCAACCACTAAATTTTGCCCAACTTTACTAAAAAACCACTGTCCCTCTGTCAGCGGTGCTTGCAACGGCTGCAAGTTCTTCGCCTGATTATGATCGACGACAGACCGATGAGGCACCTTAGTTTAACACCAGGAAAAAATTGTGCCGGAAGTTCAACCTTAAGATGAGAGCAACCCGTCACCCACGGAGGACAGCCTCACCATAAATGCTACATTCCACCAACCAGTCACCCTCGAGTTTGCCTGTAAAATAGCTATTCTGGCTATAAACGCTTGATCGATAAGTGTTGCTTTTGTAGTCTAGAGTGATGAAGTATGTTGTTATGGATGTGCGGTCTAGGCTTAATATATTCGACTCAGGGATGTGCTTCGTGATGGCTACCCCCTTTCTCTTGAGTCTAAGCTGATCGATTAATAAAACTGAGTATTAATGTTTCAATTACTATTTTGAGCTCCTTGATTGTAATGGCTCTCCAATTCTTCTCATTCTTTCATTCTCCTCATTGTTTTCATTAAGTAAATATAGATTTAATACTTTATCAATGACGTAACATGGCATTGACATTTTAATCTAAATCGCACCAACTATGGTAATTAATGATTGGCAGCTAGCATAGGTGTGAAGCACTATGTTACACTGCCCGTGCTAATTCACGTTTTTTCCTTGATTGTATCTATTATCTACATACCAGTAAGCCCCATAAATCAAACCGGTTGCAGGCCGAGTCAGTCAAGCAGCAACGTGAATAGTTATTCTTGAATCAATCATTTTATTCCGCCCCTTTCAATCCCGGGCAACCTTTTTAAAAAGGGAAGTCGTTGAAACGGATCTACATGTACTCACCCAGCAGCTCGGGGTTCATTTTTACGAATAATGTTAGAGGACCTGTCCCTTAATACTATTCACGAGGCGCATTTGTCTTCAATCTGACACTTGCAAAAAGCTTCTCTACTAAAAAGGAAATCCCCAGGCAGCACGCCATTCAAACTCAACATTTGGTACTGAATACCCAAGGCAAAAGATGAACATTTTGCTCTTCAAAATTAGGACGACAAATCCGAAAGTATTAGGACGAAATATACAAATCCGGAAGTATCAACTATTTTTCAAAATTTATTTGAAAAAATTATCTACTACCCACATATACTAAAAAAATTGTTTTACTTGAATTTTCAAGAAAATGAGAATGTCAGGAAAGAATTATGTCAGCATGTTAGCGGCAAGTGTAAGAAAAGTTGTTTACATGGAAAAAGTCTAGTTCCCGATTACAAGTGAAAACCTATTGAATCCTTCCAAAAAGTACTTCGGATAACTTTCCTTGGGATTGACAGATTAATCTCTCGCAGACTACTAACGGAATAACCTCCTCTCCAGACGAGCAGTGGAATACCTTTTCTTTTCATTCTTTTCTCCATTATCTTCCTCCAATTTTTGTAAGAGTACAATGGAATAGATTTACAATTGGAATTTCCCCATCTGGTATAGGTTACCAATAGATGAACAGTTATCTTATCTATAAGCCTTTCATTTTAATCAACTTCTTTAAATTATGTGTTTGTATATCATTTATCATTTTAACTTTAGGACCAGATCGACTATGTTCTATGATAAAAAATCAGAACGGAGACTGATAATTTTTAGTTACTAACTGGAACAAAAAACTCGAACAACGAGCATTGTTTCGTTTCGTAAAATACGGTTCTCGACACACAGTATCGCGACACGAGTTTTGAATAGTTGCATAGTCCACTGATATTAGAAAGGCAAGTCAACTTGAGAAATTTTCAAATAGATGCTTCGAATGAAAATTGATTTCAAGTCTCAGCGCTTTTTGATTGGTGAGTCTTCAAACTCTTCTGGTCTGCTTGTCGAATAAAAATAACCGTATATCCAACCGAAATAAAGCATAAGTTTAATAACAAATGGTTTCATTTGTTTATCAGATTTATGTTGCCATTTAGCACCAATTATAATAATTCATTGGACTGATTGCCTTTGGGCGTCCAAAACTGCACAACATGAGGACATATCACTCAAACAAATCTGATTTACAATTATTTTCTATAATTTCATTGCCTATTTTCGAGCTTAAAATCTGATTTATGTGGATCATTTTAATGAATTCTATATTATCTGGCAAGAGTGTTTATATTTAAAAAATCGAGAATAAAAAAATCCAACAATTTTTTAAAGGGTATGTTTTTTTCGCCGTGTTAGCAAAAAAATTGATTTTAGTGAGTCTGAAAATCCATCCAAATCGATTTTTAGGACACTCAAATCGATCCAAAATTTTCAAATAAGATCGATTTAAAATGAATTTAAGTGGGTTTCGGATGGATTTTAGTGAGTCGGAAAATCTATCCAAATCGATTTTTTTAGACACTTTCAAAAAGATTGATTTAAATCGATTTAAAAAATCCATTTAGTTTTGTAAAATGTACATTGTTGATCGATTTGGCTTTGTCGATCATCTTTGGTTCTCGAAAGTAAAATGTGTTATTCTCCCGACTTATAAACATTTGTACAGAAATGATGTTTGTCCTTTTGATACCCATATATAATGTTTTTCAATTTTCATTCCAATAGTTTTTCTGGTCAAAAGTATAATTGCACTAGCTGTGACCATTTATAGGCGAATTTAAAAATATGCTAAGCAAAATTATGTTCAAAGTTTTCAAAAAAGTAAACTAATCAATATGTTGCAATCTTCAGGTAGGTTGTAAAAACAAACATTTGTTAACAAACACTCGTGTTTTTGAGTTAAGACGACAAGTGCGGTACAATCACACATCATTTCCGACATACTGATTAAAACTTTTTTTAACATTACTGTGTATAACAGTTCCAAAAATGTGTATGTCAGTTTCTTGGGGACGCCTTATTTATTCCCCGCTGCCTTAACGGCAGCAGCTTTACTGAATTTGCGAGCCATAGGAGCTGGTCACGCCGCTCTACCGCATGTTCACCTCAGGAAGCAGGCAGGTAGAATTGCGGGATTGTGGAAGTCCTCATCTGTTTTCTCGTCTTTTGGACGGTGTACTGCTTGCTGCGGTTGGCAGTAGCCGCTCTGCTATTCAGAGTGCTTAGCGAGAATTAAAAAATAATCATAATAATTTGTTTTAAATTTAGTATTCGTCTGGGTATTTTTGGCGTAACATTTAATTAACTAAGAAACGCCAAAATGACCCATTTTTGGGGTAAAATTTTGGGCCCGAATTTCGCAAAACAAATTTGAGTTTCTTTCTTGATTTTTTTCTCATACATTTTGCGCTGTTTTCTCAACAACTATTATAAAGTTTCCACGTAAAAATGTGTTTTCCAGCTGTCGTTCGGCATTTTAATCAGAGAGTGTCATACAGGTGTTCTAGTGCCGAAAAGTCCCCATAAACAGCAGGGGCAGTTTGAAATATTGGACTTGAAAGTATTCGTTGATCGTTTAAAATATTCAAGGATCTCAGCTAGGCCCTCTTGTAGTTGTTTCTTACTAAAAATACTTGAAAATAATTCCACAGCTTTGAAATAAAAATTGACTCAGGTTTCGGCATTTTTCTAAACCATTGCGGAATTTTCAGAACAACTTCAATCTTTGACTTAACGCTCGCTATTCTTGATTCTTTTCTCTACAAAGAATCATTGATCAAGTAATTACCAACCCACTAATCTACTGTCGCTGTTTACTTAAGAAACCGGCCTGACTTAATTTACGACTGAACCGGAAACTTTCAATTGCTCTGACCAAATCTTTATCAAGCTTGAGGTAAGCTACTGTTAAAGAGTCATCAATCTAATCCATCGCATACTTTTTGTGGTAGCAAAACCAAGGTTTTCCCCCTTTTTAATATATTTTCTTTCAGAAGTTAGGGTGCTTTTCATTTTCGCGAGTTGTGAAAGTTCTTTTGTTTTAGCCCAAGATGTTTATTCGCCTAATCAGCTTCCCTTCCAACGCCTACCGAACGTGGTTTCTTCACCCCGTGGCGAAGTTACACGTAGAGGCCTCTAACAGGGAGCAGGCGGATCAGTGCGTAATTCATAACGTGGACGTCAATTTTGTGAGCTGCGGTTGGAGCTCGATTCCCCAACATTTTTTTTACAACTGATTACAACTTTTTTTAACATTACTGTGTATAAACGTTCCAAAAATGTGTATGTCAATTTCTTAGGGACGCCTTATTTATTCCCCGCTGCCTTAACGGCAGCAGCTTTACTGAATTTGCGAGACATAGGCGCTGGTCACGCCGCTCTACCGCATGTTCACCTCAGGAAGCAGGCAGGTAGAATTGCGGGATTGTGGAAGTCCTCATCTGTTTTCTCGTCTTTTGGACGGTGTACTGCTTGCTGCGGTTTGCAGTAGCCGCTCTGCTATTCAGAATGCTTAGCGAGAACTAAAAAAATAATCATAATAATTTGTTTTAAATTTAGTTAGAGTTTTTTTCTTGATTTTTTTCTCATAAATTTTGCGCTGTTTTCTCAACTATTATAAAGTTTCCACGTAAAAAATTGTTTTCCAGCTGTCGTTCGGCATTTTAATCAGAGAGTGTCATCCAGGTGTTCTAGTGCCGAAAAGTCCCCATAAACAGCAGCAACAGTTTGAAATATTGGACTTGAAAGTATTCGTTGATCGTTTAAAGTATTCAAGGATCTCAGCTAGGCCCTCTTGTAGTTGTTTCTTACTAAAAATACTTAAAAAAAATTCCACAGCTTTGAAATCAAAATTGACTCAGGTTTCGGCATTTTTCTGAACCATTGCGGAATTTTCAGAACAACTTGAATCTTTGACTTAACGCTCGCTATTCTTGATTCTTTTCTCTACAAAGAATCATTGATCAAGTAATAACCAACCCACTAATCTACTGTCGCTGTTTACTTAAGAAAACGGCCTGACTTAATTTACGACTGACCCGGAAACTTTCAATTGCTCTGACCAAATCTTTATCAAGCTTGAGGTAAGCTACTGTTAAAGAGTCAACAATCTAATCCATCGCATACTTTTTGCGGTAGCAAAACCAAGGTTTTTCCCCCTTTTTAATATATTTTCTTTCAGAAGTTAAGGTGCTTTTCTTTTTCGCGAGGTGTGAAAGTTCTTTTGTTTTAGCCCAAGATGTTTATTCGCCTAATCAGCTTCCCTTCCAACGCCTACCGAACGTGGTTTCTTCACCCCGTGGCCAAGTTACACGTAGAGGCCTCTGTCAGGGAGCAGGCGGATCAGTGCGTAATTCACAACGTCGACGTCAATTTTGTGAGCTGCGGTTGGAGCTCGATTCCCCAACATTTTTTTTACAACTGATTATAACTTTTTTTAACATTACTGTGTATAAACATTCCAAAAATGTGTATGCCAGTTTCTTAGGGACGCCTTATTTATTCCCCGCTGCCTTAACGGCAGCAGCTTTACTGAATTTGCGAGACATAGGCGCTGGTCACGCCGCTCTACCGCATGTTCACCTCAGGAAGCAGGCAGGTAGAATTGCGGGATTGTGGAAGTCCTCATCTGTTTTCTCGTCTTTCGGACGGTGTACTGCTTGCTGCGGTTTGCAGTAGCCGCTCTGCTATTCAGAATGCTTAGCGAGAATTAAAAAATAATCATAATAATTTGTTTTAAATTTAGTTTGAGTTTCTTTCTTGATTTTTTTCTCATAAATTTTGCGCTGTTTTCTCAACTATTATAAAGTTTCCACGTAAAAAATTGTTTTCCAGCTGTCGTTCGGCATTTTAATCAGAGAGTGTCATACAGGTGTTCGAGTGCCGAAAAGTCCCCATAAACAGCAGCAGCAGTTTGAAATATTGGACTTGAAAGTATTCGTTGATCGTTTAAAGTATTCAAGGATCTCAGCTAGGCCCTCTTGTAGTTGTTTCTTACTAAAAATACTAAAAAAAAATTACACAGCTTTGAAATCAAAATTGACTCAGGTTTCGGCATTTTTCTGAACCATTGCGGAATTTTCAGAACAACTTGAATCTTTGACTTAACGCTCGCTATTCTTGATTCTTTTCTCTACAAGGAATCATTGATCAAGTAATTACCAACCCACTAATCTACTGTCGCTGTTTACTTAAGAAACCGGCCTGACTTAATTTACGACTGAAATATAATTCGACCCGGAAACTTTCAATTGCTCTGACCAAATCTTTATCAAGCTTGAGGTAAGCTACTGTTAAAGAGTCATCAATCTAATCCATCACATACTTTTTGTGGTAGCAAAACCAAGGTTTTTCCCTCTTTTTAATATATTTTCTTTCAGAAGTTAAGGTGCTTTACATTTTCGCGAGGTGTGAAAGTTCTTTTGTTTTAGCCCAAGATGTTTATTCGCCTAATCAGCTTCCCTTCCAACGCCTACGGAACGTGGTTTCTTCACCCCGTGGCGAAGTTACACGTAGAGGCCTCTGTCAGGGAGCAGGCGGATCAGTGCGTAATTCATAACGTCGACGTCAATTTTGTGAGCTGCGGTTGGAGCTCGATTCCCCAACATCGCCGCTGGCCCTCACCGTTCCCAGAGATCCTATCCCGAGTTTCTACACCCGATCTCGGACACGCCAATATGACTAACCAGCGAAGCCAAAGAGCGCGCAGCCTTAGAAGCACATCAACAGAATTAGTGATATGATTGATCGGCCTAAAAAAACACATCGTTTTAGCCTATGCTGTTGTGTGCATTCATAAATACTCATCAAAGTCTTGAATGGCAAATCTTGGACCCGCTGTTTTTTTTCACAAAACTTTCGTAAGCTTGTAGCCAAATTACCCCGGCTGCTAACTAATCACATTAGGCATACTTTTCGAACTCTGTTAACCTATTACGCCCAGTGCAATCTACTCTATACTATTTTCTACAACGTAATCTAGTTCGTAATTTATGCCAATTAATCGCAGACCCATTGGTCGACCCTTTTAATTAAAAACACAATTCACCGCTATTGTATAGATTAGAATAGCTTGACTTGGGTATTCAACCGATATCTATTTTACTGGTCAGGGTCTGAGCCAACCTTTTGAGGTGCAAGAGGTTTATCTATTACCTTTGTAACCAAACACTTAACCGTTTCGGGAAGGTAGCTAAACATGACGAAAACGCTGCATCCAGTTTCCAAGATTTGCGCGAAAACTAATTCCAGCACCAGTGTGGACCGGTTCGTTTAGAGCGAGTCGCATCCTCGAGATTATACTTAGCTACGAAACCACTATCCCACGGTCAGTCCCACCATGAATTTGACAACCCACAAACCAGTCACCTTCGAATGCTCCTGTGCTAATTCAAGTTGTTTATTTTTGACTGCATCTAATATTTATTGACGGGTAAATCCCATAAACCTATCCGGTTGCAGGCCGAGTTAGTTATTCTGTTATCAATCATTTTCTTTTCCCTTTTAACTCCGGGCAACCTTTTTAGAAGGGGAAGCGTTGAAACTGATCTTCATTTACTTGCCCAGCTGCTCGGAGTTAATTTTTACGAATATCATGCCAAACAAGACTCCCCAGATGGCTATATGTAGCGGAAAATACACGCGGTCAGGACGGCTGCGAAGCTTTTTATTTTTATCACCATACTCAAACCGAGCGACCTCAGAGGGAAAAAAGGCATTCGACCTTTATCACAGGAATGAGACCAAGAGCTGCTGAGGTACATTCCATACTTTCTGTGGTAGCAAAAAACCAAAGTTTCTTCCCCCTTTTTTTATTCTATTATCTTTCAGCAAGTAAGGTGCTTTTGAATTTCGCAAAGGGAGAGAAAGTTTTTGTTTCAGCCCAAGATATTTATTCACCTAATCAACCTCCTTGCCGACGCCTATCGACGTGGTTTGTTCACCTCGTGGCGACGTTCAGTGCAACCCGTTCCAAGAGATCCCACCCCGAGTTTCTACACCCGTTTTCCGACACATCGTTTCAGTCTATGCTCTTGTGTGACTTGGGCTCTTGTGTGACTTGGGTGCTCAACCGCTATTTATTTTACTCGTACTGGTGTGGGTCTGAGCCAACCTCTTGAGGTGCAAGAGGTTTCTCTTTTTAGCTTTGTAATCAAACACTCGGGAAGGTAGCTTTACTTGACAAAACGCAGCATCCACTATATGCACGAAAACGAATTCCAGCACCAGTGTGGTTCGGTAGGTTTAGAGTGAGTCTCAGCCACTAAATTTTACTCAACTTTTCTACGAAACCACTGTCCCTCTGTCAGCGGTGCTTGCAACGGCTGCAAGTTCTTCGCCTGATTATGATCGACGACAGACCAATGAGGCCCCTTAGTTTAATATCAGGAAAAAGTTGTGCCGGAAGTTCAACCTTAAGATGGGAGCAACCCGTCACCCACGGAGGACAGCCTCATCATAAATTTTACATTGCACCAACCAGTCACCCTCGAGTTTGCCCGTGCTAATTCACGTTTTTTCCTTGATTGTATCTATTATCTACATACCAGTAAACCCCATAAATCAAACCGGTTGCAGGCCGAATCAGTCAAGCAGCAACGTGAATAGTTATCCTTTTATCAATAATTTTATTTCGCCCCCTTTCAATCCCGGGCAACCTTTTTAAAAAGGGAAGTCGTTGAAACGGATCTACATGTACTCGCCCAGCAGCTCGGGGTTCATTTTTACGAATACCGTTAGAGGGCCTGGCCCTAATACTATTCACGAGGCGCATTTGTCTTCAATCTGACACTTTCAAAAAGATTCTCTGCTAAAAAGGAAATCCCCAGGCAGCACGCCATTCAAACTCAACATTTGGTACTGAATACCCAAGGCAAAAGATGAAAATTTTGCACTTCAAAAACAGGACGACAATCCGAAAGTATTAGGACGAAATATACAAATCCGAAAGTATTAACTATTTTTCAAAATTTATTTGAAAAAATTATCTACTACGCACATAATAAAAAAATTGTTTTACTTGAATTTTCAAGAAAATGAGAATGTCAGACAAGAATCATGTCAGAATGTGAGGGGCAAGTGTAAGAAAAGTTGTTTAAGGGAAAAAAGTATAGTCCCCGATCACAAGTGAAAAAAAAATTGAATCCTTCCAAAAAGTACTTCGGATAACTTTACTTGGGATTGACAGACTATCTTTTTCAGAACACTAACAGAATAACCTCCTCTCCAGACAAGCAGTGGAATACCTTTTCTTTTCAATCTTTTCTCCATTATCTTCCCCCAAATTTTGTATGAGAAGAATGGAATAGATTTACAATTGGAATTTCCCCCAATCTGGTATAGGTTATCAGTAGATGAACAGTTATCTTATCTATGAGCCTTTCATTTTAATCAACTTCTTTAAATTATGTGTTTGTATATCATTTATCATTTTAACTCTAGGACCAGATCAGATCGACTATGTTCTATGATAAAAAATCAGAACTGGGACTGATAATTTTAGTTACTTACTAACTGGAACAAAAAAAACTCAAACAACGAGCATTCTTTCTTTTAGTAAAGTACGGTTCTCGACACACAGTATCGCGACACGAGTTTTGAATAGTTGCTTAGTCCACTGATATTAGAAAGGCAAGTCAACTTGAGAAATTTTCAACTAGATGCTTCGAATGAAAATTGATTTAAAGTGTCAGCGCTTTTTGATTTGTGAGTCTTCAAACTCTTCTGGTCTGCTTGTCGAATAAAAATAACCGTATATCCAACCGAAATAAAGCATAAGTTTAATAACAAATGGTTTCATTTGATTATCAGATTTATGTTGCCATTTAGCACCAATTATAACAATTCATTGGACTGATTGCCTTTGGGCGTCCAAAACTGCACAACATGAGGACATATCACTCAAACATGTCTAAATTCAGGAAAAATGAAAATTCAAATTGAAATATCTTCAAATACTGATTTTAAAACTTTTGTCAATTTAATTTTATTAAAACTCGATTGGGAAACAAATGGGGTGGGAACTGCTTTCAAACAAATAATTGCCACAAATAAATTGGAATAACTTCAAACAGACCTATCTATGGTAGCCGATCCATCGTAATTTAAAGACTGAAAATCAGGAGAGGAATGGATAATTAAAAAAACACCAGTACAAATAAATAGCAGCTTCTTGTTCACAGCGTGGTATTAGTTAAATAATCTATTCTAGCTGAATTAAGAGACCATTCCTGGAGCAAAATGTGATGGATGATCCCAGATCCTATTTAAAATTTCGACATTCGCTGAGACTTGGCATCTCTCGGTGCTTTTTCATGTGCATCTTCCATCTTTCCCAGAAGATCAAATAAAATAATTATTAGAGGATTGGAGCTGAATTTTTTGGATGACAGATTGGAGATATTAATCACATTAAATCCCATTTCCTTTCGTGAGGTTCTTTCTTTTTTCACTATCTAGATTTCTCCCCTCCCTCGCCCTCGCCCTCGCCCTCGCCTCCGAGCACCTGTCTGTGATGAGGGGCCTTGGCAGCTTTCAAATCCATCTCGCTCTGACCTGGCTGGCCCTGCAGAATACGACCGTTCGCATCTATCCGAAACGTGTCCACCTGAATGAATAAAAATTTCAAGACTCAACGGCAGGTCATTGGAGGGGGGGGGGGGGTTTCAAAACAAATCAGATTAGTTATCCATTACTAATTAAATTTAAAAAACCATGTTCAACAATTAAGCAAAATTGACCGATAAAGCTGCCACTCTGTATTTCTGGGAATTTAAAAAACAAAAGATAGGCCTGGATTGAGTTTGGAGCTCTTATATACGGAACTGCAACAAAACTGTTACTTAAGACTTCGAGAAACACCAGCACTTTCTATGGCGATTTCACTGAAAGTTAAAGAATGTAGCAGTTTGACTGAAATACGCATCGAGTGAAAACTTTTAAAACAAAATCGGCACATCTAAAGCAGCCTGCAGTCAGGCTCTTATCAAATATCTTACGAGGTTGCACGCAAAAGGATGAACTAAAATAAGCAATAAGCAATATCGAGTAATCAAAATAGTAACCGCAAAAAATCAAACTAGAGCCTCAACAATTTAAAGACTTTTCTTGCAAAAACAACAAAAGTATTACGACGTAAAAAAATCTTCACTGCGTTCATTGACTCTTAAAAAACGAAATGTCTGAAAAAAAGTTTTTTATACAAGTTAGATGAACCAACAAATGGAAAAAGAAAAACACTTGAAAAATTTCAAAATTTTTTTAAAATAGCAAAAAAAAAATCTGAAATCTAGGCAATGAATCACCTGCACCTTAAGAAATGTTAAAAACAGAGGCAGATCGATGCTTCGCAATGCCTGCGATACAGCAAAAACATAGCATATACAGAAATACAAAAAATAGACTTATTATACAGAAGTAGAGAAAAGTTAAAAAAGTGAAAAAGATTGATAAAAATTCAACAATTTTAAAAATTGAAAATAAATCGAAAAAACTGATATACCAAAAATTTCCCTTTTGTTTGTCTTGTTTTTCTTTTCAATAAAAACTCTTATCAAAAAATTATGCCAAGAAGTAGGACGATTGAATGTTAAATAACCATCTAAACAAACTTAAACATAGCCACCAGACAGTTGGAAAGGAGTCGATGAACGCAAGTAAACAGAAGCAAATCTCATCTTTCAAAATAGAAAGGATGCATGAAATTTGAATTTCAAGAACAATTTATGCTTGATACTTTTTTGATAAATTTAACCCAATTTGAGAAAACTGGATCATTAGGTAAAAGTTTTATTTCACTGGGAAATCTGACAAAGAAATTCCACTTTCCAAACTAGAAGTCGATCACGTTTATCGTGACCTTTACACTTTTGTTGTTCAATAGCGGAGTTTGCCTTCCTTTTAACAAGACTTTTCCTGAAAAAAAAAACAAAAAAATCATCGCGACCTATATAAGAGTCTGAACTACGTTGATCGACTCTCGATAAGCGGTAATAAAGCCGACAATTATTCAGCGGACACACATTGAGCTTAAAAATGTTTAATTTAAAAAAAATTGAAAACTCAAAAACATAGCCAATCGAAGATGGGAAAAAAGCAAGGAACGCCAATACACATAAAAAAAAAAACACTGACTTTGTTTTAAAAAAATCTGAACTTTCGAATTTCAAAAAAAATAGATGTCCTTTAAGCTCTTTGAATTTCTAGAGCGATTTATGACTGGCGCTTTTTTGATAACACTAACTCAACCTGAGAATACTGGATCAACAGGTAAAGTTTTTATTCCGCTGGAAATCTAAAATTTAAATTCCACTTTCGAAATTAGAAATTGTTCACGTTTTTTCGCGCCATTTCCACGTTTGTATTTGGAGAGTGCTTTTTACGTCACTTTCGGCAGATGATTTCAATTGAAATCCAAAAATGCATATATACCTAAGTGCATCAATCTTTTAAGACTTTTTCCTGAAAACAAAAATCAGCAAGACCTATCAAAGAGTCTCCACTACGTTCATTACTCTAAAAAACTTAAGGTACTCTTCAAAACGTTCGGATAAAACGTTTTCTGCAACTCAAACGACTCAAAAAGAGGCCTCTAAGCCGATATATTATAAGCCGAGTAAAGACAAAAATTCAAAAAGGAAAAAACTGTAATTGGAAATTTTAAACTTACAATCAACAGAAAAACAAACAATTTTTGAATAGAACCGGCATTTAAAATGCAAACATGCAGAAAAATTGTCTGTTCGTTGACGAAAGTACAGATGGTCATGGCCAATTTCAGTCATCGTACGAAGAAAGTTGTTTACGAGAAAAGAAAGAACCTAGTACTCGGTTGCAATACCCTTGCTTATCGGAAGGGCAAACAGCGAAAAAGCAGCTCTAGAAAGTGTTATATGAAAAAATAGAAATAAGCCTCGAACTAGTGAAAATTCGGCTAGGTCTAGGATTCGATCTGCGACCTACTTCAATCAAGAGATTTTGAGTCTCGCGCAAGAACACTGAGCCACCGACAAACACTACTCACTAATAAAGCAGCTACATATGCTAATAAAAAAAATTGCCAATGCTATTCAGCAAAAGTGGTACCAAATACAATTAAACACAATTTTGCGAGTAATAATTTGGAATATAACAAACTGAAGGCATGCAAACTAAGTTTGCATGTAACAAATCGCAGAGCATAAAGCCACATTATCAAAAGCTGTAAAGGTGCCCCAAAAGTGGCACCAATATTTGCGACTTAGGTTTAAAAAAAGAAGGTTGTTAATATTACACTAAGCTGATGCTAGTGTTAACAATTGAATTAAATAAATAAATTGAAACGGTAGAGTAAAATATAGCACAAAGTTTTTGATTTTCTTATGATTTATTATACACTTTGATTAACACTGAAACTTCTGAGCCAGTAGTGAATACAACAACCAGTGTGTTTGTGTAATACTAGAAACCTTAGCCTGATTTGCAAACAAACATCAAACTAATCTACCTTCCTGGCCAATTGAAGAGACAAAACAACAACGACTTGCTGTAAAAACAACACTAGAAGAGTTAACCCGATTCTCATAAAACGAACTACAAGATCTTTCAGAATCATCCAGCGATGAGACTTGAAGGCGTTTTGAACGAGTCGTCCACAATATCTCGGTTTACTCCTTGATTCTGCAGTTTACATTGGGTTGGGCAACAATTCGTAACAGGCGACAATTCGTAACAAGCGACAATTCGTCACAAGCGAAAATTCGTAAAAAGGCATTGCCAAGTAGTATAGGCTTGCTCCGCTGTGCTTAAAATAGTGCACATGAATCGATGTTCCCCGCTTAATCTGCTGTTATGAATTGTTGCCTGTTACTAATTGTCGCCTCTGTTACATTGGATTAAAAGCCCAGCAAATTGAGTACTGGAAGACACTTTATGAAAAAGCAAAAACAACAAATTACTGCAAACTCCTTATTACTCAAAAACCAGGGTTGGATCTAGAATTTTCTCGAGGAAGGTGTGTTTTCGACCAATTGATTATCCGAGCTCCCCCAGAACAATATAAAAACCCTATTTTGACAAATTTTTTGAAAAAAAAACTGATCAAAATTTAAAAAAAAAAAAAACAGATCAAAAATGCCGTTTCCGGGAACTTTTTTTGAAAGTTCTAACCAAAACTCCCCCTCAAAATTAGATTATATCGGCAACTTTAGGGCTTGTTGGCCGAAAATGGTGTTCAGAAAATAGTACCAAAGGGTGAACCCTTCAAGTGGTTAGGTGGTAGAGCCCCTTTGGGCGATGAGAGGTTCAAATCCCTTAATCCGCTCGTGCTGAAAAGCTAGTGAGGGGTCGAATCCCTTTGGTTGGCGAGGAGGTCGACTTCTCCACCCATAAATCCGCTAGTGCTAAAATTTCTCATGTCTATTTTTTCGAGTTGTCGCAGTAGCTGAGCCATGCAGACACATTTTTTCGCTCTGATTTCATTTAAAAACTAGCTGCGTAACCATTTCTAGATGGGTACCTAAACTGGATCTATCAAATTGCACATATAACTTTCCTTGTAAAATTTTTAGAGCGTGGCAGAAAAGTTAAACGTCAACAGAGGCGAAGCAGCACTTCGCAAACACTTGCGAGAACGCGACAAAAAACAGCTCTAAATGTGCAATAAGAAAAAGTAGAAAAAACACGGCTACGTCTCCGATTCCCCTTCCGACCTAGAGATTACGAGTCTCACGCGCTAACCACTCAGCCACGAGCGCTTAATAAACCACATACAATAGCCAAAAATAAAGCAGAAAACAGATGCTATGAAATTTCCAATGCTACAGATCGTCATTATAGCAGAAGTTTCACCCTTTAGTTGCGAGTTAGGTCGGAAAAAAAGATGTTCCGTACCAATACAGAACGCTCACAAACTCGCTAAAGTAAATACTGTTTTACAGTAACAGTTTTTGATTGGCACGTGATCTAAAAAATCGGAATGTCGTGACCCATCGTTCCTGATTTTCAGTTAAGCGATAACAGTGGGTCTCGAGAATATATGTACCAGTTATAGAATTTAAATTTTGAATTTAGAGACAGTATAAAGATCACATATGTGTACTTAAATACTGCATCAAGGTTACTGTACGGGCAGTACAGCCCAACTAGCAGTAACCTAAGGAAAACCTAGATAAATGAGTGAAAGCAAAACCGAGTTAAAATATGAAGGTACACGAAATTTACCCTATAAACATGTCAACAAGTAATCGATTGTCATTTAAGTACACTTTTTTTAATTTTACGTAAAAGTCTATCTTCTGTTTGTCAGTAAACTCGTTAAGGTTAAGCGGCAATAGGTTATTTGACATTAGGAAATTATAGCATTTCACAATTTTGTACGAAACCGAATTTTGTGCTAACTTTGATTTTCTCAAAGGTAAGGGTATACAACCTAAACTATTCGACCGGGTACTACGACGCGTTTTTACATAATCAAGATTCAAAAATTTTAAAGGTGATTTTCCAAGGAACTGAAAAATAGTCTCGGAAAACAATTGGCTGATAAAAATTTCATGTACACTCTGAAGTTGGAATTTTGAAAAATACTCCGACACATGATCATACTTTCGAAGGAAGAAAATGGTTCTTATGATTTTTTTCTGTGCCAAGAAAATTTTATCAAGGTTTGATTTCGATGTACATCCATAAGCTAATAAGCCATAAGAAATTAGTGGAATCACGTATGCAATGTAAAACTTAATTAATGCCTGTTTAGAGAAACAAGATCTTCCTCGATATAAAACACCATTAAAATTGGAAATTTTCGTGCAAACTTTTACAGTCTGCATATTAAAATTCAATTTTTTGTCAATTTCAATACCCAAATATTTGAAACTTTCTTTATTTTCCATGTTTTCACCAGCAATGGAAATTGAAGCATCAGGCATAGCTTTACCAAAACCCATCAGTTTACTCTTGTCTGTATTAATCGATAACTTGTTGACATTACACCAGTCATTTAGGCTCTGAGTATCTGTTCTGAATTCTTTCAAAAACGCTCTCGTTTTACCAGAACCAACAATAGCAGTGTCATCGGCAAAAAGGCTTATCTCGGATGTCTTTGTTACATTTGAAATATCATTGATATAAATCAAGAACAAAAAAGGAACTAAAACCGAACCCTGGGGAACTCCACAAGATATTTTTTCAAATGAAGAATTTATGATACCATCACTTACAAATTGTACTCTGTTAATTAAATAATTTTTCAACAAATATAAAAACTTACCACGGAACCCATACTTTTCTAATTTAATGATTAAGATATCGTGATCGACAGTGTCGAATGCTTTCTTAAAATCTAGAAAAAGTGCCATTCCACTATCTCTTCGTCCCAAAACTGAGCGCATATATTCGACTATACGTGAGATTGCCTGTACACATGAATGTTTTTTTCTGAAGCCAAACTGTTCAGGGCAAAGAATTTTATATTTCTGTAAAAAATCGACCATTCTTCTATAAATTAGTTTTCCAAAAATTTTGCTTATAGTTGATAGAAGGCTGATGGGTCGGTAATTATTAAAATCAATTTCACTTCCACTTTTGAACAGGGCTATCACTTTTGCTATTTTACAATCGTCAGGAAAAGACTCCGAGTCGAACATTTCATTAAAACAAACAACTAAGAGCTTCATAATGACTGGTGCACAAAGTTTAATCATTACATTACTGAAACCATCATGACCATTCGAGTTTTTGTTCATCAGGTTCTTAATAACCTTCGCCATTTCATCAACATCAGTGGGAAAGAAAACAAAAGTTTCAGATTTTCGTGAAATTTTATCGTTGTATTTAAACTCCACGAAGTTTTTTGAAAGTGTGGGTCCAATGGTAGCAAAAAATTTATTCATGTCATTCACCTCTAATTTGCACGAATTGGATTTCTTTTTCCCACAAAATTTATTGAAAGCTTGAAGCATTTTTTTGGAATCATTACAACTTCCAAGTTGATTGTCATAAAACTTTCTTTTCTCCGTCATATTCAGCTTTTTCGCCTCATTTCTCAATTTTTTGAATTTCGCTTTTGTTTCATCGTTCGGAAGTGTTACCATTTTTTTGTGAGCAGCGTCTCGTTTTTTGCATATTTGTTTCACATTGTTGGAAATCCAAGATTTTTTCAATTGTTTTGGAAAATCAATTGGTTTCAAAGGACAAAACTTATCAAAAACATTAATCATTGAATACGTTAAACCGTGGATTTTTGTATTTACTGATTCCTTCTCACTCAACTTTTCCAATTTGACATGTAGAAGAAATAATAACTTAAGTAGGTTGTCATCAAGCTTCAGTTTTTTAAAATTTCTGGTATAAATAACAGTTTTGCCAGGCATTTCAACCGAAAACGGCAATTCACCCAACAATGCATAGTGATCACTAATTGTGGTTTTGATAACTGTCACCGGATAAAAACCTTCTGTTATAAAGTGGTCAATGCATGTTGCACTATTTTCAGTAACTGTGGTTGGTTCACTCAAACAAAAATCCAAATCAAAAGACTTTAAAAGCGTTTTATAACTTCTGGTTTTTCATCCTTGGCAAGAATATCAAAATTAAAATCTCCCACAATAACTGGATTTCCTTTTAATAGTCGAAGTTCA